>NW_027397063.1:14879413-15464657 GCF_003265705.2 Callorhinus ursinus | reverse complement strand
GTGTGTGTGTGTGTGTGTGTGTGTGTGTGTGTGTGTGTGTGTATGTTTAGTTAGTTCCCATTAATGTCCTGGATTCTCAAAAGGTTAACAGGGTTTGTTAAAGTTCCCAGAAAGGTTCTGAGATCACAAAAAGATTTTGGGGTAGTTATAGTGGGAGTCTGCAACAGGTGGCAGTCATTAAGGAATTCACAGTTTGAGGTAAGTCCATAGCATAAACTGCTGGAGGACTTGGCAGAAATAAGACAAGAAATTTGAACTGTTTTGACCAAGGATGTATCAAAATCTAAGTAGGTACAAGTCAGACTATTAAAAGCCATTAGGGTGTCTGCTGCTATAGAGAAATCTTCAGATGAAAGGAATGATAGATCTGTTGCTAATGGGAACATCAGAAGACAAAGACACAAACTTGGTGGGCATGGGCAGAGCACTTAAAGCAGATAGAGTGCCCACCACCTAATTCTAGGACTCCTGTTCTAGGATAGGTTGATCATGGATTGGGTTAGATTAACACTAGGTCACCTGCCAACCTCAAGAAAATTTCCATGCAATAAGGTACACACTGTAACATGCCACCAAATCCCCAGCCAGTTAATACCTCTCAGGTGTTAATTTGGTTTGGAGAAACCCAAGGCTTAGCTAAAGAAATGGGAACATTAAGTTTCAAAGAACTGAGCACACCACCTTTTGGCATACCGGCTTATGTTATGTCTAAGATGTGTGATCGTGGAAGCTGAAGATATCTACAAAAATGGAAGAATCTTATTAATACAACATAGAATTAACAATGGCCATTATGGGGAACGTTCCAATTAGACAAGTTGTTCATTTAAGAAGGGCAAGTGTTCCCAAGTCAACAAAGAGAATGGGATACCTATGTTAACTGACATGCAGAAGTCTCCATAAGTCTTTAGGATTTTGAAATATCCTTACTGAAAGTTTCACTGCAAGAGACTAATGAAAATTAAAAATATATGTGGTACCTAAAACAGAAGACTCTTAAGACTGACACGATTCCTACTACTCCCAACTATCCTCCTTCACCTGAGCACTCACAGTCTACTAATCCTCTATCTGTACTGTCTTTCCACTCTGAAGAGACCACAAGACTATGAACAAAAATCCACCAACTTAGTGGGCTTACGGCTACAATATTCCCGAAGCCAGAATCCTGAAACACCTAGTCCATCCTCCTCTGTTATACCCTCCAGTGGTCCATCATAAAAACACTGGCCCAGAAATTGGGGTTTATTTGTAATCAGCTAGGCCACTGAAAGAAAGACTGTCCTTGAAGGTTTTGTCAAATTCTTCTACACCAACCCAAATGCTCCCATAACCACCCTCAAAGGAAGTCCCCCATATAAGCCCTTTTTGGGGTTGAAGGATTCCAAGATATTCTCTGGAAACTGCTACCAGTTATTCCCTTAAAGAGCCAAGGGAAAACTAAAATTAAAATTAATGTAAAATCTCGCAAATTTGGGGAGATACTATGTCTTGGGGCTATATTCTCCACTTAAATTCACTTGCTCTGGAGCCTGCTGATAGAATGCTGGAAAAAGTGGCTGAAGCTAGAAAAGGTAAGCCTTCTTACCAGAGTCAGTTCTCCTGAATCTGTATAGTGCCTGGTGGAGAAAGGAAGGCAAAATTTTACATTGTCCATTCAGTTCCAAATCTGTATTCCGTGAATTTGGGCTTGGCATACTCTTTGGTTATGGATCGTTTTTCTCCCAGCAACAAGCTGTTGCATTCTTGTTTTGCTTCTTGTTTTGTGTCCTGAAAATTTGGCTTGCCCTGGACATGCAGGTTGTTGGTTCTTGTGAAGGCAGGCAGCTCAGCCATCAGGTTGTGGGCCCAGAAATATGGCCAGCCAGAAATGTGGATTGCACCTCATTTGCAGCTAGATATGGCAGGACAGAAATGTAGATTACACTCAGTCTGCAGCTAGGGTCCTACTGACTGTTAGCTCTCAGAGGAAGTCTCTCTTTCTTTAGGCTCTCTTTTGGAGTGACTCTGGATCTTGGGAGGGCAGAATCTGCTGCACCCTCTTTAAAGGATGCCTTTTGTGCACATGAGGTTTTCAATATTGCCAGAAATGTTTATTCTTTGTACCAGATGAAACTTGACAAGGTATTTGAAAGTTGATTTTGTTTGTTTGTTTGTTTGTTTGTTTGTAGCTCTCTGGTCAGAAATTGGCCAAATTAGAAGTTGATACTCAGAGCATGATAGGAACTCTTTTTAGCCCTTCTTCCCTAAGCTAAAATGAAACTATGTACCCAAAGGGAAAAATAAACGTTCTACAGAAAACTAGAACATTAGGAATATTTGATTTCTATTTAGTTGAAGTTCTTCCTTCTGAAATAAAGAAGCAAATTGTAGTTGGTTGATATTCAGCTTTCACCCTAATTCATTGAGGACCATTTGTTTTACAAATTGAGTCTTTACAAGAACAGAAAATGTCCATTTATCCTTTTTATCAATCCCCAAACACCCACTATTCATCTCAAAAAAACTTATAAGCATTGTAAAAATTCTGGACTTGGCGAACGAAAATCCTTCTTGGAGGAACTTGCATTTTTCACTGTACCTTTGAGATATAAATTTTCTACCTGGTGTTCTCTAGAAAGTGAGGGCCATCTCTTTGAAATCCAAACTTTAGGGAGATAAATCTTATCAGAGAAAAAGAAAAATGGGGGAGGCTATTTAAAAAATAGGCAAGAGAAAAATTTTAAAAATCTTTGCCACAAATATCAGTGAAAAAGTTAACCCATTAACTTATTCCATCTGCCAGAAACACAGTTTGGATCCAACTTTCCTTTTATATAAACTAGTGAGTTTTTGCATTATCATATCTGTCTCATGGCCAAAATTTTAAAACAAAAGTAATAAGATCTTTGTTTGTATTTGTTTATATATTTATGTATGTCCATGTATGTATGTTATAGATATGTGATATTTGTTTCTACTCCAGATGGTATTGTCAAAATTAATTTATAAACAGCTCTTTTTAGATGCCTTTAAAATATTAAGCATTTATAATGATCAAGTATACTTTCAGAAATATAAAAACTAACCCAAATGTTTTTCAAGTTCACAGGATTTATGATAATCTTCAATAAATAAAAGCTAGCTAAGTTTGTTGGTTTAATTAAAACAACATGCCATTAGGGCTATCAATATTAAATATAATGCAGACATATAATTTTATTCTACTTAGGTTTACTAAAAGTCAAACAAGCTCATGTCCTCTCTGTTAGGAATTTGTCACCCAAAAAGATAACTTAAGATGATTAGCCACTTAATATCTCATGAAATTTTCATGAGTAATCTAAACATAATTATTAAGAACAAGTAAATTAAATAGATGTAAGCAAGACAAAAGTTTATAAATGTACTTTTCAATAATAATTATGCTTTATAGTATGTCTACATAAAAACAGTTTTGAAAAAAAAATTTTTTGGTAACTTGAAACTTTAAAGTTATAATGAGATAAGTTAAATGATAGATATTCATTGAATAAGGAAAATATCTCCATTCAAGCAAATTAGATGCTTTTGGCAGCATTGTTTTTTTTAAAGATTTTATTTATTTATTTGAGATAGAGAGATAGCGAGCACAAGTGGGGAGGGGGAGAGTGGGGAGAGGGAGAAGCAGGCTCCCCAAAGAGCAGGGAGCCTGATGTGGGACTCGATACCACGACCCCAGGATCATGACCCGAGCCAAAGGCAGATGCTTAATGGACTGAGCCACCCAGGCACCCCAACAGTATTGTTAAATAAGTAATGATTTGTAACCTCCTTAGATTGTATTTGTATGTGTATGTTATTAATTTAAGTGTTCCAAAAATTTTATAAAATTCCTAAAAATCTGATATGTCCCGGTATAATATTGCCAGTCATAATTCTAGTTATCATCTAAAATATTGTGTCTCACAGTAATAACCAAATTTCCTTGTCAATTCCGTTATAATAAACTTTCATCAGATCTTTAACAATGGGCATTTTTAAATCTTTCATCACTTAGAGGCAGTAATTATCTTACTTTGATGCTTTTGTAAAAGTGAGATTCACAGAAAGGAACCTATCAGTACGTTTTCCCACTTACACTATTGCAAAATTACAAGATGTCAAATCTTGGGTGCATACTTCACAACTGAAGAAGACCCCACCTGACCTCTGGTCCTGCATAAATGCCAGAAACCTCAAAATCAAATTGACTAGGAAGAGAAGTGGCTAAGATTGAGGTAGATTACTTCCTCCCAAAACATCAGATCAAGAATATTTCTTTCCATCTCTCTTTCCTTCTCTGACCATCCTTTTCCTATTCCTTATATTATTAAGGCCTTTATGATTCTTTGTCCACCTTTTCCCTGGCCTGGGAAGATAAATGCCATTGTTCACATATCTTAAAACATTGCAGTGGGGGGTAATCCAACCCTCAACTGACTGGATTTTCTGTGATGTTCTTTATTCTATAAAATGTTCTTTATTCTATAAAAGCTTCCTACCTTCTGCCCCATTTTGCAATTCTCTGAAAGAAGACTATCCACTTCATGAAGTGTTATATAAATTTTGCTTGTGTCATCTAAATTGTCTTCCTTAATCATTTTTTTTAAGACAGATTTTTTTTTAGGTAGAAGCCTGTGACATCAATTGACAGATGGTACTGATAAGAATCTGTAGTCATGTGCAAGTTGTTATCAGAGTCATATTTTGAAGTCCAATTTCTAAAATAGTCACACTATAAAATCTGTTTATTTTCTTTTTGTCTGTTTGCAGCCAACACAAATTTTACCTCATTTAACTAGATTATCAGCAATACACACATGTAGGACCAATATTGATTGCCCGTGTTAAATCATTTGATGTTAGGTAATTTCCTTTCAAACCAGTTTTTCCTACTATGGCAGAGTTTCTTTATACTCATGAAAGAAAAATCTCAACTGATTCTGAAGGCAACAGTTCAATATAAATTGGCCCTTTCTCCTGCATAATAAAGAAGAATGCTTATCAAAGGAAGAAGAGGAAAAAAAGGAGGAGAAAAAAGCTGAGAAGAAGAAAAATGTAAGAATAGAAGATGAGAAATAGACAATAAAATATGAGAAATAGACAAAAAAATTGAGATATGGGAAAATTTCCACAACCTCAGAGAGTAGGAAGTAACTTTTTAGGGGAGAGAGGAATTGCATTATTAAAAACAAACAAACAAACAAAAAACAACAATAAACCTAATGTAAAGGAAGAAAAATGTTAACACTGGTTCTATGTCTTTAAAAATAATTAAGAATATGTGGACCTTATAAAACAGTAAAAAATATAAGAATAATAATAACTCAGTATCCAGAACACAAAGAGGGACATGACAGAGGAGGATAGACATTAAAAAGAAAGCAATTAAAATAATGAGGGGCACTTGGGTGGCTCAGTTGGTTAGGCTTCTCTTTTTTTTTAAGATTTTATTTATTTATTTGAGAGACAGAATGAGAGATAGAGAGCACGAGAGGGAAGAGGGTCAGAGGGAGAAGCAGACTCCCCGCTGAGCAGGGAGCCGGATGTGGGACTCGATTCCGGGACTCCAGGATCATGACCTGAGCCGAAGGCAGTCGCCCAACCAACTGAGCCACCCAGGCGCCCCAGCTTCTGACTCTTGATTTCAGCTGAGATCATAATCTCAGGGTCTTGAAACTGAGCCTGGCATCAGGCTCCATGCTCAGCAAGGAGTCTGATATTTTCTCTCTCCCTCTCCCTCTACCCCTCCCCCTGCTCATTCTCCTCTCTCTCTCTCTCTCAAATACATAAATAATTAAAAAATAAACTGTACAGAAATTACAAAAATGACCTAGTACATATAAAATCTATATATATTAGATAGAGTGTATTCTACCTAACAAACATTAAAACAAAGGAAAGGAGGGGCACCTGGGTGGCTCAGTTGGTTAAGCGACTGCCTTCGGCTCAGGTCATGATCCTGGAGTCCCGGGATCGAGTCCCACGTTGGGCTCCCTGCTCAGCGGGGAGTCTGCTTCTCCCTCTGACCCTCTTCCCTCTCGTGCTCTCTATCTCTCATTCTCTCTCTCAAATAAATAAATAAAATCTTAAAAAAAAAACAAAGGAAAGGACATCTCTCAGAGAAGAAAAGGTTAGAGATAAAATCATAAAGGAGAAATTGATATGTGTTAAGATTGAGAGCAAAATGCTTGGTTTTACTGAAAAAGAAACTGAATACATAGAAAAATAAAATGTGAAGAAGGCTTAATTTGCTAAATAATTGACTCATTAAGATCAAAGAAGATTAATAGCAAGAGAAAACATTTCAATTAATTTGGGTAAAATGAATATATTTAAAAATTGCCAAAATATCCAACTTTCCAAAAGAGCCAATCAATTTATGTGGAAAAGAAAATATATGTTGGGTTTATCCTCTGTCACTCAAAATGTTGAAGAGCAGAAGGGAAATTGCTATATTGTTTTGAGAGGGAAAGTTTATGGTATAAAAATTCAAAACACAACTGCTTTGTTATTCATATGTGAAGGTAATCAAAAGATACTCCTTAGATATGCAAAATCTCAGAAAATATATCATCCACATAAACTTCATGAACAAAACATGTCTTCATTACATATTCTAGTCAGTTGAAATTTTCTTTTTAAAATGAAGACAGAGTATAAAAGGGCTGTCAGAGGATATTGAAAGGTGTCTTAGGGGCACCTGGGTGGCTCAGTCGTTAGGCATTTGCCTTCGGCTGGGGTCATGATCCCAGGGTCCTGGAATCGAGCCCCACATTGGGGTCCCTGCTCAGTGGGGAGACTACTTCTCCCTCTCCTGCTCCTCCAGCTTGTGTTCCTTCTCTCTCTGTCAAATAAATAAATAAAAATATTAAAAAAGAAAGGTGTTTTATATATATATATATATATTATAAATAATTATATGTTTACAAACAGAACTCCAGAATATAAGATGTTGAAAAACCTTGAAGCTAACACACTGGGAAAAATATAAAATATCTATTTTTGTGAACTTACATAAAGGGTAGGCAATCTTATTTCATTTTATATGTAAATAATTACATAATCACAGATTTAAGAAGACATTTTGGTTTTTTGATTATTTTGTGAAATATTTTTACTTATAAAAATAACATATAGTCAGGTGAAAATTCAATACAATAGGCATGGTTCTTTGCTTGCTTTTACTTTTTTTTTTAGTATTTTAAAATTTAATTACATTATAGTTAACATACAGTTTTATATTAGTTTCAGGTGTACCATATACTGATTCAACAACTCCATATATTACTCAGTGCTCTTTATGATGTGTACTCTTAATTCTCTTCACCTATTTCATCTACCTCCCCACCCACCTTCTCTCTGGTAATCATCAGTTTATTCTCTACAGTTGAGAGTCTGTTTTTCTGGTTTGTCTCTCTCTCTGTCTGTGTTTGCTTTCCTTTGTTCATTTGTTTTGCTTCTTAAATTCCACATGAGTGAAATCATATGGTGTTTGTCTTTCTCTGACTGGCTTATTTCAGTTAGCATTATGCTCTGTAGATCCATTAATCTGTCTTCCACATGCATGTAATTTCACATCCAAAATAAAATCAGTGTTCATCTCTCCTTATATTTCTTATCATAAATATTATAAAAGAATTAAAAGTGTAAATCTCAAGAAGAATCTATTTGTAGTTTATGTTCAAATAAAATAACGAAAGAAATTTTTTACCAACATTAGTATCTTGGTAAGAATTTCACCACAAGGGAGTGATGTCCAGGAATTACTCCTAGGTAAAATGTTATTGGATCAAGTTTGAAGAATTAAATATGACAGAGATTAATACTTTATTTTCAGGAAAAAGGCAGATATTCCAAGAGAAACTAAAAGATACTGTAAACTAAATGAAAATAAAAATACAACTTATCAAAATTTGTGGGATGCAGCAAAGAAGTGTTTGAGAGAAATGTATAGCATTCAATGAATATATTATTAAAAAAAGATTAAAATTAATCTAAGCTTCTAACATGAAAAAGAGAAAGAAGAGCAATTTAAGTTTAAACAAAAAATACAACAGAAATCAATGAAATTGAAAACAGGAAAATCAAAGATGATTTTTGAAGAGATATTTTAAAAACTGGTAAGTTTTTTTAAAAAAGGATTTGTAAAAACTCTAGCCAGGTTAACCAAAACAAAACAAAACAAAACATAAAAGGAAGATATATCCTGGTATAATGTTATCAGTCATAATTCCAGTTACCATCTTAAAATGTTATGTGTCACAGAAATCAACAAATTTCCATGTCTAGTTTTCCAGAAATGAGTGGTTTTCACTCACTGGCTCGTACCTTGTGCAATAAGATAAGAAAATGAAATAAAAAGAGTACAGATGTGAATCAGTTCTGCAAATTTGGCTATTTTAGATACTACATGTAAGTGGAATCATGCAGTACTTGTCTTTCTGTGACTGGCTTATTTACTTTAGCATCAGGTCTTCAAAGTTCATCCATGGTGTAGCTATTTCAGAATTTTCTTTTTTTATGGCTGAATAATATTCTGTATGTGTATATACTACATTTTCTTTATCTAAAACAATCTTATATGCACCTCTAAGTTAAAGTATTAAAAGTTAAGATAAAGTACATTTTTTACATAGAAATATGAAATATTTACTTAAAACTTAGACAAATACCCATAGATTGAAAAAAAAATTATTCCGATAAAAAGTTACTTTGAAGAAAGTTTCCAACCTCAGATGCATTTATGAAGGGAGTCAATTCAAACATTTATGGAATGTATATACTCTAGAAAGTGTTGCAGAGCAAAAAGGGAAAAATAAACAATTACATCAAACTAAAAATCTTGTGCACAGTAAAGAAAACTATCAATAAAACAGAAAGGTAATCTACTGAATGGGAGAAGATATTTGCAAATGACATATCTGATAAAAAGTTATTATCCAAAATATATAAAGAGCTCATACAACTCAACATCAAAAACATTCAAGGCAATTAAAAACTGGACAGAGAGGGGCACCTGGGTGGCTCAGTTGGTTAAGTGGCTGGCTCTTGATTTTGGGCTCAGGTCATGCTCTCAGGGTCCTGGAATCAAGCCCTCTGTTCGGCTTCATGCTCAGTGAGGAGTCTGCTTGAGGATTCTCTCTCCCTCTCCCTCTGCCCCTCCACCTCAAATAAATAAATAATCTTAAAAAAAAAATGGACAGAGAACCTGAATAGATATTTTCCAAAGAAGACATACAGAGGGCCAACAGACACATGAAAAGGTGCTGAACATCACTAATCAAGAAAATGCAAATCAGAACCCCAATGAGATATCATCTTATATTTGTCAGAGTAGCCAAAATCAAAAAGACAAGAAACAACAAGTGTTGGTGAAGATGTGGAGAAAAAGGAACTCTTGTGCACTGTTGATGAGAATATAAATTGGTGCAACCACTGTGGAAAACAATATGGGGGTTTCTTAAAAAATTAAAAATTGAAATATCATGTGATCCAATACTTTCAACTACTGGGATTTACCCAAAGAAAACAAAGATACTAATATTAAAAGATAGATGCACCCCTATGTTTATTGCAGCTTTATTTACAATAGCCAAAATATAGGAGCAACCCAAGTGTCCATTGATAGGTGAAGAGATAAAGATGTGGTACACACACACACACAAATACACACACACACACACACACACACACACACACACTGGAATATTGCACAGCCATAAAAAAGGATGAGATTTTGCCATTTGTGACAACATGGATGGACCTAGCGCACTTATTATGCTATGTGAGATAAGTTAGACTGAGAAAGACAAATACCATATGATTTCACTCATATGTAGGATATAAAAAAAACCCAAATGGATAAACAAACAAAAAGCAGGATCAGACCTATAAATATAGAGAACAAACTGATAGTTGCCAGTGGGAAGGGGGATAGGAAAAAATGGGTGAAGGAGAGTGGGAGATAAAGTCTTCCAAGAATGAAATGAATACTTCATGGGAATAGAAGGCACAGCATGGGGAATATAGTTGAAAAATTACCTGTTACTATGAGGAACATTTCTTCAAGCTCAAATTCCATTTATGTACAGAGCTTTGTTTATAGCTTTCTTTTCTTTTGGGTCAGAAGATGGGCCTTGGTATTCTGGGATATTTAATTTTCATTATAAAAGATCTACATGATTATTTTTTTCTTTTATAATTACATCAAGTATATATTTTTTAATCTCCTACTACAAATATTTAGTTCATTTGTTTTTTATTCCAAAGAAAGCAATTAGAAGGTGACAATTTTTTTAAAGATTTTATTTATTTATTTGACAAAGAGAGACACAGCAAGAGAGGAAACACAAGCAGGGGAGTGGGAGAGGGAGAAGCAGGCTTCCCACGGAGCATCCCAGCACCCTGGGATCATGACCTGATCCGAAGTCAGACGCTTAACGACTGAGCGACCCAGCCATCACTAGAAGGTGACAATTTTTAAAATGTGTCCTTTTGACCATTAAGAGCTTAATAATAAATGCCTATTTTTCTTATATTTACCTTCTTAATAGTGCTTTTATGCCCTTCAAAAGGTTTCCAAAACTTGTCTCTAAATCATTCTTAGAATTACAGTTCTTGACAATTCACTAAAATGTGTCTTATATACCTCATGCCAGCAAGTTTCCCAGTCTCTGGTCCTGAAAGCCAGGTCAGTTACTTTATATACCATCCAGAGTGGCCCAATAAATGGGTAAAAGAGTACAGATGGCCCTAGGTTAATTCCTGTATCTCCACTATTCTCTCTCTCTCTCTCTCTCTTTTTTTTTTTTTTATTTTCTACTTACTTGCAGTAGTTCTCTTTTCCTGGGCTTAGTATCTGATCTCTATTTTTATTTGATTTCAGCCCCTAATGTTCACTCTCTTCATTTTGAACCTCAGCAGTTGTGCATATTTTAGTTTTGATAGCTACATTTAGCCATGCAACTATTTTCCAAGCACATACAAAGTATTAGGAATTATATATATATATATATATATATATATATATATATAGCACAATCTCAATCTTGTTGTTTTGTCAAGAAAAGACCTTGTATATCAGCCCAGAGTATAAGCAGACACACACACACACACACACACACACACATTCCTGAAGTGATGGAAGAAGGAACCATAAAAAATTAAATAAAGTAATAGATATTTTCTAAGCAGTGTTGCTGGCAAGATGTGTACTCTGTGATGTTCAGATATAATTCAGGTCTGGATTCTGTATCTTCCTTTCACTTCTTCAAAATCCTTTTGCTCCATATTAGAAAATCTTTGACTTAAAATTAATGATCCTAGCTAGGTGGCTGGTGGATATTTGCTAAAACTTTCAGAGAATTTTATTAATTTAGATTGACATAATTGGGCAGGACTAGTCTAGAAAGAATTTACTTGCACAATTTTAATTCTAGAAATACATGACATCATCAGTGAAACTTCTGAGAAAGCAGGGTAAAACAATGCTACATAGTTCTCACAATCGACTAAGCTTAACTCGTCGAATCCAAGTATTTTCAAAACAAGATTTCAGAAATTATTCTCCTTGTGATTAATTATACCTGATTCCCTGCATTCATCATGAAAGTTGGGCAGATAATTTGCCTGGGGTTGAAAACATCACCACATTACTCTTTATAGGAACTATGGTCATATACTTTGAAATGATTTTTAATAAAACACCAAGGTAAAAAATTCTTCTGAAAGTCAGTGCTTAACTAGAATTCCAAATATTTTCAAGAATAAGAAATCCATGACTTACCTTATTCAAATTAAGTTCCAACTGTAAACAAAATAAACTTGTTATACAGGGTCGGTTGATAAAGACCACTAAAGTATGCCCTCTTAAGAGTAAAAGGGTTCTAATGAGAATATTTTTGAACCACTTCACAGTAAACCAAATAAAACAGAATCAGATCATAAACATACTCTCTTTTTTCTAGGTCACGTTTTTGTCAACTATGCTTCCCAATTTTTCTTTCACTTTACCATCTAATCAGGACCATTGTTTCACCTATGGATTTGGCAATAGGTAAAAACACCTACAAGTATAATTTTCCTGTATTTCTCTTCTTGAAGTCCCAATCCTTCAGTGTGATCCTCTGAAACTTAGTCATAGATTATTATTTTCATCTTGGAATTCTGACATTTCTTCATAACAGAGTTGAATACTCATTTCCAAAGAATATGACCTAAACCAGTCCAACACCCACACTATCAATTTTTAATTTTCAAAAGATATAGACTCCTACTTTTAATCACAAAAGGAAAAGCTTATTTTTCTGATTCAATGATTATTTTGAAACATGCATCACAATAGGAGATGTTTTCCCCAGAATATTTCAGGATGATTTCATCAAATATCTTAACCTTTTGGCTCTCTTGTCATTATCTGTTTGTAAATGAGCTAAATTTTAGAAATGACATATGCTAATGGTTATAGTGTCAGGCTTTTAGCTGAGAAATTGAATAACAATAGAGGAGCAGAGTTATAGATGTTGAGCAAAAAACGTTCAACAAGGACCATTTTTTTCTGATACTATTTCTAATTTCTGATGAGAGCAACAGTTACAGATACACTTGCACACCGTATATTTGCAGATGTACGTGTAAGTATGCACACACATATAAAATAAATATGTGAACAGACTCTCCAAGTGCGGTGAAAAGATCTTACCATGGACTAATTTTTAGTGATCATTTCATCAAACAAGTGGGATTCGCACTTTCTTTTTTTAAGATTTTATTTATTTATTTGAGAGAGAGAGAATGAGAGATAGAGAGCATGAGAGGGAAGAGGGTCAGAGGGAGAAGCAGACTCCCCGCTGAGCGGGAAGCTGGATGCGGGACTCGATCCCAGGACTCCAGGATCATGACCTGAGCCGAAGGCAGTCACTTAACCAACTGAGCCACCCAGGCGCCAGGGATTCACACTTTTATTTCCACAACTGAGTAGAGAAAATGGAAGTAGGATAGGTTTAAAGGAACATTCACAGTCATCAGGCAACAAAATTATTGGTTAAAATTTATTATTTTCTCTTCTTTCATTCTGTCCAAAGTTATGCTGGACATTTTACACTTAAGCATATTTTATTGCCAAACATTAATGTACCCATTTTAATTCACACACAGAAAAAGAAATATAAATTTATGGGGAGAAGAATAGTAATATAAAACAGGGACCACTTATTTCCCAAATCGATATTCTAAGGTCTAAAACCTTAGAGTTGTTTACTAAAACTGTTCTTTCCATCCAGGATGTCTTTATTTTTTTTTAATATTTATTTATTTATTTTGGAGAAAGAGAGAGTGCGTTCAGGTGTGAGGAGCAGAGAGAGAGGGAGAGAAAAATTTCAAGCAGGCTCCCCACTGAGTGTGGACTCTGATGCTGGTCTGATTTCACGAACCCGAGATTAGGACCTGGGCTGAAATCAAAGCGTTGGACCTTAACCAACTGAGCCACCCCGGTACCCCCAGTCCCCGGTCAAGTATGGTTTTAAATGAAAGCCAACAGAATGCTGATAACCTGAAACCAACATTGACTTCCATATTTATTTTGGGCAATCAAAGTTTGAATGGTTTTTTTGTTCTTTAAAATATATTAAGAAAGAAAAAGCAATAATACCTTAAATAAAATTCATATTTCCAAATCCATAAATCTTTTTACATTTTAATTTTTATTTGTTTTGAAGTTTAACATACTGATGGAAAAGTATACAAAACAAGGACTTTTAGGTCAGTCTTCTTTAAGAAAACAAACTCACCTATATACTTAACACCCACATTAGGAACCAAATTTTCAGGGACCCAGAAGTGTTCTCAAGCTTCTTCTCAATCACTATAGCCAGGGAAAAGTACCTATTAACTTGTCTTCCAAAATTCTAAATAGGTTTTATTTTAAAACTATAAAAATAGAATTATAAAGTAGTTCTTCTGTTCCTCACTTCTTTCTCTAAAGCTTACGTTTTCAAATCCATACTTATTATATCATGTAGCAGTGATTCATTCATTTTCAGCAACACATATTAATTTTTATGAATTCACATATGAATTTTCCATAATTTACTTGACTATTCTATTAGTGATGTATATTAAATACCTTCCAGTTTATAGCTGTTATGAATATTGCTGTTGTGAACATTCATATACCTGTACTTTGGTAAACATTCTTCTTCATTGCTTTTAGGTATGTAACTAGAAGTGAAATTCCTGAGTTTCTTAAGGTATGATTTTGAAGAAATTGACAAACTGTTTTCTAAAGTTGTTTTAACAAATTTTACTCTCCCATCAACAGTATTTGAAAGTTTCAGTAGCTCTGTATCCTCATTCACTTTTAGTGTTTTCTGTTGGTTCCATTTTAGTCATTCTGTTAGGTGGCTAATGAATTTTACCACCTTTTAATGTGTATTGATCACCTTGACATCCTCTTTTTAAAATGGCTGATTAAGTCTTTTCTCTATTTTTCTATTGAATTACTTTTATTTTTCAATGGTTGTAGGAGTTCTTTAAATAGTTTTTTTTATAGTATTGGAGCTTATATAGGTATATGTATTGTAAATACCTCCCCCACTTGGTGACTTACCTTTCTCTTCAGTGATCTCTTTTAATCAGAAGTTCTTAATTTTAATGAAATCTAATCTATCTAGTTGTACTTTTATGGCTCACAGTCTCTGTTTAGTTTTTATGTATTGCCTATCCCAAAGCCAAGAAAATATCTTCATATTTTTCTCTAAAAGCTTGCTTTATTTACCTTTGACCTTTAGATCAATAATCCACTTGGGCCTGATATTTCTTTATGTGAGTTCGAGTACAAGTTTTATTTTTCACATATGGCTAGCCAGTTGCCCCAACACTATTTACCATCCTTTCTACATGGCTCTGTGGTATCATCGCCATGAATCTATTTGTAATATAGGCATGGCATGGGTCTATGTCTGGATCATATCCTGTGTCATTAGCCTACTGATGCTAATGTGCCAATACCACACTACCACGTGGTCTTAATTCTTTAACTTCTTAATCCTCAATGTCTATAGGTTCTGGCTTTAAGTTTTCTTTCTTAATCTTTCTTTCTTAGTTTTAGATTGATTATTCTTGGCTATTTGTATTTTCATGCGAGTTTTACAATCATTTCAATCATATCAATTTCCATAACACCAACTGGAGTTTTATTTAGGATTTCATTGAAAATGTAAATCAGTTTTTGATGAAGGGACATCATTACAATGCCCAAGGTGTAGGCTATGTTATTTAGTTATTCTGCAATTTCTGTAAATAAATTATTTCATCACATTCTGAAAAGGAAACCTTCATAAAAGTTAAAATTCGTTACTTTACCCAAATTAGAGATCTTTAAAAAATATATTTTAATGAATGTACATGAAAGTTTGAACTTTCAGATCAGACCATTGTATAAGTAGAAAGGCTCTGCAACCCATGTCATAGTATATATGGATGAAAACATGTGGAAGCTCACATAGCATGTAAAATTCAATTCCATTGTTTAGCTTTACTCTTATCTGGGATCTAAAAAAGTACATTAAGTGCCAATCAAATGACCAGAACTCAAGTCTCCTGGACAAGACAGAAGATAGAAAAATTTAACTACTCTCCAGTGAAATGAGCCCTACTTATTACTAAACTATTTAATTGGACCCTATGTGGAGATAATAAAATTAATTCTATCAAAATACACTGTTGTAATCTGCTACATGTTAGGAAAGAAAATAGAAAAATATGTAAGAAATTAAAAAAAATAAAAGAAACTGCTCCTTTCAGTCCAAATCGTAGTCCCAAGAATTCAAGTCAGTATTTCATCTGACCAAATTATATAACCAATCCCTGATATAATGGACTATAAGAAGCAGCCAAGTGTTATGAATAACTAGACCATTTCTGAGAACTACTCTATTCTCTTGTATCACCTTGAGAATTTTTAAGAAATAACACTCATCATTTTCACTTATTTCTTGAAAGCTCCTGATAATATAAATATAAATCATCTGTGATTCAAATTGTGCAATCTAACTCAACATATTAAATAAAATTGCATCATTTCATTTTGCTAGGACCAAATTGCTAAAAATAACATTTTTAAGGTCAAATTTCTAATAAAGAGAATAAAATGCATTTTCTAAGAATATTTAACATCTTATTACCTACTTTACTTAATTCTTTAGATAAATTAGGTGTTTTCAGGACAGCTGTGACAGACAAGAGATTTTTCCTCCTTCCTGATGACATTGTCATTTTATCTCAACCACGAGTGTCCACTGAAAATAACAGAAACCTGAGGTAACTACTGAGGTAGTTAAGGGAACACTTTCCATTTTTATATCTTAGTGGATTTCTCAAAAGACAGACCTACTCACAATTAGGTCTTGCATTAAGAATATACAAAGGATTTTTTTTTAATTAATGCAGTTTCTTTTATTTATATCTTAAGCATTTTCAATAAAAAAAATGTCTCTTCTGTGGCATCTGGAACAAAATCTTGGGTCTCAATTATACACCTATCAGAGTACTTAGATTAAAATCTCTTTATTTGAAGGGAAAACAAAATATGTATTCCATACTCACAGGCATCCATGATACCCATATGTCTAAATCATTGCTCTACATATGGCTAAGAATAAATCTCAGCCTTCTAAATCTTCAAAAGTTAACGTTCTGCCCTACTTATATCTAAAGTACATTTGGCATTTTGGGCACTCCTTTTCAGGCATCAGAACAAGTATTCCAGCTATGAAGCAATATGGCATGGTAGAAAAAGCAATGAACAGAGAGCCAGAGGACATTCTGTTTGGTTACAAGTTGTCATTTGCAACTGTGGATCATGGGCAAGAAGTGTACCCTCCTTAAAGAAGCCATATTTGAGCAAAGTCTTAACTGACAAGGAGGGGGCCAACCAAAAATTTGTGTAAAAAGCTGGTGTGCAACACACTGTGTTTTATGTTGCTATATGCATAGAGTTTATGTTATATAATTTGTGTGTTGCATGGAATTATTAATATGCTATTGTTTTTAAAATGTATCCCATCCTTCCTCGGTAATCATGATGTTATGAGCATACAGTATTGGGGTCAGATTTAGACACTTAGAGTTAATCATCATATTAAAAAAGTATTTCAAGTGCTTGTCTTCTATACAGTATGGAAAATACGAGCAGGAGATTGCCATACTATCACATTTTCTTTTACTTTAAATTGTGTGTGCTAGCCATCTAATGACTAAAGAAAATCCATATTCCTATAACTCATAAATCCTATAACAAATCTTATCCTGTCCAAGCATCATCTAGTATTATGATTTGTTTAACCAAAGCTTTGTATCTTTCTCTTCTCTTGTTAATCATTAATTCTTTGACCAGCCACCCAAATATGGCATTGGAAATCTTAGTGTTGTCTTTAAAATTATCATCACCTTCTTGGGAACAGAAATTTTAGAAAAATAACAGTTTATTTACTGAAAGGAAATACTCCTTTTCATCACTGACATGTATATTAGATAACTATTAGAAAAAGGCAATTATCAGAGGAGCAGTAAAGAGATAATATGTTATTTTGCTTTATTTAGTGCGCATTTTGTTTGTGTAATTAGAGCACATTTTTAAGCTTTATCAATTTTTAGAATCTAATCAAAGGATTAACAGTTGCTTAAATATCTTAAAATACAGGGTCCCTTGCATAGAAAGAAAACCAAATGTTATTCCATGTTTCCAAGGTACCAATTAAAATGTGTATTTTAATTTTTTTCTACTTTAAGTTTCATCTGAATCTGATGACCCTATCTTGTTTTGCTTTGCAGGAAACTAAAAATGTTTTCTTTTTGTATACTTAGTAGATCGTAGAAAACACATTTATACCATCTTGTGATGACATATCCTAGCTTGTAAATATAGCTAATATTTGTTTTCACTTAATAAGAAAAATTGTTATCCTGTATTCAGTAGAGTAGAAACATACTATTCAAGCTATAATTTTAACTACATTACAGAATGTAAAATAATGTTTGCCAAAATATAAAAGATGTTTCAATAACATTTATACAATTCAAAATTTCACATTCTATTACCTGTATTGAAATTTCTCTCAAATCACAAAGCAGAAATTACATAATTGGCAGACTGGCTTTGATTACAGAAGGTACATTTCAGATGGTATAAAATGGTGGTGAAAAGCCTTGTTTGAAAGAGGAGCACCATTAAGTGCTTAAGTAAGAACAAGCCCTTCTTATGTCTTCTACCCCGTGATAAAATAGGAATAAAGAGGTGAATAATCTGAAGACTCTTGCTCTCAAAATAAAACAAAAATAAAAATAAAAGCTTGGACCTTTCTTCGAGGTTATCATCAGCAGTTTGCCACGATTTCTTCTTCTTGGACTTCCATTCTCAATTACCTACTAATGTATTATGTGATTAATTATAGTAAGTAATTTACATGCATTCAGTGTTTATGTTTGAGTTACAATATGCCAATGCTGTCGGAGATTACTAAAATAGGAAAAAATTCCTGAATACAAAGGAACTTGACTATGTGTTATCAAGTTAGTGGAATTTCATATAAGGCAGACATATCTTTTACTAATCAAAAAAGTGGTAGTGCTCAATTAATAAAGCTCTTTAGTATTACATATTATATTATCTACATATATCTTAAAGCATAAGGTGAGGTTCCCTTGGAAATGCAATTTTATTTCAATTGCAAATGTCTTTTAGATGCATTTTGAAAAATTGCATATAGTGATGATATTTCAATCATTTTGAAATTCTATGTATTTTGAAAATCAAGAATGTGTACTGTATTTTGAGTAGATTAATATTCACTGTATGAGAAAATTAAATTTAAAGTGGTTATATTATGGACCCACATAAAGAAGCTCAATTTTTAAAAGATTTTTACCTGCATGTTTATGTCATAGCATGAGACAAAAGTACAACTCTGTGGCATAGTCCACTGTTTTGTCTTTTGTTTCAGTGTAACAAAATGGAAAACAAAATGGAATGATTAGAGCAAGAGTGGAATAACCAACCTGTAGTACAATAGGATTTGGTCCAACATGTAAAATATGTTGATTACTTACAGCAGATAAAAACGTAGATATTTGAATTTAGAGGTCATTTGTAAAATCATCAGACTTAGAAAGTGTGCAGAGAGAAAGGCTAATGCAACTGAAAACCTTACCACCAGCCTAGAACTTTCCAGGCACTGACATGTTCAAAAGAGCATGGCTCCAACAACAATGTTGAGCTGTTGATTCCCTCAACTTTTACAGTAGGCAGTGGGGTTTGGGGCTTTCAGGGTCCACAGGATTATTGCTTTTACTAGAATTTGCTTCTTCCATTTATCTAACACTTATTTTCTCAGTGTGTTGTGATATGAAAAACTCTAGTGAGAAATGTCTAAGTTGCTAAAGGAGACAGAGAGATCCCAGCTCACATTATGAAACTAAAAATAGTTAAAATATTTCGGGATATATTGCCATGTCTTCAAAGGTACTGAAATATCTGACTTCTCTGCACTCCAGCTAGGGAAAATTCTATCTGCCCATCTTTATTTTCACCATCTCCTTATTTTTATGCTCCAATATTGATCAAAACAGACACCTGTTTCTGTTGTTGAATAACACTTAGTTCTACATTCTGGAATTCTGTATTTAAAATTGTAAATATGATGTTCACTATTTGCATTGTTTAAAAGGAGAATGATAGTTGGGCAGTGAAGGCAGAGCAAGAATATCTGATCTTAAAATGAAGACTTCTGAACTTGAAAGTCAAACCGAAATTTTAAGAGATGAAATGCCCCTTACCAAACATCATCAGATTGGGGCACATTGCCCAATCGTTAACAGGATTTAAGCTGTGGATTAGGTTGCATGCTTGCAACTCTGTTTCCCCTATGGTATCCTCTCTATATCTCCAGCAAAAATTATTAATAATAAAGAAGGTAAAGCATTGATCCAGAATACAGTAGGTCAGAATATAACATGGTTGTGGTTGTTGTTAGTCCAAGGCTGGAGAAACTGGAATGCTAGAACAGAGGGGGCTCTGGACATGTCGGGGCTCATTGGAGAGCCTACTTCTTCAGCTGCCTTGTTCGCTTTGTTTTGACCATGTTCTCCTTGCTGTCCCATGTGTACACCAGACAGGGTCACAGTTTGGGAGTCATTATTTTTGCTTTGTTTTCCTTGTATATGGTAAACACCTAGGACAGCGATTGGCATGACCTGAGCCGAAGGCAGACGCTTAACTGACTGAGCCATCCAGGCGTCCCCAGTTACAAAATTTATAACAGTTTCCATCACACCATTATAGGCTGTACTCAGATAGATATGGTTACAGTAAAAATAGTTACAAATCTGACTAAAATAGTTTATCTCGGGCGCCTGGTTGGCTCAGTTGGTTAAGCGACTGCCTTCGGCTCAGGTCATGATCCTGGAGTCCCACATCGGGCTCCCTGCTCAGCAGGGAGTCTGCTTCTCCCTCTGACCCTCTTCCCTCTCATGCTCTCTATCTCTCATTCTCTCTCTCTCAAATAAATAAATAAAATCTTTAAAAAATAGTTTATCTCACTACATCATGTTAAACTCATATCTGAGTCAACACTAGAAGTCTTTATCATGAATGGCAGTAAAAGGGTGCTTTCTTTTGAAATCTAATCATTGGCCCAGTTTTCTGAGTCCAGGCTCTTGGCTTTTGGGGACATAAAACATGGCCAACTAGCATTCAAGATGCATATACTCCCAACATGTATGCATCATGGATATTTCTTATTTTATGACTGCCATATTCTAATACTGTCTATGTTCATTTAAGAATAAAATTAGAATTACATTTATCCTCCATAGAAACATAGTGGCTTTTACTTCAATAACAATTATTCCAACAATAAATCACCTAAACATGGAATTATCTATAGGGAAAAATACTGAATGGAAAAACAAAACCCCCCAAAATGGAGTTATCCATTATAAAAAAAATAATACCAGGAAACAAAAAGAAGCAGACTATGAAGTTAACAGATGAGGCAGGTTTGTGAAAGCAACCAAAACAAATACCCATAGTAGACCAAAAATTTCTAAGGAAAAACGCAGAACATTGGAATCTATACTATCTACCACTACCACATACACTGGTTGAAAATACAGTTTATTCCACTTCTTTCTGTGTGCCCATCTTTATAAGCCTCTACAACAACAAAACTCTGAATACTCTGACAAAGTAGTCCATGGCTTCCATGAGATATAGTTGTGAATGGACTAACAATATTTTGATGCCTTGGCTTATCAAAATATTTTAAAATAATTTTTCAACAGTATTTTTGAAATTTTAAAGGATTGCTAAAAAATAAATGTGCTTTTTTTGTGGCTCTTGGCTATTTTTTTTTCTATCGGACAAAATCCCCTCATAGGAAAAAAGTTCCATGGGTCACATCATATATTCATGTATAGATAAGCCACTAGATTGGGGCGCCTGGGTGGCTCAGTTGGTTAAGCGACTGCCTTCGGCTCAGGTCATGATCCTGGAGTCCCGGGATGGAGTCCCACGTCGGGCTTCCTGCTCAGCAGGGAGTCTGCTTCTCCCTCTGACCCTCTTCCCTCTCATGCTCTCTATCTCTCATTCTCTCCCTCTCTCAAATAAATAAATAAAATCTTGAAAAAAAGATAACTCACTAATTTCACCAAATAATATGCATCTACCTCACATTTTTGTGATTTATAAAAATCTCATGGATTTTTTTGAATAAAGCTATGTCACTGATATTAGAATTGGCAGTCTTAATGGGATTTCTTTTATTTGACAAAACATATTGTGTTCAAGGTTAATAATACATTTCAGCAACATACATAGTGCACTTGGCAGATGTGTGTTCAGTTTCATTATTTTGATAGGCAGATCCCATTCTTTTCCTCTTCATAATAAGTAAAATCCTTCCAAAAGTCAATGTTCTGAATTACTTTAATTCATTTTAGTGTAAATTTGGATAGAATGTTATTTCTCTTATTATAAGACTAGCCAGTCTCTGCAAGAAAACTGGTTTACTGGAAAAGAAGTTTGTGATTTTAATAAGAAACTTACTATGAAACAATGAATAGGATAAAATTGTACTTACATGTTTGGTGGAACAAAATCGAAAACTTGTTTTTTAGTTGGTAGAGAGAAGGGGCTATCATGTTTAAAATAGAGTTCCAAACTATCCTTTATCAGTAAAAGCACTATATTAAATTTCTAGATCTTTCAAGGATGATTAGTACTGACTTAGTCCTAGGACATTACAAAAAGGGTCACAGCTTTTCAAAACTTAGCTATTTCCAAATAATCATACTGTGCTTTGCTATCAGGATTGATTATTAATATTCTTTGTAAAAGTGATCTTTATACCAATTCACACATGAAACCATGTCAAAGCTCAACACTTTTCTCTCTTTTCTTTTTAAGATTTTATTTATTTGACAGAGAAAGACACAGCGAGAGAGGGATCACCAGTAGGGGTAGTGGGAGAGGGGGAAGCAGACTCCCGCTGAACAGGGAGCCCGATATGGGACTCGATCCCAGGACACTGAGATCATGACCTGAGCCGAAGGTAGACGCTTAATGACTGAGCCACCCAGGGGCCTCACAACACTTTTCTCTTGATTAAAAAATTTTAAATTATCCTCTTTCATGAAAGCTATAATAAGGAGGATGATTTTGTTTGACAATGCTGCAAAAAAATCATCTACAACAAATTAACAAATATTTATTAGCCTTTGCAATGTGCAATCTACAGTGTCAGTTATTGGGAAACAGATTCAAATTTGTTTCCTATTATGAGGGTCTTACAGACTATCTAGAGAGTAAATCAATAAAACCAGGATAATGTAATTTGTTTTATGACAGTTTTGCAAAAGTTTGGAGGTGTAAGCATAAAGGAAATTGTCTACATTGTGCTGAAGGTTTCAGAATATTTTTTCAGAGGCTACTGCCTCTTGAAATGATTTCCAAACAATGAATAGGGATCATCCATACCCTTGTGAAAGAAAGAGGAAGGTTTTTTTCTTTGGAATGGATAGTGCCCTTTGGGTTATTAGATTGGTTTCATCAGCCTAGAGCAAACACTACATATGGGGGAGATAATAGAAATAAGGGGGAAATAAGAGCAATAATTAGATGATGAAATAACGTGTACAAAGTTGATTGTGCAAGTTATCATAAATGATATGTAGAATCGTTAGAGGATTATAAGTTCAACAAGTTTGGGTCATTTTTGATGGACTAGTTGCTCCAGTGGCAGACCTGTAGAGTCAATCAAATTAAATGGTTTGTTCACACAACATAGAAACGCATCTGTCTAGAACCAGTTGAAATATTTATTTTAACAGTTTTCAATCTCTCTTTCTTTGTCTTTCTCTCTCTCTCTGTCTCTGTTTCTCTCTCTATTTCTCCTCTTCCCTCCCTCCCACTCTCCCTCCCTCATATAAACATATACCCTCCAGTGATAGCTGCCTGAGCCATTTCTTTTAACAAGAAATACAGAACATCTTATATTCTTTTTATAAATATTAGAAATAATGAAGATAATCAAGGACATTACAAGGAATTAGTTTGTAGCCTTAAAATGGACATATTTTTAGTTTCATAATGACTACTATTCCCTCCGATTAGCCAGAGATATTATAAATAAATTGAGAAAATATTAAATAATTATAAAAATATTTAAAGGCGAATACTTCTATACACACAAATGGCGAACATTGAGTTAGAACCAAGAAGTCATGCAGAAACTGGTCTGTTCTGGCCTTAATAAACTCCACAATATGTTCTTTGAGAAGGAGTCAAACTTTCCTTTGTAAATTCTCCACAAGATAACAATATTTTCACAATGTTTTATGCAGATTAGAATATGCATCAGGCCTCAAGTTACTGAATTGCAAGTTCCAGGGAGCTTGAGGCTGTCACTTCCAACTTTTCCAGGTTATCTGTCTAACCAGTGCAAAACCTCAGGACGGGCTAACAGAACACCTCTGTGGCTGAATGAGTTAATGCAGCTTCCTAAAGTGCTTACACTTCATCTCTCACTGGAAAGCCTGGCTCATTGCACATCCAAAATGTGCAAAGCAATTTAGGTCTGCAGCAATAGCCAGATGGACTGCCTTGAAGGCAGAAGTCCCTTGTTTACAGACAAAACAAGTACAGAAATGCAGCCTAAAGCTAAATGCCCACAAACTGCCTAGGCAAGTTTCAGGTGGTTAAATCCCCAAACTAACATGATATGCCAAGAGGGTAGATTTTTGTATTAGAATTTATTATAGTGCTTATGATAATTGATTGTGTTCTATTGAAATAACAAATCATTTAGCATGGATTAAGAAGCCCTTTATAGAGACAGGCCATGAGGGAAAGAATGAACTTTGATATACCAAATAGGAAGAATTAATCTTGAAATTAAGATTATAATACGTTATAATGCTATGTAGAAACTATTGGAGAAGCCCGAAGTAGCACTGTGCAACATGTAAACCTTGACAAGACAAATGTCCCTCTTTGTTTTTTCCAATTATTCACCAAAAATTATCTTTTCATATTTTCCTAGAATTGGGATTTGTTCTTTTCTTCCACTTAAAAATGATGTCGCGATGAAAAGAACCCTCATTTGAATATACTTAAAATTATACAGCTTATGTCATTGAAATGAGATGAAGTACATAACAAGGTATCCTACCCTTGTTTCTTAAAAATTTGAAAGAACAGCATCTTACAACAGCCAGGACAAAATAATAACTGTCAGAGATGATGACTTGGATTTGAAAAAAATTCAAATTTTATCTTGTTTCCTATATAAATCTTTGGGCCTATTGCTACATATTATAGTCTACAATGGTTTCTTCTCTTTCCCTTTTAATGCATCTTTTCTAGAAAGTCAGGACTCTTGAGTTTGGGGAAATGTAATCAACTCAGAATCGTTCAACAGTACAGAACATTGCAGTTTTTATGGAGTGAAAACACAGCCAGCTGGGAAAAGTTGTATCTCTAAAAAGAGTGATTTAACTTAAAAAAATTTAAAATTCTAGACTTGGAGGTATAGGCTTGTGTGTGTGTGTGTGTGTGTGTGTGTGTGTGTGTGTTTATTAGCACATACATAAATACATCCCTGTTAACAATGGCCTATTTATCCAACTGTAAACTTGGTATAAATCCTTGAGGATTTATTTACTAGGTAGCTAATAACTAGTAAAATTTTTAAAATGCTCTGGTATCATTATTATAAGCTTTTTTCTTTTAGAGGAGAAATTTGAATCGGAATCAAGTCTGTTAAATTACAGCCATTGTTAAAATGACTAGTTGAAAGACGTTTGCCTTCAATTATCTTATCTAAATATCAACTCATGGGACACCTGAGTGGCTCAGTCATTAAGCGTCTGCTTTCAGTTCAGGTCATGATCCCACGGTCCTGGGATCGAGCCCCACATCGGGCTCCCTGCTCTGTGGGAAGCCTGCTTCTCCCTCTCCCACTCCCCCTGTTTGTGTTCCCTCTTTCTCTGCCTCTCTCCCTCTGTCAAATAAATAAATAAAATCTTAAAAAAAATTCAGGGGCGCCTGGGTGGCTCAATCGTTCAGCGTCTGCCTTCAGCTCCGGTCATGATCCCAGGGTCCTGGGATTGAACCCCACATCGGACTCCCTGCTGGCAGGAACCCTGCCTATCCCTCTTCCACTCCCCCTGCTTGTTGTGTTCGCTCTCTTGTTGTGTCTCTCTCTGTCAAATAAATAAATAAAATCTTAAAAAAAAAATCAACTCATGACTGGCAAAGCAGTGAACAGCAGGTGATGTATTTTGAAGATAAGAATAATCTTGTCCTTAAAAAGAATTGAACACTATTCCAATTTCATTAAGGAAAGTAATCTGCTTGCACAAAGAAGCCTAATGGAATCAGCACTTACTGAAAACCTACTAAGTGTAAGTGATTCTGCTAGTCAATGTGGGGACCAAGGGAGAAAGGAAACAACATTCGAGTGAGTGATCTCAGCTTTACACATTAGAGGCACCTGGGGATTCTTGCACAATCCTGAAGTTAAGGTCATAATTAAGTCCAATTAAATCAGAATTTGAGGGGTGAAACTCAGGAATTAACTCCCCCCAAGTGGTTGATGTGCAGGTCACCCAGGAAAATACTATGTTAGAGAGATTCTTCTCAAAATTTAATATTCCTAAGAATCACTTGGGAATCTTGATAAAATGCATATTCTGACTGGGTAGGTCTCAAGAGTGCCTTAGAGTTTACATTTTAACATATCCGTAGAGCCAGGTGAAGTAAATATGACTTTCTGCTGTTTTTGCTGGTAATCTTCCTGTGTATGATCATTATTTTTTAATTATAAAGTCTTCATTTTATTTGGCATATTTATTTGTGGAAATTATTTGATCTAATAATGGTGGATTCCTGAACCACTCGGCCATCGCTGCCACCAATAATGGTGGATTCCTACAGAAGGATGTGCTTCAACTGCCACGTCCCTACTACATTATCCATCTGGAATCATTTTAAATTAACTTGGTTACTTTATGTTTTCTTATATCATCCAAACGGTGAATATCAGTTTCAAATCCACGTGTAGACCTGCTTGAGGATTCAGCCTCTCACAGATTTTCCTTTTTCCCCCGTTTTCCAAGAAAAGTTTGTTGAAGTCTCCTGTAGTTCTGAGTGTTTAGATGATAGTACACACATAATCATTTCTGTAGCAGTTACTCACCAAATGCTTTTAATATTTTTTCCTGGGCACATAACTACATATATTTTCCTCCTGTCTTAAATTTAGATGTATGTGGCTATGTGGCTGAATTTGAGTAAATAAAACATTAATGGAAGTGACATCTAGCAATGCTTATAAAAATTTCCACACACAGCCTTCCATGCTTTCCCTTGTTTGCCAGCATTTGAAGTGTCCCTTCGTCCTGTCACCATTACACTGCACATATGAGAAATAACCTTGAAAGATTTGAGCCATTACACATTATGCTAACCAACTCCCAATCTTGGGTAGTTCTGAGTTTCATTTTCTGTCTGTGAGGTACCAAAAATCTCTTTAAACCTGTTATGGGTTGAATTGTGTATCTCATAAAAGGTGTGTTGAAGTCTTGGCTCCTGGCACCCGTGAATGTAGTCATATTTGATAATAAGGTCATTGCAGATGTAATCAGGTTAAGCTGAGGTCAGTAGGGCAGACTCTGATCCAATATGGCCTGTGTGCTTGTAAAATGAAAAGGGACACAGAGACAGACAAGCACAGAAGGAAGATGATATGAAGAAAAACAGTAGGAATGCCATATATGGACAGAGGCAGACATTTGGAACAATGCAACTACAAGCCAAGAATACTCCTGGAGGAAGAAGTGGCAGGGCAGGATCTTATCCAGAATCTCAGAAGCATGCCCCTAATGACAGTTGGATTCCAGACTGCTGGCCTCCAGAACTATGAGAAAATAAATTTCTGTTAAATAACCCAGTTTTTGGTGCTTTGTTATGGTGGCTCTGGGGAACTAACACAAAACCAAAGCACTGTTTTACATGTTTGGAAATGCCCCGAGGACCTCAGTGAGTTCAGTGATCAGTTTTCTTTTCAAGGAATCTCAAGGGGCAGTTTTCTTTTCTACTTTGGCCAAATGATTCCTTTCTAAATATTCAGATTTATAAAGTTTACGTAGCCTGCTATCTTCCCTGATGCTGAAAATTGAGAACTGAAATTATCTATATCTACTAATTTTATAGTTTATATTAACAATGGCTTTACAATTTCCCTGTCTCTATCATCATGCATTTACTACTCCAGGCAGTTGCCAATAACTTGATTGTTCATTCCTGGGACATCCAGCAAATTCCATTTGAATAAACAATACCTGAACAGGTAACACGAAATGGCAGTTTTACTTCCCAAGACTATCAATCCCCTCACCTTGAGATCATTACCTTCTGTGTTCACCAATCCTAAATTGTTGTATCTTTTAGATACTGGCCTTTAACCAGACTCCAAAATCTCATAAGCCCCCCAGATGTACCCTCCCACCTTCTGGCTACTTACAAGACTCTGTCATGTAGTGATCGCCTTTGTTGCAGTAAAATAAACTGAGCTTTGTATTATGAACAGATAGTTTTTGTGGCAGCAGTATTTGAAAATCTAGGTTGAAAAATTTAGAATGGGAGACAGAACAGGAAGACACTGAGGATGAGTTAAAAGACCTCAAACTACATAGGCTACCAGAGTTATTTAGAAAAGCTGTTGTGGAAAGGTCTTTGGAGTCTACCCTCAAAGCCTTTCCACTGTTTCAGTTCCACAAGCAGCGAAAGGATACATGCTTTGGGGAAATCATAGATAGAAGCTCATTTGGAGAGAAAATTCAGGAACGGATCCTGAGCCATGTGCGACTGGCTTTCTCCACTTTCTGTGAATAGTGTTGAACCAGAAAAGGGGATTTAATATATAAGCAAAAACTAGAATGAAAAATAGTTTCATGGCCAGAATTGCAGTACCAAGCTGAGCATTTTGAAAAAGACTAAAAACAAAATTAAAGTAAGTCTTAGAATTGTGAGCCTATAGAAAACAAAAACTAGATGTCCCCATTCCAGCCAGTAAATACAGCAAGATAGAGGATTCTTTTGTTAAAGATTCTTGTAGCTGATATATAAATGGAAAGGACTTTGAAAAAAAGGATCAGCCTGCATTATTACGAAGCTAAAAGAAAAAAATGACCAATGAAGTCACTCAGAGGAGGAATCAAGAACCCATTTTCCTGTTTTACCCTGAAACTCATGAGGAGATAATTTTCTAAATATTAAAATACAACCTTACAAAATTGTTATTAATACAAGTACTACAATATCAAACATGGATCTACCATTACACAGCCTTTCACTCAGAATCAATAAACTTCACACGTGGCAATAGTCCTAGGGCTTAATAGGTACCATGCCAGACCTTAACTGGAGAATATTCTTCCTTCCTATGTGAAACTACAGCTATTACCTTAGTAAGGAAGGATCCATTGTACAAATAAGAATTGCCACCATAGGGCACTTCTGAAGTTCTCTATCTTGAAATCCCTATTAATAAGAGGTCAAAGCCAATTTTGCAATGAACTTATCAGTACTCTTATGCCTAAATCAAGCCCGAATTAAAGATATCAAGTTAGCTGGGACTTCTTATGGGCAAAAAATTCATTTGATGAGGACAGGAATGTTGGGCCTGAATATATTTTTGGCTTCAGATTGGCCCATTAAAAATTCTATCCAAACTCACAAAATAACCTCTTAAACTGGAAGATAAAAGAGGACAAAAGCAATAGTGAAATGATTCATCGTACCTCGCACCATTCCTTGTAACACACCTAGTCAGAAAACTCCAGAGCACTCCTCAACCAGAACTTGTAGAACGGATTTTATTTTATTTTTATTTTTTTAAAGGTTTTATTTATTCATCTGACAGAGAGAGAGAGAGAGAGAGCACAAGCAGACAGAGTAGCAGGCAGAGGGAGAGGGAGAAGCAGGTTCCCCACTGAGCAAGGAGCTGGATATGGGACTCAATTCCAGGACCCCGGGACCATGACCCGAGTTGAAGGCAGATGCCCAACCAACTGAGCCACCCAGGCGCCACTGTAGAAAGGATTTTAAATTTCCCTCTGATTCTTTTTTTTTTTTTTTAAAGATTTTATTTATTTGACAGAGAAAGACACAGCAAGAGAGGGAACATAGGCAGGGGTTGTGGCAGAGGGAGAATCAGGCTTCCCGCTGAGCAGGGAGCCCGATGTGGGGCTCGATCCCAGGACCCTGGGATCATGACCTGAGCCGAAGGCAGATGCTTAATGACTGAGCCACCCAGGCGCCCCGTCCCTCTGATTCTTTTATACAGCATAAGGAAGACCCTTTGTAGTATTCTAAAAATAAGGTAAGCTTTGAGACTGATTCCATCTCTCTACTTAAAGTTCCAGCTCAGAAAAAGCAAAAAGTTTCTAAAGATGAGCACAAATTATGTCCAAAGTTCATAACCTAGGACGTGATTTAAGGAGCAGCAAACTGCAATCCTGGCACTTCTCCGTTATCTGTAATGACAGCAGAGGGGCTGAGAGAGAAGAGAGGAGGGTGAGGGAATGGGTTCCCTAAGTCCCTCTGGAACATTGATGCGCTCCCTGCTTCTTAGTAACCAGGGTGATGTTCTCTTTTTCTTCTTTTTCCAGAAGAAAGAAAGATAGCAGGAAAAATACATTCAGACCAATCAAAGTTTGTCAGTAGTTCAGCATAGATCTGCACATATCAGAGCAACTGAATGGTAAGTGGGATAAGTTTGACCATGTCAACTTTTAGAATACAGTATTGTACCTCTTGCCTCCCCACCAATTCATATTTCAACATATGAAGCCCTAACCACCACCCCTGTTCCTCAGCATGTGACTGTATGTGGAGGTACACCCTCTAAAGAAAATGAAGTTAAAATGAGACTGTTAGGATGGACCCTAATCCAATCTGACTGTTGTCTTTATAAGAGGAAGAGATTTGGACACACACACACACACACACACCAGGGATTCATACCCATGAAGAAAATGCCATGTGAGGACACAGCAAGGAGATTGACATCTGAAAGACAAAAAGAGAGGCTCAAAAGAAATTGAACCTGCCAACACCTTGATCTTGGACTTCTAGCATCCAGAACAGTGAGAAAATAAATTTTTGTTGTTTAAGCCAAACGTCTATGGTATTGTTATGGCAGCCTTAGTAAACTATGTATCCTGTTTACCAGCTAATTGACTGTACTTATCAGCACTATCATTTAGCATTCTTTTTTTAATCATCTCTAAAATAGACCTGATTTGGCTTATTGCTATAGGTTTAAACTGGCCTTATCTTTGGTTTAAATAAAGACAATGAAGTTTAAAAACTAAAATGGGACACTTCACAATAAATCAATTGTCTATTATCAATTATATATTTACTTTTAAAAGGAAAGAAGATTAATATTAAGCTACATGGTATTGTATGGGTATTGAAGGGATTTTAGTCTTCACTTGGGATAAAAAGAAAGTATTATCAAAAATTTAGTTTATTGAACAGAACTAAATACACTTCCTTTCCTATTAACCATTCAGTGGTAGCCTTTAAGAAAATCAATGTAAGATATCAACAAATTAAAGCACTATTTTCTCTGCATATCAGAGATGTCAGGTGATGAATTTTGAAACTTCATTCAATATGTTTATTATTATTGTTGCTTTTTTCATCTCCTACAATGAAAAAATAATCTATTAGGGTCTAATGTACTCCTAAGGTCTTTGTCTAGTTCACTGATACATTGTCAGCACCTAGACAGCGTTTGGGTGTAATAGGTACAAAATTACCATCATTATAAATAAGTGAATCAATATTTATTGAACACTGGGCGCCTGGGTGGCTCAGTTCATTGGGCGACTGCCTTCGGCTCAGGTCATGATCCCAGAGTCCCGGGATCGAATCCCACGTCGGGCTCCCTGCTCAGCAAAGGAGCCTGCTTCTCCCTCTGACCCTCCCACCTCTCATGTACTCTCTCTCTCTCTCTCATTCTTGCTCTCTCAAATAAATAAATAAATCTTTAAAAAATTATTGAACACTTATTTTTGCTTCCTCTTTTGTAAATAACCTTTTCCCATTTAATGTAGATATTTTAAAGTTCATATTTGTACATTAAAATATTTGTCTCCTCACTGGAAAATTACTCTTTCTTTAACATATGGACCTTGAAAATCAACTAGACAAAAAAGACAGTATTTCCAGTAAACCCTGTCATATAAAACAAATGTATTTACTAAACAAAAAATGGAACACACTTAAGCACACATATGCTTCAAAATAAGTTTCATTTTGACAAAATAAATACTAATGGAAATAAAAACCCACAGATAATTTCTACATTTACTCTCCATAGAAATACTGATAGAATGAGGAAATTTTTAAGCACTGCAAAAACAGGAAACTGAATAGCACATGGTGTTTTTTAAAATCTCAAACAGCTCACAATCTGCACAGTGAGCAACATAATTGGATAAACACTTTCAGGATAGCAATGATAATTATCATTCACTGATCATTTGACAAGTGTCATGTATCAGTCAAAGCAATCAAATGTATTTCTTTGTTTAATTAGTACACTGTGGTTTATTAAGATTAGTGCTACTTTATAGATGGAAAAACTCAACAACTTGAGAGCCCAGTAACTTGCTTGTGCTACAGCATTTTGAAATTTCCAAACTGGTACTCAAATCTAGGCCATCAGACCTCAGTACCCCTTGTCTTATATGTACCCCAGAAATGCAAAGAGCACACTTAAAATCAGACAGGTTAGGTAGTGTTAGATATGGTGGAATGCTGTTATGTGGTCGACTTCTCCTTAGAATCAGTAGAGACTAGAAGATTATGGAACAACATGTTTATAGAATTGTGAAAGTAAAAAAAAAAAAAAAATCTATTTAGTGGGACAGTTTTTTTAAAATGAGGCTAAAACCAAAGCATTTTCTCAGAGAAATACCTTAGAGAATTTGTCTCCAGCAGAAATCCAGATCCATGGAAAGAAAGAGCACTAGAAAAGCAAAAGTTGATGATAACCATAAATAACCTTTATATGATCTTTTATGAGCATGTATGTGTGTTCACTTATATAAAATTTTTTTTCAAATATTATTGACTAGAGTAAAAATGATACAAATATATTCTGGGGGTTATGCCATAAGAAGTAAAATGTAGGAATAAAAACACAAAGGACAGAGAAAGGCACAAATGAAGTTTGTGCTTCCTATATCTCTGAAGTTCATATATTGTTAAAATAGTATAATATTATTTGAAGATTAAATGTGACAAGTTAAACATTCATACTATGCACTCAAGAATAAAACCATCCGTTAGAACTTTCTGTGAAGATGAAATATTCTGTTCACCTATTGTTGTCCAATCCTGTAACCACTAGCCACATATGGTTAGTAAACTTTTAAAGATGGCTAGATCAGCAGAACTGAATTTTTAATGATATGTAATTTAATTAATTTAAATTTTGATTTAATGGCTATATGTTGGGCACCTGAGTGGTTCAGCAAATAAGCGTCAACTCTTGATTTTAGCTCAATTCATGATCTCAGGGTTGTGAGATCAAGCCCTATGTGTGACTAGTCAAGGAGCTTAGGATTCTCTCTCTCTCCCTCTCCCTCTGCCCCTCCCCATCCCTCTCTCTCTTTCTAAAAAAATAAAATAAAAAATAAATGGCCATATATCCCTAGTTGCCACTCCATTGGACAATTTAGATCTAGAGCAACCACTAAAATTAAAAACAGAGAAGTATAGCTCAAATATCAATAGAACAGATAAAAGGAAATAGTAAAAGATAATTATTCCAAAAATGGGAGAGAAATAAGGGAGAAAAGGAACAAAGAAATTTATAGACAAAAACCAACAAATATGAAGATGTTAGACTTAAACACACACATACAATAATTTGATCATATAAATAAATTAAACACTCCAATTAAAAGACAGACATTTTCAGATTTGATAACCAAGCAACACTACAAGGGCAAAAAACCAAACACACATACAAACCATCACAAACTTGAAATACAAAGATACAAAGAGATTGCAAAATAAATATTGAAAGAATACATACCAACTGTAAGAAAGTGGTATAACTGTATTTATAACAGAAAAAATATTCAAAAACTCACTAGAGATAAAGTAGGTCATTTCCTGATGAAAAAAGTGTCAATTCATCAAGAAAACATAATAAAATTAAATTGGTGAATACCTAATGGTAAAGATTCAAATAAATGAATCCAAAAAACCCTGACAAATCCACAGCCATAATTATATATTTTTAACTCTCTACTATCAGTAATATATAAACAACTAGACAAATAATTAGTAGGAAGAAAGGATCCCATTGGCTTAATTGACATTAATAAAATACTACACCCAAAAATTATAGTCACATTTTTTTAAATAAACATGGAACATTCAGCAGCACAGATGACATTCTGAGCCTAAGTTACAATCAATTTCAAAAGATTGATATTATTCAAAGTTTGTGTTCTGAGTGCGATAGAATTAAATTAGAAATCACTGAATATAAGATATCTAGAAAATCCTCAAGTATTTGGCAGTGAAGCTATGTATTTCTACATAAATTATGGGTTACACATTGAATACAAGAGAATGTAGATAATGTTTCACACTGAAATATTATCATGAAAGATATCTGTTTTAAAGGTAAATTTTAAAACCCCATGAGGCTGTGATTGTTTCTATTGTAGCTTGCTTAGAATTATCAGGACACTGAAATATTACAACATACATGAAGGAAAATGAAAGTATGGAAATAGAACTAGGAAGTATAGACTAGTTTTTCAAATAATATTTTAAAATTATTTTTAATGGTTAGAATAGAAATAGTATAATAAGTCAAGGAGGGAATATGTTGAAATATACAACATTCAGAATTTAAGATGTCTGAGTTATTTTCTATGTGGATGTAATGGGGGAAAAATCCCTACTGAAGAATGATTGACTGAATGCAAATCTTGAAGTGGTAAGAATTGTTGAAATAAATGATTAAAGAATGTGAGGTTGTTTACAATAAAAAACATGTATAGAAAAGTTAGCTTACCCAGAGTTCAAACAATATTTGTCCTTATGATAGTAGAGGAGATAATGATAGATAAAAATAACTATACATTTAGAAGTAGAATAGAGGATGTTGGAGAAGTTTGAACCTAGTTTCTTAAAGACATGAGATACTGGGTCATCAGCTGAGATGTTTTGAGCAGAAGTAAAAGGACAACAACTTCATATCAAGAGAGGGATTCAGGTTTAGAAGTGCTACTGTGACATGAAAGCATTAGCTGTCTGGAATCATATACCAGGATGATACAGATAGAGTGAAGCATCAGGCTATAGAACAAAGTGAAAGAATGTCCTATAGAAATCCTGTCATTTATTCAACCTTTTAAAATTAAGGAAAAATTTACATTAAAGTATTACTTACACAAACATTTAAAACATTCTATTTGGATCTTATAAATAAGTACCAATCTTCATTAGAAGGATTATAAAGTGGACAACTTCCAATACGTATTTTTTATCCCTTCGTCTTTGTACTTTATAGATACAGCCAATTTCAGACTCTCAAAAATGATTTAGTCCAAAATGGGGTTTATTTATTCCACAGACATTGGTGTAAAGGTGGTACCTGTGGTTTTTAAAAATACATATTTAGTTTTCAGCATTTATTAATTGTGATATTTCACATAAAATTCCAATTTTCAGCTTTTCTCAACAGAATTTTAAGCTTGTCAGCATGATCTCTAAAATACTTTCAACTTCCAGGGGCAACTGTTTAGAGATAAGCAGGAGTTGCTCCCTTTAGATGGGCCTATTGTCTACTGTTTACCACAATTCTCACTGCCCACAGCTCAGCTTGTTTCAGTCATTCCTCACAATTCTTGAACTATTGTTGAAGTCATGATATATTTAGGAAAAAGGAAATGATGTCTTGGTTCTTTGAGTTGTGAAGGACATGCATAAGATGAGATTTCATTTTCATTAATAGGCAAAACAGTAGGCCTGTATAAAATTCATGTACACACATATTTATGTATGTGCATACACACATATGTATTCAGGCATACCTCCTAAACACACACACACACACACACACACACACACACACACAACTTTGGGCAATGAATCCATTCATTCATTCATGTTACTTCCATGGTCCCATTGTTGCAATTTTTCCTTAAATCTCTGTTTTACTATACAAAATATATGTAAACATATGTAAAAACACAGATAAGTTTGGCAAAAGCAACAAAGAATAAGATGAGGGCTATTGATCTGTTCTGTCTTCTAAGGACATTGGAATATTGCCTGCAGTAGTCAGGCTAAATTCTTCCCACATATTTGATTAACACAGATGTAAAGAAGCTGTTTAGAACATTAAGAAGGCAATAAGCAGATTAAGGATTCGTAAACAAAAGGCTTCTATAGTTTGCATCCAAGGCTTAATGTTGCTAATTAATGCTGACTTCTCAGATATAATGTAATGGTAATTGTGAAGGATTAAACCCCAAGATCTTTACATATTTCCAAATATAAAAAAATAGTCCCTAAGCATATAATTTTCTCAGTCCTGCAAAGAAATAATAATAAGAGTAATAATCATTATTATATCTAATATTTGGAAAGTGTTTCTGTGCCTGGAGATATTCTACAGGCTTTCTATACAGAGGTTACTGAATACTCACAAAATGCTTTGAAGTGATTACAATTGATCTTTATTTTAAGAAAAGTAAAATGAAGAATAAGTTAAGGTGTACTCAAATCAATTAGAAAGTAAGGGATGGAGTCAGGGTTTTGAACCTAGACATCTTGTTGGGAAAGCCAAATATAATTGATTTTTTTTAAGATATATTTATTATTTATTTTGAGAGTGGGAATGAGAGAGAGAGCACATGAGAGGGGGCAGGGTCAGAGGGAGAAGCAGACTTTCCCCTGAGCAGGGACCCCGATGCGGGACTCGATCCCAGGACTCCAGGATCATGACCTGAGCCGAAAGCAGTCGCTTAACCAACTGAGCCACCCAGGCGCCCAAATATAATTGATTTTTGAACAGAATGGGTCTGAACTGCACAGGTCCACTTATACGCAGATTTTTTTAAATAAATGCAGCACAGTACTACAAATTTATTTTCTCTTCCTTAAGATTTTCTTAAAACATTTTTTTATTCTCTAGCTTACTTTATTGTAAGAATACAGTATGTAATACATATAACAGAAAAAATTTGTGTTAACTGACTATGTTATTGGCAAGGCTTCCCATCAACAGTAGGCTATTAGTAGTTAAGTTTTGGGAGACTCAAAATTTAAGTGAGGATTTTCTACTGTGTGGTGGGCCAGCACCCTCAACCCCTGTTTTGCTCAAGAGTCAACTGTACAAGGTCTCTCTTTGAATTATGAGTTTTTACTCGGATTTTGAATGAAAATCAGACTGCTGAGTAGGGAAATACCATCTCCTGGTATTGGGGCAGATCAAACCTTTCTTGTGCCGGATTTATTCATGCCTTGTGGAATATTTAACATCATACTATATTCCAGAATCAGTCCCTTACTCAGTGTGAAAAAGACCTGAAAAATTTCCAAATTCTCCTCTCTTGGTGATATTGCCACAGATTGGAAAATCATTCTGGATATTTCTCTACCCTCAAGTATGAAACAGAGGAATAAACAAGCCCCTTGGAGCTGCTCTCTTAATTTGACCTTCTTTTCTGCCCACATTTCTTTCCATATCCCTGTAGCTTTTGTTCATATCCCTTTTTCTTTGTTGAGGTGATTTCACACTTTCTCCAAGAATGTGATTACAGAGCATGGCAGAAAAAACAATGATCAATAAAGAAATGCTCAAAAACATCACTAATGTGGATACAGTCTGGTCAAATCATTGGTTATCAAGTTAAAAGATAATCTCCCCCGGAAGAGTGTGCAAACATACACCCCTCAGTTCAATTCTTCCTCACTGCAAGTTCTACAAAGTATAGTTAAAATCACAAATGCTAAGTATGTGTAAGGCAGGATGTACTGCACAGTCTGTGATATGCTGCCTGGTTTTCATATTATTCTATGGATTACTCTATTTTGAGCCCTATCTGTTTTTGTTAGCTGCCTTTTAAAAATCTGTTCTTGTAGTTCTCTCTGTATTATGATAATGCTGAAGGTTTTAAATTGAGGGACTAGAAACAGAACAATTGAGTAGAAAACTTATATTTCCTACATGCAACATGATAATAGACGTTCTGGCTCCCCATGCTATCCAAATTAACATCCCTTTACCCAACACACATACGGACACACACAGCACACACAAATTGACACACTCTCTCTCTGGTCAAAGATGATTAGTGTTAATATCATCAATTTCCCCTCTGCCAAATGTGGGACTACAAAAGCATTTTTATGTGTCTTATATTTATTCATTATAGTGTTTCTATTTCATTTTGTTTGGGGTATTTGTGCTGTAAAAGAAAACACCAAAAAAATAATTATACAAAACAACAACCATTTTAAAGTGCTCACAGTTTTATGGGTGAGAATTTGGGCAATTCATAACAGAGCACTCATCTGAGCTTAGGCGGTTCAAACAGTTGGAGCTTAGATGGCTGTGGGGACTTCACTGGAGCCACATGTCTGGGATCTTGATTCTTGCTATTGGCTGATCCAAAAATGTCATGTTCAGTCACATGTTTGACACCTGGTCCGTGGGCTGAACTGGCTGGCCCAGCTGAGGCTACTTGAGCAGGAGCTTTCTCTTCTCTTCTCTCTTCCCCCTTTTCAGTATGACAGTCTCAGGTTGTTGGTCTTCTTTCACAGCAGCTGGCTTCCCCTGATGGCAACATTCCAAGAGTCTGGGCAGAAGCTGCAAGGCTTCTTATGAAGTAACTTTGGAAATCCTGAGTGTACCTTTAGGTACATTCAACTGATCAAGTAAATAGTTAAGGCAAGCCCAGATTCAAAGGGAGTAGAATTAGGTTCCATCTCTCTCTTTTTTTAATTTTATTGAATTATGTTATGTTAATCACCATACATTACATCATTAGTTTTTGATGTAGCATTCCATGATTCATTGTTTGTGTATAACACCCAGTGCTCCATGCAATACATGCCCTCCTTAATACCCATCACCAGGCTAACCCATCCCCCCTACCCCCCTCCCCTCTAGGACCCTCAGTTTGTTTCTCAGAGTCCATACTCTTCATGGTTCGTCTCCCCCTCTGATTCCCCCCCTTCATTTTTCCCTTCCTACTCTCTTTTATTTTTTTTTTTTTTTTTTACCATATAATGTATTATTTGTTTCAGAGGTACAGGTCTGTGATTCAACAGTCTTGCACAATTCACAGCGCTCACCATAGCACATACCCTCCCCAGGGTCCATCACCCAGCCACCCCCTCCCTCCCCCCCCCCACCACTCCAGCAACCCTCAGTTTGTTTCCTGAGATTAAGAATTCCTCATATCAGTGAGATCACATAATAGACTCCACCTTTTAATGGGAAAAGTAGCAAGAATTTGGAATTTGTGGCCATCTTTAATATATGACTAATGTGTCTACATGGTTCAGAACCCCCATTGTTGAAAGAAAGTATATGCAACCTGATTATAGAGTTGTTGTGGTTTAATCCATGAAAATTATATTGAGATACTTCTGCATGTTGACTGCTTGGCCCTTTCTGTTTATTCTCTGCTTCTACCATAGGTTTTACATTATCAACTTATCTACATGATCCAAGAGTTAAGGATTTCCTACCTCCTTCCATACTCCACAATGAAGCAGGTTTTATCTCATTTGAAACTGTCAGTGAAATCTAACCCATTTTTACCGTAACTTTATACACAGTTTTATAAACATTATGCTTTTGGAAGTATTAGCAGAAGTAGATGGTTCCACTAAACTTCCAGTGAACATTGTTCTTATATCACATCCTGTTTATCTTAATAAGTTGCCAGAGTCCCAGAAGTTCTCAATAAAGATGACAAAATTTAGAAGGCTATAGGAAATAAAAGCACACAAGAATGTGTGAAGAATGGAAAAAAATAATGTAGTGATGTTGGGTGTTATTTTTTTATTATTATATGTCAATGTAGCTAAAATAATATTAGTTCAAAAAGGATTATTTTTCTCTCAACTAATTAAACACATTCTTTGTACTATAATCACTCACTCTCATTTTAGAAATACACAGAAGCAAAATTTTTGTAGAAGCTATATTTTCACAGATTGCAAAAGGCAAGCTCTTTCAAAAATTGTCATGAGATTTCCTGCTTTTCAGAATTCTACAATTTCTTAGTTTAAATTCCTCCAGGTAAAGTTTAAAGTAATGTATTAATATCCAATTGATGGAAGGAGAAAAGAAATGGAGCCAAGGTAGTACAACTTATTCCCATTTCAATTTAAGAATATTTTTACTCAGAATTATTATCAAGGTAATACTCCAGGGATTTCTTAAACTATTTTGGTAAAACAATTTGAGTAGCACAAGAACTGTATCTGTGGTACTGCAAAGCAAATTATATGGCTTTCCAATTGAGAAAATATTAAAAGAATTAGAGACTTTAATCTCCAGTCTTACTGAGACCAAAAAAATAAGTAAATATCATAGTAATAGTATTTCTCCTCAAAGTATTGTCTCATTTTATAGAATTAAATTATATCTGTCCTTCACTTTACCAATTAATAACTGTCAAAATTACAGAATACACTTTCTAGCTATTATATATGCTCTTTGGTCATTTTATTGTTTTAAGATTTGGAGAGAGAGAGTGTGCCTGAGTGGGAGGAGGAGCAAAAAGAGAGAGAGGAAGAGGGAAAAGTATACTTCCCACTGAGTGGAGAGCCCAATGAGGGGCTCAATCCCAAGACCCCGAGATCATGACCTGAGTCAAACGAAGTCAAACACTTAACCACCTGAGCCACCAAGGTGCCTGGGTAGTTTCATCTTAAGCAATTCAGCACTGGTATACTCTTGTACCATTTTATTTATTTATTTATTTATTTAACCCAGAAAATTACATACTTACCATGTGAGAGTAAAAAAATTAGAATATGCAGAGAACAGTAATAATTTGTTAAATTGTCCTTCTCACTAGTAAAGCAAAATGCATTTGATTCATAGGCATGGAAAAGAATATAGATATAAATGTGCATGCACACACATATATGCATAGTTAAAAAACTTGACAGAAATAGTTTATGTCTAACAATTGATAGTTGGTTAGAAAAATTCTGTAATGTTATGTAAAACAGGAGAGTCTTCTTTGGGTTTTCCATAGTGAAAAAAATCAGAAATATTTTTCAGCCTAATACAACTCTTCCATTTTCTTCACAATTTTCAGTTATTAGAAGCAGATGGTGTTTTGGTGGTAAACACAGTTAATTTCATTTTATAGAATTTACTTAATTAGATGTGGACTTCATGTCTCATGGGCATTGGATTTCATTGTTTTACATATTGTTTATAATCCTGCTAGCTGTCATAAATGCATACTTATTTTTTTAGTTCTTAAGAATATCGTTTCTAAACAGGAGATAATCTATTCATTTTACTGAATAAATTAGAAATAAAATACATTATTTTAAAATTGAATTTTATAGAATGTTATATGTAGTCAAATCATCTTGGTCCAAATGCATGGAGAATTCAAAGTATATGTGAATTTTAAAACATATCACTATTTTACATCTCTTCAATTATGTTAATGTTTTTGTTTTTCATTTCTAAAGTATTAACTGAAATATTTCATACTTCTAAGATCTACAAAAATACTAATCATGACAAAACACATGCTTATTAGACCTTGAAAGCATTCTCAATTTGTTTTCTTTTTATGTTTTGCAAAAATGTTACCAAAGTAGATTGTATAGAAAAACCAAATAGTCTGTTGAAAAGTGAAAACACTGCCCATCTGTGATATATTGGTTCTAATAAATGCTTCTCACCAAAATGTTGACTTTGTATGTGCAAGTGTGTATATGTGTACCTTTTTATTATGGAATAGTTTGTTCTTGTCCTCAAGAATAAAACTTTCTCATGGGTACAAGGTCTGTTTTACCTGTCATGGATCATCAACAAAAGGTTAAGTACCTTGGACAAATTATTCTTTTGCTTCTGGAAAGTGCAATTAATAGTTTTTTAATTCCCTTTGGTAATGGTCTCTAATAAGTATAAAAATCTATGGTTAAAAGTTATGTATTTTGTAATCTAGCTAGATTCTAAAGAATATTTTGAATTTGTTTAAAACAGCTTGAGCTTAATATTTTCTTATAAACAATTTTTAACTTGTTTAACAATTTGCAGGGCTTAGGGTTAGGTTAAATTTCCACTTTTCTTACCTTACTGACAAAAAATTCTAAGTCATTGTTAAAAATAATGGCCAAGTATTATAAATAATAATTTGAGTCTCAAAGTAATATTTAAGTTATACTGACAAATTCCCTCAGTAGTAATACATTATAACCAATAGATTTATATTTTACATCTTTTTAGCAGGTGATTTAATGAAAAATCATTTACTTGACTCTGATATATCAACATTTTAAACATAAACTCTAATTTTTTTCATGTCCATTTAATGGAAAGCTTTTTTTCTGTCAGAAAAAAAATATGGCATCTCATATTTCTACTAAATTTTAGCAAATCTATCAAGTAAATATCTTTAAGGTAACAATTAATAACAAACATTTTTTTATATCAGGAAGCATTTTTACACTTAAAGGAAAGAATGTTTAGATTTCTATTTCAATATTCAGCTTCAGTTTCCCTCTCTCACTGCCAATGATTATTTAAATACACTTTTTATCTTCTCAGATTCATCATTTATCTATTCTGAAGACACAAAAATGTTCAATTTCAGGACCATTAGTAATTCTGAAAAGCTCCACCATATTCCTGTTGATCTAAAAGCCTGAAGGTATGTACAAGACTGAAAACATGCCTAGAGAATACCTACGGAAAGCAAAAGCACCAGCTGCTGACCTTTGGCTGCAAAAGTAGGAAATGAAATCTGAGGCTGTTTTGCAAACTGCTTGAATGTTTGTGTCTTCTCACACATATTCTCTTGTCAAAGGGCAGAAGACATACAGTCAAGACATTTAAAGAAATATGACCAGTCACTGGTTGACTACTAAATGATAATGTCAAATATTAACCTCAGGAAGGCAGGTTGAAAAAAAATAAGACAAAGTAGCCAAAAATTAAGTGACCACACAGTATACGAAATACTGAATCCATAATTTATTCCAGGGAAGTTGCTAAATAGATATTCAGCAACAGGGGCAAAATAGCTTTTGGAGATAAAAGAATACGATACCAGAATTGTTACAAAATACTATCTAAAATCTACAATGCCCAGTTTTTAACAATAAATTACGTGTTATGCAAAGAAATGGAAGGTATGCACATATAAAGTAGAATGAAGTATACAACAGAAAATTTCACTAAGGAGACCCAGATTTAGGATTTAGGACACAAAGAGTATAAGTTAACATTGTAAAGATGTTCAAGGAAGAAAGGAAATCTTATGTCTGAAGAATTAAGAGAAGTATGACAGTTATGTCTCATCACATAGAGAATACCAATAAACAGATAAAATTATGAAAAAAAGCCAACAAAATGTGTGAGTTGAAAAGTACAATAACTGAATAACTGAATTTTTTAAGAAATTAATAATCCAAAAACAAACAAACAACAACAACAAAAAAACACACTTATCACTAGAAGGGCTCAATAACAGTTTGAACTCAAATAAGAAAAGAATAGCAAACATGAATATAGGTCATATACAGATTATGCAGGCTGAGGGGTACAAAGAAAGGAAAGGAAGAAAAATGAAGAGAACCTCAGAAAATTGTGGGCCACCCTCAAGCGCATCTATATATGTGGATATTGGGAGGCTCAGAAAGAGAAAAGAAAAAGGCAGAAAAGATACTCGAAAAATTATGGTGGAAAATTTTCTCAATTTGATGAAAACATTAAATCTACATATTCAAGAAGCTTAGTGAGATACAAGTAAATAAACACAAATAAATCCAGCTATGTACATTATATTCAAAATATTTAAAGACCAAGATAGAAAAAGGATATTGAAAATAGCAAGAGTAAAATGACGTATCACCTACAAAAAGAACCCCAGTGAGCTGACTTTTCATCAGAAACTGTGGAGGCCAAAAGACAGTGAGATGACAATTTTTTGTGTCAAAAGCAGTATCCTGCTAAGCGGTGCTTCAAAATTAAAGGAGAAATTTAAACCTTTTCAGATAAACAAAGGTAGAGAGAATGCATTGCTAGTAGACCTGCTGTGCAAGCAATACTCAAAGGAGTCCTTCTGGGGCACCTGGCTGCCTCAGTTATCTGACCCTTGATCTCTGCTCAGGTCATGATCTCAGGGTCCTGGGATGAAACCCCTGTCAGGCTCCACTTAGCGGGGAGTCAGTTTCTCTCCCTCCCCCTCTCCCCACTCACATTCTCTCTCTCTAATAAATAAATAAACCTTTAAAAAATAAAATAAAAAGGAAGTCCTTCTGACTGAAATGAAAGGAAACCAGAGAGTAACTCAAATCCATGCAAAGAAATGAAAAGCAGGGCAACCTGGGTGGCTCAGTCGTTAAGCATCTGCCTTTGGCTCAGGTCATGATCCCAGGGTCCTGGAATCGAGTCCCACATCAGGCTCCCTCCTCGGCGGGAAGTCTGTTCTTCCTCTCCCACTGCTTGTGTTCCTGCTCTCGCTCTCTCTGTCTCTGTCAAATAAATAAATAAAATCTTTAAAAAAAAAAAGAAATAAAAAGCAACAGTAAAGCAAACAGCATAGGTATTACAGAGTATAAATATATTTTTGGTGCAACTCTTTTTTCTATCAATTTTAAAAACAACTGCATAAACAATTACTTTAAAATGCAGTTGATGGACTTATAATGTTTAAGATGTATTTTGTATGACAGTAATAACATAATAGCAGATATACACTCCACAAGACTGTAGCAGAACACACATTCTTCTCGAGTGCATATCTAATGTTTTCTAGGATAGACCATAAGTTAGATGATTATTTTACAAAAAGCTATTATTAATTATTATTATTGTTATAAAAATCTTGAATACATTTTAAAATCATACAAAGTATGTTCTCTGATCACAGTGAAATTAAATCAGAACATAACAACAGAAGAAACTTTAAGAAATTAATAAATATATGAAAAGTAAACACCATAGGGCCAACACACAGGAACCAACTTTGGCTTATTTCTATAACAATAAGGAACATCAAAATCCTAAATAATGATGACTCAAAGAAAAAAAATCACAAGAAATATTAGAAAATACTTTGAGGTGAATAAAAATAAATATGCAATATATAAAAACTAATAGAATATGGTAAAAGTAGTGCTTATCTGGGAATTTATAGCTATAAAAGGCAGTATTAAAAACGAAGAAATAGCTCAAATTGGTAACCTCAACTTCTACCTCAAGAAATTGGAAAAAGATGAGCAAACTAAACCCAGTGCCAACAGAAAGGAGACAGTGAAGATTGGACAGAAAATAAATGGAATAGAAAAGAGAAAAATAATAGAAAAAAAATCAACAAAACCAAAGTTGGTTCTTGGAAAATATCAATAAAATTGACAAACATCTAGGCAAACTGACCAAGAGAAAAGAGAAGATTCAAATTCACAAAATTTGAATGAAAAACGAAAATAGGGCATTGTTATTGGCCTTACAGAAATAAAAATGATTATAAAGACAAACTATGAACAAGTATACGTCAGCAAATTAGATAACCTAGATGAAACAAATTCTTAGAAAGACACAAATATTAAAGTGTACCCAAAAAGAAATAGAAAATCTGAAAAGACCTTTGCAAAGCAAAGATATTAAATTAATTAAAGACTTCCCACAAAGAAAAGCCCCAAAACAGATGGATTCATTAGTGATTTCTACCAAACTTTCTCAAACTATTCCAAATGAAGAAAAGGAAGGAATACTTACTAACTCCATCAGGTCAGTATTACTCTGATACCCCAGACAGGAAAATACATCAAAAGAAATGAAAACTACAAGCTGATATTCCTTATCGTTATAGAAATAAGCCAAAGTTGGTTCCTGTGTGTTGGCCCTGTGGTCTTTACATCTTCACAGGAAGCTAGGACTGCTAGCTCAAAAGCCTGTTGAAAACAAACTCAAATATTTACAGGTCTAGCTGCTTTAAATATGGCCCAAGCAAGCAATGGGTTTTTTCACTTTTGTTTTTAAAGATTTTGTTTTTTTTTTTAAGGTAATCTCTACGCTCCATGTGGGGCTTGAACTTACAACCCTGAGATCAAGAGTCACATGCTCCACTGACTGAGTGAGACAGGTACCCCCCAGTCAAGCAGTTTTATAGGCATTTAGAGCCTGCCTAACTTTCATATTCCACAAAACTGTACCCCAAATCTATCTGTAGATAAAACCCTGGGGCTATAAAGTCCCCCAAAACCCCCAAGCCACTGCTGCCCTTAAGAATTCTCTGACTTGTAAGCTCTCATTATGCTCCTGAGCTACAACCCCTGGACGGGTAGAGCCCCTCTCCAATTTGCCTGTGTCCCAGAGTACCCTGTCCTCTTCTTCTGGGGAGTGGCCCTGTATTGTTGTCTCCGGAAGGTCTTCTGCTTTGAAGGACTTATCCTCACAGGCAAACCTGTCAATGTGCTCCCCAAATAAAACTCGTGTGCCACTGCCACCTTGTAGTCATCTTTTTCCTTGATCAGACCTGAAATCCTCAAACCCACTGCACTGAAGACTAGAGACATAAAAATCCTCCACAAAATATTAGCAAATCAATTCCAGCAACATACAAGAAAAATTATACAACAAAAACACGTGGGATTTATTCCCAGAATGCAAGGGTGTTCAAAATAGAAAACACAATCTAACAAATCACAACAACAGAATAAAGGGCAGAAACCACATTATTGTTTCAATAGAAGTAGAAATCACATTTAGTGAAATCCAACACATTTTCTTGATAAAAACACTCATCAAACTAGAAATAAAATGGGACTTTATTAATCTGATAAAGGATATATGCAAAAACCCAACACCTAACATTATACTCAATGGTGAAAGATTGAAAACTTTCTCCTTAACATCAGGGTCACAAGTGGCTCATGCCATTCTAGTCAACATTATATGGTGTTTCTTACCATGGAAGTTGGGCAAGAGAAAAATAAATAATATTCACCAAGGAGAGAATGGGATACGTGAAACTATCTCTATGTGCAGGTGACTTGATTTTATATCTGGAAAAATTGTAAGGAGTCCACAAAACAATTAGGACCAATAAATAAGTTTGCCATATTTAAAATAGAATATAATACTAACATTAAAAATCAGTTGGGCTTTATTAAAAATTAAAACTATTCTGCTTAAAAGATCCCATCAGAAAAGTGAAAATAGGGGCGCCTGGGTGGCTCAGATGGTTAAGCGTCTGCCTTCGGCTCAGGTCATGAACCCAGGGTCCTGGGATCGAGTCCCGCATCGGGCTCCTTGCTCGGCGGGGAGTCTGCTTCTCCCTCTCCCTCTGCTTGTTATCTCTCTGTCTCTCTCACAAATGAATAAATAAAATCTTTAAAATAAATAAATAAATAAATAAATAAATAAATAAAAAAGAAAAGTGAAAATACAATCCAAATAATAGGAAAAAAATTTTGCTTGCTAGGGTCTGCTATCCAGATTTTATAAAAAACAAACAAAAACAACAACAACAACAAAACTCCTACAACAATAGACAATCCAAGTAAAAAAAAAATGCTCAAAATTTTTGAATAGACATTTTTCCAGTGAATACTGTATAGTGATATGACCAATAAATATATGAAGCAATTTCAACATCATTTGTCTTTAGAAATATTCAGATCAAAATTCCAGTAAGATATCACTTCCCACACATGAGATTGGCTATACTTAGAAAACAAGCAAAACGAGTGTTGATGAGCATGTGGAAAAATCTGAACCCTACATGTTGTTGGTGAAAATATAAAATGGTACACCCGTTTTAGAAGGCAGATGGACAGTTCCTCAAAAAGTTGAAGACTTACGATATGACCCACAATTTCACTCTTAGGTAATTATCCAAGATAATTGAAAACATGCATGCACGTAAAAACTTGTGTACAAATGTTTATAACAGCATTATTTATAACAGCCAAAAACAGAAACAACAAAAATTACATTAACTTATACATGGATAAACAAAATATTGTGTACCAATATAATGAAGTAGTATCTGGCAATAAAAATTGATAAAGCACAGAAACAGATGACAACTTGAAAGGACCTTGAAAACATTATTTTAAGTCAAAGAAGCATACCTAAAAGATTAAATTTCATGTGAATCCCTTTATGTGAAATGTCTTGAAAGGGCAGATTCATAGGGAAGGAAGATCTGTGGAACGTGGGACTGGAGTGGGAGGAGGCGGTTAACAGGAATGGCAGTGATTGCTAATGGCTCAGCAGTTTCTTTTATGAATGATGAAAATATTTAAAAATTAAATTATAATGATAGTTACACAATCTTGTGAATATACTAAAATACATCGAACTGCACAGCTTAAATGGGTAAACTGAATTGTATGAGTTAAATTTCAACACAACTATAAAAATAAATCCCTATGTTTAAATTAAGATCCCTTCAAGCATTTAAGTTCTATGATTAGTCTTCTTGAACAGCATATATAAACACGTAAAATATAAAGAAGAAACCAAATAAATCACACAAATACTTCCACTCTGAAAATGTGACTTTGGTCTTATATCCTCCATGGTCTTTGGAGCCAAGTTTCCTGGAGCTGAGTTCTGGCTTACTATCTACCCTGTGTTACCTTGGTCAATTTATTTAACCTGTCTGGGCCTCACTTTCCATCTTTGTAAACTCAGAAGGTTCTTGTAATGACTAAGTAACTCCATATATGCAGAGTGACTATAACAATGCCTGGCATGGAATAATACATGATTTTCAATGTTATAATATATTAACATACACACAATTATGTTTGTGTGTATAATTAACATATGTCTAATTGCTGTTAGTACTTTTTAGCATAACCTAAATAGGATTTATAAAGTTCACTGAAATGTCTATCAAAGTTAAACTTAATTTATATAACAATCATTGCAAATTACATTTCTAGTAAGTGAAATCATGCAGAAACAATAGAAGGAAGAGTGTGTGTAAGATTGCAAACCAAAAGGTGGGTTAAATGGGGGTGCCTGGGTGGCTCAGTTGGTTAAGTGTCTGACTCTTGGTTTCGGGTCTGGTCATGATCTCTGGGTCCTGAGATTCAGCCTGCATCCAGCTACCTGCTCAGCGGGGAGCCTGCTTCTCCCTCTCCCTCTGTCTCTCTTCCTGCTCATGCTCTCTCTCTCCCTCTCTGTATCTCTTTGTCTCAAGTGAATAAATAAAATCTTTTAGAAAATAATAATAATAAAATAAAGAAAAAGAGATAAACAACTACTAAAATTTTGAATATGTATCAGTCGACTAACTAAAAAATGTAATTATTTAGATCCTTTCAATACATTGCCTTAGACTAATTTACTGTTTTTTTTGTGTATTAAGTAAAATATAAAGTTTTTTCTGTGTGTGTGTGTGTGTGTGTGTGTGTGTGAGCAAACGAGAAAAAAAATCCTCTGAATTTTAGGCCATATTAACCATGTTATTTTATACCTGTGAAAATATTTTCAAATTCTTATTGTTGATTCTGTCTCTGAAGAGGTCACTGAACCTATGACATATGTAAAAAATGCTTCTGAGAGGAACAGGTTTATCTGGGCAATTACTACATTGACTAAGGAACAAGGAGGCTGAGTTCCCTCTTAACACAATTGTTATTTTATTGACTAATGTTAAGTGAGACACAGAGTCAAAGCCTTAGGACACAGGAACAATTATCCTCTCCTGGGAGCAAAGCATGATGCTTCATAGAAACTTGGATTCTAGAGTAAATCATTGGAATAGTGTTGACAGCAATATGGATCCATTATCTGAAAATAAATTTATCCGATGTGGTTACCATGTTGACTGAAATAAATGCCCAGCAATATACAATGCCAACCATGGTTCCTTAGTGGGAATTATTTTAGTCATTGTTAGTGTATTTTTGTTTAAACTGATTGTTTTCTTGATACTTGGGAATATGCTAATGTGGCAATACTAATATCGCAAACAATAAGCTAATTTTATATCATTATCTAATTATTTTTCTTTTTAATAATGATTGATTTTTAAATCAAATACATGGCTCACAAAAATACCTTACAAAATTTTCAGGTTGGGGTTGTATGATAAACCAAATCTCTCAAAAATAAAATGATCATTATTAGAAATTATATTGGCTGCAGCAGTCTCCACAAGAAAAGTTACACATACTCTGTGTTTATTCCCTTTAAGTATGTTGTGCATTTATTCTTACTATGTGATGAATACTAAGGACAAAATAAGCCTGGTGGAAGAAGTCAAGGTTTTCTGTGGATTAAAAACTACAGAATTAGTCACTGTTCTTAGGTCTTTTTCTTTCTGGGGCACGGTGTAGGTGATCTACTTGTTTCTTTATTCCCACAACCACAACTTTAAACCTTTGCCCTGAGTTTTAAGACTGACCCATCCAGATTCCCAGTGTCCTCCATCGTAGAACTGTCTCAAAATTTGGTCTTGAAACCCACCCCTTTTACATAAGTGATAAATGCTAGAAATCACAAGAAAGATAAAAGCTTAATTACTTCTTCCACAGATTTAATATTCTTTTTCATCCATTTATTCAGCATCTCTATGTGCTGAGAGTTGAACATACAAGGATGAGCACATCATCTGAGAATAGAGCTTTCAGTACATGAATCCACCTACTTCTTTGCCAAACATTCTTATTATTTCAGTTCAACTATGGAGTAAACCAAAATGCACACATACTCTCTCTGTCTGTCCCTCTCTTTCCTTCTGTCTCACACCCATACATACATGCACACTGCTTTTAACAATAGTCAGTGTTTTAACCTGTCAATGGTAAAATACTATTTTTTAAAGATTTTATTTATTTATTTGAGAGAGAGAGAATGAGAGATAGAGAGCACGAGAGGGAAGAGGGTCAGAGGGAGAAGCAGACTCCCTGCTAAGCAGGGATCCCGATGCGGGACTCGATCCCGGGACTCCAGGATCATGGCCTGAGCCGAAGGCAGTAGCTTAACCAACTGAGCCACCCAGGCGCCCTCAATGGTAAAATACTATTAACACAAACAAACAGGCATATAATTATGTTCGCGCAGGTAACTGTCAACATATGTGTGACACAGACTATGTGCTAGACGTTGTTCTAAGTACTTTAACTATAAGCATAAACTAATTAGGATTTATAAAGTCGATGGCTTTGTTTGAAGTGTTTGCACTGAAATGTATAATTTTAATATACATTAATAGTTTAAATAGCAAGAGGAGCTTAAAATGTTGACAATTGTTCTGACAACTAGTTTACTTGCAATGAAGGTGGAAATCTGACAATGTATTGAAAGTGAAATTATTTTAGCATATGATCTCAAAGAAGCAAGTAAAACAGACATGAATGTAGAATGGAAGAGGATCTGTTTTTCCTGATAAATCTTTAATTGCTTGTTTTTTTTTTAAAGATTTTATTTATTTATTTGACAGAGAGAGACGCAGCGAGGGAGGGGACACAAGCAGGGGGAGTGGGAGAGGGAGAAGCGGGCTTCCCGCGGGGCAGGGAGCCCGATGCGGGGCTCAATCCCAGGACCCTGGGATCATGACCTGAGCCCAAGACAGACGCTTAACGACTGAGCCACCCAGGCACCCCCGATTACTTGGTGTTTTAATCTATGAACTGATTTTGACTTAAAGTGCTAAAGTTTAAATATTAATACTTAATATTTATAGAATATAACTGAAAATGTTTCTTGAAAACCATATAACATAAGCAAATATAGCAGATATATCTATACTTAAACCATCTACTCTATCTTTATTTTAATTATAATCTCAATTTTTAAGAAATATTTAGGGGCTTTTGATGCAGATTGATATGGTTTAAATTATAGCTCTTCCATGGGTTTTTCTTAGAACCTTGTACAGAGCAGTCCAATGTGTAAACCTTAGTTATATCATCTGTGAAATAGAGATATTATGCGACTGATAGATTTATTATGAAGATTGAGATAATAAAGGCAAAAAAATTAGCACAATGTCTAGCATAACTCAGTAAGTGGTAACTGTCATTTGAGAGACACATGAAGACAATCTCATTTTGTTAAAAATAAAAATTCCATAAAATTTAGTACTCCCTGGTGGTATATAACAAAACTGTAATTGAAGTGAATCCAGAGTACATCCAGAATTGACCACTGTGAATAAATTACTGTTCAGTATGAATGTACTATATCAGAACACGGCTGGGTGCATGTCTTATATCAGTGAAAGGAATCATATGACAAATAATCAGAATTTTCTGTTCACTAAGGATCCTTTCTGAGCTTGTTTATCTAAGGGTGGGTTGGAAAGACTTTTGTGTATAAAACAAAACATTCTATGCCATGTGGGGCTGGAAATAACTATAAAAAACTTTCATTCTTGCTATTATGATTGATATTACACAGATCATAATGACAATTATGATCATTTTTTAGAAGAAAAAAATAAACTTCTGTAAAATTTCTTCCTCTCCTGCTTTTTATTTTGAAATAGAATTGAGAAAATGCTGTGTTCTGATAAGGTGAATTAATACTGGGTTTACCCTCAGGTAAAGTCATTTATCTAAAGTTATGCAATATCAGTGAGTTACTGTGAAGAAGTGTAATATGTGGTAGTAACCAAACATTTCATTTGTTGACAAATTTAATTTCAAAGATTTACTTTCAAATGTATATAGGCGAAAATGGCATCTATTTCTATACCTACAAATTTGTTTATAAATTAATTATTTTTTGTATTAAGGTGGATTCCATAGGACCATGGGATATGTTTTATATATCATATTTTTGAGATGTTTTTATAAAACACACTTTGGTAATGAGCCAAAAAGGAAAGAAATGTGAACATTTGAACGGCTTGTATGAGAGAGAGCCCACATTAGTTCACCCTCCCTTTAGGGTCAGAAGACTATGGATATAAAAATTGTCAGATACATATAGAACTAAACAGAGGAAGTTTTATTATTAGTAGAGTCAGTGAATTGGAATTGAATACTTATTGCACATATATTTATCTTGTACTAGAAACATACGATATGAGAAATAAGACAGCCATATTTCTTAAAACAGTTTATATAAGGTAGACAGAGAAGTAAACAGGCAATTACAATAGAAAGATAAATGCTATGGCAGCAAAATCTGCAAGTCCTTTTTTTTTTGCAGTGTAGCTGATATACAATATTATATCAGTTTCAGGTGTACAACAGAGTTGTATATATTACAAAATTTTCAACACAATAAATATAGTTACCATTCATCACCATGCAATCTTATTACAATATCATTGACTATTCTCCCGATGCTGTATTTTTCATCCCTGTGACATATTTATTTTATAACTGGAAGTTTGAACCTCTTAATCTCCTTCACCTTAATTGTCCATCCCCTATTCCCCTCCCCTCTGGCAATCACGGGTTTGTTCTCTGTATTTATGAGTCTATTTCTATTTTATTTGTTCATATGTTTTGGTTTTTAGATTCTACATAAAAGTGAATTATATGGTATTTGTTTTCTATTTGACTTATTTCATTTAGCATAATATCCTGTAGGTCCAACCATGTTGTTGTAAATGGAAAGATTCACTCTTTCTTATAGCTGAATAATATCCCATTATATATATTTATATATATACCACATCTTTATCCATTCATCTATGGATGGACACTTGGGTTTCTTCCATAACTTGGCTTTTGTAAATAGTGCTGCAGTAAACATAGATGCATGTATATCTTTTCAAATTAGTGGTTTTGTTTTCATTGAGTGCATACCTAGAAGGGGAACTACTGGGTTTTATGGTATTCTTATTTTTAGTTTTTGAGGAACCTCCATACTGTTTTCCATAGTGGCTATACCAATTTACATTCCCATCAATAGTGCACAAAGGGTTCACTTTTTTCCACATCTTCACCAACACCTGTTATTTCTTGCCTTTTTGATACCAACCATTCTGCATGATATAAGGTGATATCTCATTGTGGTGTTGATTTGTATTTCCCTGATGATCCAGTGATGTTGAACATCTATTCATGTGTCTGTTTTCTGTCTGTATGTATTCTTTGAAGAAATGTCTATTCAGGTCATCTGCCCCTTTATATTTTTAAATCAGATTATTTGTTTTCTTGGTGTTGAGTTGCATGAGTTCTTTATATATTTTGGATATTAACCCTTTATCAGATATATCATTTGCAAATATTTTCTATTCAGTAGGTTCCCTTTTTGTTTTGCTGATAGTTTCCTTCACTGTGCAAAAACTTTTTAGTTTGATGTAGTCCCAACTGTTTATTTTTTTCAAATTTTTATTTAAATTCTAGTTAGTTAACATATAGTGTAATATTGGTTTCAGAAGAAGAATTTAGTGATTCATCACGTACATTCAAACCCAGTGCCCTCCTTAATAACCATCACCCATCTAGCCCATCCCTGGCCCATCTCCCCTCCAGCAACCCTCAGTTTGTTTTCTATAGTTAAGAGTCTCTTACAGTTTGCTTCCCACTCTTTTATTTTTTTCCCTTCCCCTATGTTCTTCTGTTTTGTTTTTTAAATTCCACATATGAGTGAAATCATATGGTATTTGTTTTTCTCTGACTGACTTAGTTCGCTTAGCATAATACACTCTAGCTCCATCGATATCATTGCAAATGACAAGCTATCATTCTTTTTGATGGCTGAGTAATATTCCATCACACAAACACACACACACACACACACACACACGCACACACACACACACTACCTCCTCTTTATTCATTCATCAGTTGGTGAACATTTGGGCTCTTTCCATAATTTGGTTATTATTGATAATGCTGCTATAAACATTGGGGTGCATGTACCCCTTCAAATCAGTATTTTTTGTATCCTTTGGGTAAGTACTTAGTAAAGCAATTGCCAGGTCATAGGATTGTTCTACTTTTAACTTTTAGAGGAACCTCCGTACTGTTTTCCAGAGTGGCTGCACCAGTTTGCATTCCCACCAAGAGTGCAAGAGGGTTCCCCTTTTTCCACGTCCTTGCCAACATCTGCTGTTTTCCTGTGTTGCTAATTTTAGCCATTCTGACAGGTGTTTATTTTTGCTGTCATTTCACTTGTCTGAGGAGACAGATTCAGAAAAATATTACTAAGGCTGATATCTAAGAGATTATGGCCTATATTTTCTTTTAGGAGTTTTATGGTTTCAGGCCTTGCATTTAGGTCTCTAATCCATTTTGAGTTTGCTTTTGTGTATGATCCAAGAAAGTGGTCAGGTTTCATTATTTTGCATGTAGCTGTTCAGTTTTTCCAACACCATTTATTGAAAAGACTGTCTTTTCTGCACTGTTATTCTTGCTTCCTTTGCCATAGATCAATTGGCCAAATAAGTGTGGGTTTATCTCTGGGATCTCTATTTTGTTCTGTTGATCTATATATCCATATTTGTGCCACTACCATACTGTTTGATTAGTATAGTTTTGTAGTATATTTTGAAATCTGGGATTGTGATACCTTCAGCTTTGTTTTTCTGTCTCAAGATTGCTCTGGCTATTTGGAGTCTTTTGTGTTTCCATATAAATACTAAAATATTTGTTATGGTTCTGTGAAAAATACTATTGGCATTTTGATAGAGACTGTATAGAATCTATAGATTTCTTTGAGTTCTATGAATATTTTAACAGTAATATGTCTTCCAATCCATGAGCATGATCTTTGTTCCATTTATTTGTGTCAAAATCCTACAAGTCTTATAGAATCTTCAAGAAAATACTATAGAATACAGTCTTTGCAAAATTGGAAAAGGAAAAGTACTTTACATTAACTAAATGTACACATACATACAAGCACATGTAGCCTAATACTGTGTTTCAGGATAAAGACTTACAGCAGAACAGGAATCAGGAAACATTTGTACTATCACAATTCTGCTGTATTTTATGAGCCCCTTTACTACTCCAGTTGACTTCAGGTTTTAGAAGATATTAAATTAGGAACACACCATTTAAAATATGAGTTTTTAAGTAGAATGAATTTTAGTATTCCTTTTTAAAAAGAAATTCACAAACAATAGGAAAGTTGACAGGAATGAAGGTATTTCCTGTGAGTGTAATACTCATATTACTGCACTAAACAGCCTTGCTTTAATATGGTCTTCTGTACTCATAAGCCAAAATTAATATTTTAAATTTTCATACCTAATGATAAATTTTAAAAGGTTACCTCTGTTGAGCCCTCTGTGACAGGCAGTTTTCTGAAATCATTACATATAACAAATTCACTAAACCCTCACAATGATACTGTAAGTTTGGATCTGCTATCATACCCATTTTATAGGTAAGAAAACTGAGTACAAAGAGAAATAGAAATTTCCCAAAGATTCTGTTGCAGTTAATGGGCAAAATCAGGATTCAAACTAAGTTTAGGAATAAGTTCTCCTAATCTACATGCTAAGTACATTACAAACATCATGTTTTACAGGTTTCACTAAGGCTTTTAGACTAGACAACACATATTCACAGTGTAAATTATTAAATCATTGTTCTAAGCATAGGACCTTACTTATAAGTAAATAAGGTGTAGGTATAGTATAGGTACAGGTGGGTAGCCAGTATTATATTGTAGCCGGGTTTTTGGGGTGCCTGGGTGGCTCAATCAGTTGAACATCTGACTTTGTTTCAGCTCAGGTCATGATCTCAGGGTCGTGAGATTGAGCCTCACATGGAGCTTTGTGCCCAGCTCTGAGTCTGCTTGAGATTCTCTCTCTCCCTCTCCCAGCCCCTCCCCCCACACATGCATGCACTCAGTCTCTCTTTTTCTCTAAAATAAATAAATAAATAAATAAAATCTTTAAAAAAATTATAACTAGGCTTTTAACTGAAGACTGTTATGATGGTTATTCCAAACATATGTTGCAGGATTTTCAGGCTATAATATGTTTATACAGATAAATAGAGTAAGAGGAAAAGAACTTTCATTTTTACCCACTAAAAATTATCTAAAGCCATTGTTTGTATGGAAGACATAAAGAGAATATTATTAGTTATTTCAATGCCTCTCTAGAAAGCCCAATGGAAATACCTATGATTTAACAAAAGATATCTAATTAAGAAAAAATAAATGTTATCTTAGCACTTAAAATTAAATACAACCTAGGGTGCCTGGGTGGCTCAGTTGGTTGAGCGACTGCCTTGGGCTCAGGTCATGATCCTGGAGTCCCGGGATCGAGTCCCTCATCGGGCTCCCTGCTCAGCAGGGAGTCTGCTTCTCCCTCTGACCCTCCCCCCTCTCATGTACTCTCTCTTTCTCTCATTCTCTCTGTCTCAAATAAATAAATAAAATCTTTTAAAAAAATTAAATACAACCTAGTTTTTAGTACTGGTCCTGTTGCTAAGAAGCTCTGAGACCTGGGAAAAATCATTTTTCTTCTCTGAGCCTTAGTGTGCAGATCTGTAACAGAGAGGCTAGGAATCAGAAATTGATCTTTGAGGTCCCCTCAGGCTATAATAAGCTATGATTACATGAAATCAGCGGAGTTTGAGTAGAATGAAATCAGTAGAGATAAACATGCCAATTAGTGCATACTAATTCAGAGCTTCTCTCTCATAGGCTCATGCTTAAAAAGACATGTACTGCAAATAAAAAAGATTTAAGTAGAGATATTAAAATTATTTACCACTATTTTACTTTTAGGAAAAAATTTCCCAAACCAAATATTTCAATACATTGTTATACTGAAATAATTAACTCAAGTAATTTGAAGAGAGATTTGGGATTATGCAAAAATTGTTTAATATATATTTGTAACAGGAGGAATATTCTATTGCCTGTATTATGTATGTTTGCCTTTTTAGTGTAACAATCTTCACTGGTTTTATATTCATGTTCTAAGAAGCTGTTTTCTGTTAAACATTATCAAACCCATTATGTTGCATTGCTCTACATTAAAAAAAAAGATGCATGCCATTAAATACTAAAAGCATATATTGGAATTTGATATTTTAAGGACGTCCATTACTTTTGCAATTTTTGGAGTTTCTGGAAAAAAAAATCTAGTGCCAATTTTCCTAGGAACAAGTAAGAGTTATTTTTTAAATGAAATATTTTCTGTCAGTATGTCTCTTTATACTATTTTTCCCTAAAATTTAATGATAAATTATGATAAATTCAAATAAGAGAGAAATGCGTTTTCAGAGAAAGCTTATAAAAATATTTTAGGATTTTTTCTTCCCACATAAATGTTCTATATTAAAAAAGATTGTTTTAGATTACAAATGTAGAAACAATGAAACTGAGTGCTTCCATGAAATAAAAGATTGACTTCTTGTGACAATTTACATTTTCAGGGGAGTAACAAAGACTTTAACCCACCTTGTGACACAGAAAGGTGAGTTCTTTGATCTTTCAGCCTTGCCATCTCTTAATTCCTCATTTTCCACAAAAGGAAAGGAGTATATAGGAGGCATAGATCTGGAAAATAAAAAGTCCTAACTTAGAAATACAAAATATAACTTGTTTAATTCCTTTGATTGGAACACATTGATATGGCCACATCTAATTGTACGGATGGTTAGAAAATATTTGTGTCCACAAAAAATGAGCAAAGAAAATTTGGTTAACAAAGACTTAACCATATCTGTATTGTTTTATTTTAGTTCAGAATGACTATCAGTGAGTTTTAATGTTTATGTTATAATGCAAAAGGAGCAAATCCTTGAACATTAAAAACTTTGATGGTAGAGTTTTATATTTACACAATTCCCAAGAATATGTAATAATCTGATAAATTAAATCAAATTATAATTGATAAATATAACTGTTATTTATAGTCTTTGAATACTTAACAAAATGGAAAGTGTTATTAAACATTGGAAAAAATAATTGTTTATGTCTTAACAAGAAGTACCAAATGTAGTATCAATCATGTAAGTACTCATAAACATGTTCATTACTTTATATAATGCAAACTTTTATCACAATGATTAATTTTTGGTGCTACATATAAGAACAAAAGGTAGAAATCTTATTAGATCACTAAGTCAAACCTAAGAAACTAAACTATGAAATTATTGCTTTTTCAAGGAAAGTACAAGTCAGGGATGTCACCCCTTCTTTTCAACATCATACTAAAAGTTCTAGCTAATTCAATAAGACAAGAAAAGGAAATAAAAGATATACAGAAGATTGCAGGACACAAGGTCAATCCATAAATTTAATCATTTTCCTATATATCAGCAGTGAACAAATAAAATTTGAAATTAAAACCATAACATCATTTATAAAACATCCAAAAAATGAAATATATAGGTAGAAATCTAACAAAACATGTACAAGATCCATATGAGAAAAATAATAAGCCCTGGTGAATGGAATCAAAGATCTAAATAAATGAGGTGATATTCCACATTGATGGATAGGAAGACCCAATATTGTCAAGATGTCAGTTATTTATCTAAAGATAAGTACAATCCCAATCCAGATCCCCGAAAAATTGTGTGTGTGGATGTATGTGTGTGAATATAGACAAACTGATTGTAAATTTATTATGGGGAAGCAAAAGACCCAGAATAACCAACACAATATTGAAGAAGAAGAACAAAGTTGGAAAACTGACACTACCTGATTTTATGACTTGCTATAAAGTTATAGTAAATTAAGACTGTGTGGTTTTGATGAAAGAATATGCAGATAGATCAAGGAAACAGAATAGAGAGCCCAGAATAAACCCACTCAAATATAGTTAATTGATCTTTGACAAAGGTCAAAGGCAAAGCAATAGAACAAAGGTAGTTTTATTTAAATTAATGGTGCTGGCATAGCTGGATATCCACAGGCAAAATAATGAATCTAAACACAGAACTTAACACCCTTCACAAAAATTAACTCAATATAGATCATAGACTCAATATAGATTACAGACTCAATACAGATCATAGACCTAAATGTAGTCAATCTATAACATATACTCCTAGAAGGTAACATTGAAGAAAACCTACATCACCTTGGGTATGGCATTGCCTTTTAATTCACAACACCAAGGATATGATCCATGGAAGAAATAATTAGTAAGCTGTACTTCATTAAAATTAAAAAACTTTGGCCCTGTGAAAGACGCTGTCAAGAGAATGAGAAGAAAACCCACAGACTTGGGAAAACATTTGCAAAAGACATATCCACTAAAGCACTGATACCCAGAATTTACAAAGAACATTAAACTCAACAATAAAAGAACTATCACTCCAATTAAAAAAAGAGGCCAAAGACTTTAACTGACACTTCACCAAAGATGATACACAGATGCTAAATAAGCATATGAAAATATATTTCACATTACATGTCATCAGGGAAATGCAAATTAAAACAGTGAGATGCCACTACACACTTACTGGAAGAGCCAAATTCCAGAATATCGGTAACACCAAATGCTGGTGAGAATGTAGAGCAATTGGAATTCTCATCCATTGATGTTGGGAATGAAAAATGGTATAGATATTTGGAAGATGCTTCAGTGGTGTCCTACAAAACTAAACATTCTCTTACCATATGATCCAGCAATCACACTCCTTGTTATTACTCAAAAAAGTTGAAAACTTACGTCCACACAAAAACCTAAGAACAGATGTTTATATCAGCTTTGTAACATGTCAAATCTCGGAAGAAACCAAGATGTCCTTCAAAGGGTAAATGAATAAATAAACTATGGTACATGCAGATAATGGAATATTATCCAGTGCTAAAAATAAATGAGCTAGCAAGCCATAAAAAAACATGGAGGAACCTTAAATGCATATTACTAAGTAAAAGAAGCCAGTCTGAAAAGGCTGAATACTGTATGATTTCATTTACATGACATTCTGGAAAAGACAAAACTGTTATATATACTACAAGGTATAAATTGGCAAGACTTCTGCATTAAAAAGTATAAAAATATTTCTGAAAGATGACTTTTATAAATGAAGAGCTTTTCTAAATTAGAAGATTCAATGTTTTTTAAATGTCATTTATCTGCTTTAGCCTGTAGATTCAGTTTAATCAACAGAAAATTCAAATAGATTTTATAATTTTCTTTTAGAAACTGATAGCCTTGTTTTTTAATTTTATTTAAAAAGTGTGAAAGAACAAACTTAGCTAAAATAACCTTTAAAAATAAAAGAATAAAAAAGCTTGGAAGACATCCAGTACCTGATTTCAAGACTTACTGTAAAGGTATATTAATTAAGAAAGTGTGGTATTGGTATTAGAAAAGATGAATACACCAATGGAAAAAATAGAAAGCCAGCAAATATATCTATAATACAGCCAATTTATTTTTATAGAGCTATCAAAGCAATTCGAGATAGAAAAGAATACATTTTTAATAAATTGTACTAAGAGCAAATTAAAATCCATAATTTAAAAAGAAATGAAACCTGAGCTTTACCTTATATCATGCATAAGATTAATACGAGTTGTAAGAAATGCTTACATGTGAAATGTGGAACTCTGAAACTTCTTGAAGAAAACATAACAGACTATGTCTTTGATCTATAGACAAGTGAATATTTCTAAAACAAAAACAATTTTTAAATGATCAGTTAGATTTTATGTAAATCAAATATTTTTTTTATAAAACAACACTGTGAAAAAACAAATTTAGAAGTTAAGCCCCAAAGGGAGAGAAAACATTCACCAAACATGCATGTTACATATATATGTAGCAATGAAGTTGAACTCAGAATATAAGAAATCAATAACTATAAGACAAATAAAAAAGAAGAAACAAAAAACTCTAAACACCAAAAAGGGGGAGGGCTCAAAGGCTTGATTAGACACTTCACAAACATCTTAGAGAGATTTAAATGAATAACCTCTCTTGGTCCATCCAGGCTGCTATAACAAAAGTACCAAAGACTGGGTAGCTTATGAACAATGGGAGTTTATTTCTCATGGTTCTAGAGGCTGGAAAGTCCTGAGATGATACCAACAAATTTTGTCTGGTGGCTGTATTTTCACTATAACCATATATAGTTGGGGGCAAGAGATCTCTCTGGGGTCCTTTTTATTAGGGGACCCATCTTCCAAAGACCCCACCTCCAAATACCATTACAATGGGGTTTAAATTTCAACATACGAATATGGGGGTGAGCACATAAACATTCATATTGCATTAGCTACAAGGGGGATGCAAATTAAAAGTCTACTGCATTAGCTATGAGGGAAATGCAAATTAAAACCAAAAGAAACTATTTGCTGTCTATTGAGGCAATTGAGATTCAAAAAGTTTATGTCGTAAAAGATCATGTAAGGGGGGTAGAGAAAACTGGAAAAGATCATGAGTGTATTTAGAATGATAACCATTGTGCTAAATGTTTGAGAGGGTGATTTCAATAGGTGGGAAAGAGAAGGGAATGGGATTCCTGGGTTTTCTGCTTCACAGCTAGGGAGATAAAAGTATAGATCGATCCTTTATCATTATGAAATATCCCTTTAGTAACATTTATTCTTTAAAAAACTGTTGTCTGATATTAGGGTAAGTCTCTTCAGTTCTTTTTTTTTTAGTTTAATTTTATTATGTTATGTTAATCACCATACATTACATCATTAGTTTTTGATGTAGTGTTCCATGATTCATTGTTTGCATATAACACCCAGTGCTGCATTTAATATGTGCCCTCTTTAATACCCATCACCAGGCTAACCCATCCTCCCTCCCCTCTAGAAACCTCAGTTTGTTTCTCAGAGTCCATAGTCTTTCATGGTTCATTCCCCCTTCCAATTTCCCCCTCTTCATTTTTCCCTTCCTACTATCTTTTTTTTTTTTAACATATAATGTATTATTTGTTTCAGAATTACAGGCCTGTGATTCATCAGTCTTACAGTTCTTTTTATGTGATTTGCATGGAATTTCCTCTTTGCCCTTTAACTTTCAATCTATTTGTATATTTAAAAAATTTGTTTTAATTTATTTGACAGAGAGGGACAGCGAGAGAGGGAACACAAGCAGGGGGAGTTGGGGAAGGAGAAGCAGACTCCCTGCTGAGCAGGGAGCCCGATGTGGGGCTGGATCCCAGGACCCTGGGATCATGACCTTAGCCGAAGGCAGACGCTTAACAACTAAGCCACCCAGGTGCCCCTCCATCTATTTGTGTATTTAAATCTCAAATATTTGTCACCTGTGGAAACCCTATATCTGAATCTTGTTATTTTATCCAGCCTGACAACTTTTGCACTTTCGACGTTACTTCATCCATATGTTGTTGCTGATATGGTTTGGTTTGTATCTTTCATTCAGCTTCTTGTCTTCTATATATTTATTATCTTTTAATTCTTTTATTTATCATTTCCTTATTCCTTTTACATTAAATGAATATTGTGTCATGTAAATTTTTAATTTAATTAATGATTTAAAATTATCTTTTGAGTTGTTTTCTTAGTCATTGCAGTAGGGCTTACAATATAAATCTTAACTTATTGGACTCCAGCTTTTGGATTCGTTCCAGTGAGATATGGAAACTGTCCTTCTCTATTGCTCATTCCCTCCTCCACTTTTTATGCTATTATTTGTATATATATGTATGTCTATATTTGCTTTAAATCTGACAATCCACTGTTACAATTATTACTTTTTATCATATTATGCATTTTAAAGAAGCTAAGAGAGTAAATATGTACTTACAGAGTTTGTTTTATAATAACATTTTTATTTACCATTGTCTTTTCTCTTCATTTCTTGTGGATTTGAAGCTAACTGGTGTCATTTGTTTATGCCAATACAGCTTTTCCTTATCCACCTTTTCTGTGCTGTTATTGTCAAATATATTGCATGTCAATATGTTATAGGTCCAGCAGTACAATTACATAATATTGTTTTAGACAACTGCTTTTTAAATTAGTCAAGAGAAAAGAGGTGAAATGTAATTATACAGCATTTTGTAATTGCCTATATAATTATCTTTAACAGAACGCATTGTTTTGGATTTCATTCTGATGTCACTTGCTTTCATCTTGAAGAATTTCCTTTGGAATGTCTTGTAAGATATGTCTCCAAGCAATGAATTCTATTTTCATTTATCTGGAAATGTCTTCACTTACCATAATTTGGGAAATTAGTTATAATTAGTGTAAGATGGATAACAGAATCTTGATTGACAGGTTTATGTTTTGGTTTTTTACTTTCATTATTTTGTTCTATCGCTTCTTTCTCTTTCTCCAAGTTTTAATTTAAATTACACCTGGATAACTTACAGTGTAATATTAATTTCCGGTATGGAACGCAGTGATTCATCACTTCCATACAGAACTCAGTGCTCATCAAAATTGCACTGCTTAATACCCATCACCTGTTTAGCCTATCCCAACTCCCCTCCATCAACTGTCAGTTTGTTCTCTCTAGTTAAGAGCCTCTTATGGTTTGCTTCTCTCTCTTCTTTTTCCTTCCCCTATGTTCTTCTGTTTTATTTCTTAAATTCCACATATGAGTGAAATCATATGGTATTTGTCTTTCTCTAAATGACTTATTTCACTTAGTGTAACACACTCTAGCTCCATCCGAGTCATTGCAAATGTCAAGATTTCATTCTTTTTTGATGGCTGAGAAATATTCCACCTCTTCTTTATATACCACCTCTTCTTTATTCATTCATCAGTCAGTGGACATTTGGGCTCTTTCCATAATTTGGCTATTGTTGACAATGCTGCTATAAACATTGAGGTGCCTGTGCCCCTTCAAATCAGTATTTTTGTATTCTTTGGGTAAATATCTAGTAATGCAATTGTTAGGTCATAGGGTAGTTCTACTTCTAAATTTTTGAGGAACCTTCATACTATTTTCCAAAGTGCTGCACCAGTTTGCATTGCTACCAACGGGGCAAGGGGGTTCCCCTTTTTCCCCATCCTTGCCAACATTTGTTGTTTCCTGTGTTATTCATTTTAGCCATTCTGACTGGTGATAGCTCACTGTAGTTTTAATTTATATTTCCCTGATGATGAATGATGTTAGGCATCTTTTCATTGATTGTTAGCCATCTGAATGTCTTTGGAAAAATGTCTCTTCATGTCTTCTGCCCATTTTTCCTTTGGATTATTTGTTTTTTGGATGTTGAATTTAATATGTTCTTTATAGATTTTGGATACTAACCTTTTATCAGCTATGTCATTTAAAATTTCTTCTCCCATTCCAAAGGTTGCCTTTCAGTTTTGTTGATTGTTTCCTTTGCTGTACCAAAGTTTTTATCTTGATAAAATTCCAATAATTTATTTTTGCTTTTGTTTCCCTTGTCTCAGGAAACATATTTAGTAAGAAGTTGCTACAGCCAATGTCAAAGAGGTTGCCGCCTGTGTTCTCTTCTAGGGTTTTGGGGATTGTTTCCTGTCTCACATTTAGGTTTTTCATCCATTTTGAATTTATTTTTGTGTACTGTGTTAACAAAGTGGCCCAGTTTCATTCTTTTGCATGCCCAATGCCAATTAATGAAGAGACTATCTTTTTACAGCTGGATATTCTTTCCTGCTTTCTTGCAGATTAATTGGCCACATAACTGTGAGTTCATTTCTGGGTTTTCTATTCTGTTCCATTGATCTATATGTCTGTTTTTGTACCAGTACCATACTGTTTTGATCATTACAGCTTTGTGATATAACTTGAAGTCCAGAATTGGGATGTTTCTAGCTTTGCTTTGCTTTTTCAAGATTGCTTTGGCTATTCAGGGTCTTTTGTGGTGCCATACAAATTTTAGGATTGTTTGTTCTAGTTCTGTGAAAAATGCTCATGATATTTGGATAGGGATTTCTTTAAATGTGTAGATTGCTTTGGGTAATATAGATATTTTAACAATATTTTTCTTCCAATCCATGAGCATGGAATATCTTTCTATTTCTTCATGTCATCTTCAATTTCTTTCATCAGTTTACAGACTTCAGAGTGCAGATCTATTCATAGGTATCTTATGGTCTTTGGTGCAATTGTAAATGTATTCTTTGAATTTGTTGTTTTTGATTATAAGTCAGCTCATTTCTTATTGGGACTCTCATAAATAATGACTAGTTTTTCTCTTGTTGTTTTCAAGATTTTCTCTTTTCCTTTCACTTTTAATATTTTAACTATGATGCATGTGAGTGTATAGCTTTTTGTGTTTATCTTCTTTAGAGTTTATTGAGCTTCTTCAGTGTGTCAGCACATTAAACTTTTCATCAAATATGGAAAGGTTTCAGTCAGTATTTCCTCACGTATTTCTTTTTCTTTTTCTCTCTCTTCTGGTCCAATTACATGTTTGTTGTCCAGTTAACAGTGTCTCACATTTCCTTTAGACGTTATAAATTTTCTACAATCTTTCTCTTATTAGTTCTTCATAATTTCTATCTTTCTTTAAACTTGCTTATTCTTTTTTCTTATAGTTGGAAATGGTTGTTAAGTTTCTCTCACAAATGTTCCATTTTGGTCATTATAGTTTTCAGTGGCAGAATTTCCTTTCTGTTATTTGTAATAATACAAATGTCTTTATTGATACTCTATTTGATGGAACATTGTATTTATATTTTCTTTTATTTTTAAAGCATAGTTTTTGAACATATTCATGACACATTCTTTGACGTCTTTGAGTTCTGATACACCATCTGGGCCCCTTCACAGGCAGTTTCTAATGCTGCTTTCTTCCCCCTTTATGTGTCATACTTTTTTGTTGTTTATTTCCATGACTTGTCATTTTCTGGTAAAAAGCGGACACTTTAGTTAATACAGTGTAGCCACTCTGAGAACCAATTCCCCCTTTCCAGAGGTTTTTTTTTGTTTTTATTAGTTTAGTGAATTTTTGTTTAGTGACTTTTGCAAAACTAATTCTGTGAAATCACTTTTTCCTACATTTTGAAGCCTCTGATGTCCCCTTTCAGATCATTTCCCCTTGCTTTTATCTTTTAGTTCAGCTACTTTTGGGTCATCCCTGAGTTGGTATAAGCTGCATTTTACAAAGGTTTTACTTAAGTCCTCTTGGCCATTTAGATTACACCATTTCCTGTTAGATGTCTGTGGCTTATTTCGTCCCCAGTTTCAGCCAAAAATCATGAGCATGGAGGTATCCTCTCTGGTCACTCCCAAGAAGGTTTAGCCTTGGGCATGCACTCAGTCTTCTAACCTGATGAGGGTGAATTTGCATTTCACTCCGAATTTTTGAATTAGCTCCTTAGAATAGTTTATCACTCAGTCAGTGTTTGGCCAGAGGTTTTGTTTAAACCTTTTATGACAGTGGCTTTTCCACCCTGTGTTTACAAGTCTGTGGTGGCTCAGTTGGTTAAGTGCCCAACCTCTTGATTTCAGCTCAGGTCACAATCTCAGGGTCATGAGATTGAGCCCCGTATCTGTTCTGCTCTCAGTGGGGCGTCTGCTTGAGATTCTCTCTCTTTCTCCATCTCCCTCTGTCCCTCCCCCTGCTCACTCCCATGCTCTCTCTTTCTAAAGCAAATGGATACATCTTTTTATAAAAGTCTGTTTGTGGCTTGGGGATGCTTTCAAGCCTACCCCACATCCTGCCTGACTGAGTTCCACCAAATGCATGTACACAAGTTTCCCAATTCCCAGAGTTGACAATGATCCCTAAAGGCCTATTCTTGACTCTCTCTTGCTTTTGTCCTATCTATTAAACTTCTGGCTGTTCTGCCATTTTGCTTGTATAATTAACCTATCACCTTCCTCTTATTTTCTCTCCAATGAGATCTCTATTTTTTTGATAATACCATTAGGAATGGAGGCCTCCATTCTTTGATCCAAATAATATCAGCCCCCTCAGGCAGAACTTTTGTTGGAATGACACCCTTTCTCCATGAGTTGACATGGGGTAGGTGTGGTAACCACTGGTTTTCTCAGCTTGCTTCTCTCCCTACAACTTGAAAGTGAGCCAAGGCAGGGGTACTTGGGGCCCTAGTATTCTTGGTTTGATATGCCTGGGTGAGAATTTCCACCATATAAGTGGAGTGTCAGGCGAATGAAGAACTGGTCTTATCAAATGTGCACCTACATGGAAAAGAACCTCTTTAACAGGGAGCTGGGGCAGTAAATGAGAAATTCAGGTAGCCTACCCCTCCCAGGGTGAAACTACAACCCTAGAATGATAACTGAGAGGAGGAACCCATCTTCTTGATATTATTTCCCTGTAGTAAGATGCCCTGTATAGAGCTTCTGGTGCATGCATGTTGCTAGAGAGTGGTGGTAAGGGATGAGGTCATGGCTCAAAGACCACAGATTCTTGCCATTCTTTGAAGGGATTTATTACATTTTCTTGAATGACCATTCCTCTATTTACACTGTTTTTAAGACAATTTCCAGAGTTTCTATTTTTTTAATTAATTATTATTATTACTTTTTTCATTTATCTCATCATGCTCCATATTTCAAGAGTTGTAAATATTTCCTGAAACCAGTTCTGATCCCTTCAAATTGGAACCATGTCTTCTCATTATATCTCACTATGCCTAGCACAGAACCTTTCTCATAGACAATGCCTATAAATGTCTGCTGAACAGTTGACTAGAGTTAACCAGGGCATGAGTCATTACTGATACAAAACTATGCTAAGGATAAAAAGAAGAGAGTAATGAGAGCTTGTAGAGAAGTGTCATGGAGAAGAGAGTATTGGAACTGAGCTTTGCCAAAAAAGTAAGATTTAGACAGGTGGAAAGGAAAAGAGACAATGCAGGCAGGAGTCGAAGCATGAGGAAGGCCTACCACTTACAGTTATTTCAGACTCTTCAGACTTTTTAAATGACTTTAAGAATTCATGAATTAATTTGTTGTTTGCTGAAGAGAGTGTCTGCTGAACTCCTCATTCCAACATTCTGGGAACCTCTTGCTCCCCTTAGTTTAGTTTATTTTTTTTTTTAATGCATGTTAAACTAAACTAAATATTTCCCACTATGTATATGCAAATTAGATTTAAGTACTAGGCTCAGATAAGGATTGACTATTTTTTTTGGTTTTGTTTTGTTTTAGCCTACATGGGTATGTAGTGAGATATTTTTAAAGCTGTGAAGTCTCTGGTAAGGTTTTTTCTGTTTATGCAATTGCATACTGCACTGCAGAATATTTAACATCTCTCACTACCATTCCCTAAATGTCAGTAGCACCATTCCAATCATTGTAACTATTAAAACCCCTTAGCCAACTTCCAAAATACACACTTTTACAAGAATGTGGTCATACAATGCATATATTCTATAATTTGTGTGTGTATAACCACAATATATCTTTGATAGAATTCAGTGCCAGTGTGTCTGGTCTATCTCATTCTTTTAAACCATTGTTTGCTTAGAGTATTATGGATATTTTCTATTTTTCTATTCTAAAACAAACACTTGGTTGGCCTCTTAAAATTTTCCAAGTAGATTTGATTTGATTGGCTCTTAAAGACTTAAAATTATTTGCTTTCAGACTAATTTCTAATCACCATAGATCAAATAAAATTTATTTAAAAATATATAATACTTTTTATCTTAAATTTTACTTTCTGTAAATCTGATTTCTTTTTAATTTTTACAACCCACAAAGTTTCTGTTATTGCATTTTAAGAGCGAAAAACTGAGGATCAAAGAGGACAAACAACTTGAAATGATTAAAGAAGATTAAGAGAGGTAAATGCAGCATTAGTCACAATAGGCAAGCTACGGAAACAACCTACATGTCCATCAATGGATGGATAGATAAAGAAGTTGTATCTATATACAATGGATTGTATTTCCACCATTAGAAAGAAGTCTTGCCATTTGTGACAATATGGATGAGTCTGAAGCATTATGCTAAGTGAAATAAGCTAGACAGAGAAAGACAAATATTGCACAGTATCACTAAGATGTGGAATAAAAAAAAAAAGTCAGTTCATAGAAAAGTGGTTGCCAGGGTCTGGGGAGGGTGGTAAAAGTTTATAAGCTTTCAGCTCTAAGATGAATGCGGTCTATAAAACATGGTGACTATCATTGATAGCACAGTACTGTATAATTAAAATTTGCTTAGAGTAGCACTTAGATATTCTCTACATACATACATACATAAAAACATACATATATACATGGCTATGTTAATTTAGTAGATGAAGAAAATCCTTGACAATGAATATGTATATAAAATCACCAGGATGTACACTTTAAATATCTTACAATTTTATTTGTCAATTATACCTCAGTGAAGCTCAGATTTTTTTTTTTTTAAGAGCCAGAGGTAAATTTGAGACCAGGATTTATGCCTTTTCCTTTGCACTCTACAGCTAAACTGCACTCCTGTATTTTGTTCTGAATTAACCACTTCACACCTCTATCAATAATCTTGAATTCTAGTCTTTTAAAATATTTCTGCCATCATCCAAATCTCCTGAATAGGAACTAGTGTGTAAATTGAAATGTCTCTTCCAAAGAAAGCCTGTAAGCAGCTAAATTGTTTAGAAATTGGGGAAATGTCTGTTCCCTTGCCTACAAGATCTTATTCCATTTATCAGTTCCAATTGTTTTGATCAAAGTTGAGGGATACATGAAATTCACTGTGAAGTCTGCAAACTGCAGAACATGTGGCATTTATTTCTTCAGTTTGTTTCAGCATAAAACCTTGAAATTTGCCCTTATTTCTGAACACATTTTTAACAGGCATTACTGTCTTCAATGCATGTTTAATGTCAAAGAATAAACAAGGACAATTTCCTTGAAGACATATTCTGATGTTTGGAAAACATCAAAAACATTAACAATTCTTATAATGAGCAATAAATTGTGCATTGTTCTTTTAAGCATAAGCATTTTCTGACAAAGCATTATGCCAGATCTCCATTAGGTGTGCTGTGCTTGCATTTTTTCTTACTATTGTGCATGCAGTCTTTATTATTACACATGAATTACCTTATATCTAGAAGCCCCCCCAAAACAGACTAACCAATGATATAAAAGGGTTAGAAGAGAAAATAAATGTCCATTTCCAGAAATTGTATTTCACCCAAATCTCATTTTTGCAGTCTACAAATTCCTTTTCCCCAGATTAAATTTGTTTTCAGAAGTAAACTCTAGAATGATAATTATAACATGATTGTCTTAACTGGGACTCTGAAGTGGATATAATTTTTTCTTTCTGTCTTAGTAATAATCCTTATCTAAAATAAGCATTTATCAAAAAAATGAAGGAGGAAGGGTGGCATGATTTGACTTTGTTTTTTTTTTTTTCCATTTAATGATCAAGAGCTCATTCTGTTTGCATGCTTCATATAGTACTAGAATAAAGCTCATTTGACTCCTTAATGCTTTGCACTTCCAGAAACCATTTTATCCTAAAATTTCTTGACTATATCCATGAAAGTTAACTCTGTAAATTTCAATATAATTTGAAGTTGAAGAATCTTAAGAGCACATGAATAGACTGATATTATATCAGAAAATAAAAACAAACCCTATCATTTATAGGACAATATTTTGGGTTCTTTAGCCTGAGTACTAACTTAATAAAATATTTTACCCACTGTAGCCAGGAACATATTATCATAAGTTTATTCAGATATTTAGAAAATTATATCTTCTTTGAAATGTTAGATTTTTAAATTACAGCTTTATTGACAGTTTCAGCACAAAGGAGAAAATTCCTTTGTGCACTCAATTCATGAATTTGTGTATCTGAGCAGGAGTCAAAGAGAACAGGCAGTAAGTGATTAGTATATATTAATAAATACAAGTAATAATAAATAATTGTAGTTACACTTAGTTGTTTAAAAGCAAAAACAAATGAACAACCACAGATGGGCATACTGATATAAGTGTGTGTGTGTTTGTGTATGTATGAAACTACTGAACACCCTAGTATATCAAAATCAATTTATTTCACACTGCATTATATAAGTTCTAATTATAATCTCTCTTACCTTTCTATAAACTCATTTTCTAAATGAAAATTACTCAAATCATCAAGATGTCATTATATTCCTTAAGATAAACATCATTAGCCTTTACTAACTTACTTTTTAAACTACTTTATGATCCATGTTATTACTTACTCTTTACAAACTTTATAAACTATCATATGGTGAAACAGTGCTTTGTACTTAGCAAATAAAATGAATAGAATTTTATTTTTAAAAAAAGATATCGACCAGCGTGTTTTTGTGCAGACATCAGTTCTTTAAACGTATGGAAATTAAAATTTTGATTCTCCAAACAGATTTTTTTTTAAGATCACATTCATTTGAGAGAGAGAGAGAGAGAGAGCATCTGAAAGAGAGAGCAGGGGGAGTGGCAGGCAGAGGGAAAGGGAGAAGCAGACTCCCTGATGAGCAGGGAGACCCCCCCACATGGAGCTCGATGCCAGCACCCCCAGATCATGACCCAAGCTGATACTGATGCTTAACAGATGGAGCCACCCAGGCACCCCTCCAAACAGTAGATTTTAAGTTATATAGTAGTTCTCACATGGTAAATTGATTGCCTATGGAAGACAATAATATTCTTAAATATTTTAAGTATAATTATGCTTAAAGAGAACTTGGCTATGTTAAATAACTTGTCTAAAAGATTGCATATTTGAGGATTAAACTGAATTTTGAAGCAAAACCTTTATTTCAAAATATTAACATTTGTGTTTACCTAAACCAAAAAAAAGAGTAATGTTTATTAAAAAATGTAAAATGTCCAGAATGCATAAAGTATAAACTAGGATACCCTAATTGTAACCTTCCATATATTTATTTCAGTTTATTAGAAATTTCCCACCTTAAATTAAACATAGATATTTGTGAGAAAAATGAGGTGCTGTATACCTAAGTGTCTCTGTGTTCAGTGTGTATATTGTGTGTGAGTGTGTGTGCAAGCCTGTGTGTTAGAGACAGAGATCAGTAAGACGACTATTCTATGTGAGGATACAAAGCTCTCCCTTTCTGTTTCTACTAACTAGATAATATTTTATTGTCTGAATTCCTATAAAGTAAAATAATCTTTTTAATCTTCAAAAACTAGAGAGCATTAACTAAAAATACATGATTAAAAACAAATGACAAAGAGAAAAATGTGTAAGGGAGAGTATGGCAGAGCAAATATGCTGAAGGGTTTTTACTATTTTACAAATGGATAGTAGATGAACTACAGCAAACATCTTCTGAATTCCCTTTTATGCCCCAAATCATTTAAGAAACGTCATTTCAGGGATTAAAAAAACCAATATATACAACAGCTGAAACAGAAAGGAGCTCTCATCATTGATGGGGTTTGGTTAGCAAATACTAATACCATTGCATAATGCAAGTTTGAGCCTCTATAATGATCCAAACGGCTGGAGATAAATCTGAGAGGCCCTTATTAATTCAGAGGCCAAAAGAAACAATGCTCAATTGCTCAAATGTTGTAGACTGTATTTCTCTCACAAAAAAGGGCCAGTGGTGAATGTTCTCATGTTGGCAGAGTTTCTCTGCTCCGTAAAATTATCCAGGAACAAGGGCATTCAAATTGACAATATGTATCAATATTTGATATGTGCATTCAGCACTTCGATAAAGTGGTTCTAATTATGAAAATTTCACCTAGAGGAAAATCATTTAGATGTGTACAAATGCATGAAAAATAACATGGCATAGCATTGGTGATAATAATAAAAAGGTACATTTTTAAAATTTTATGTGTTGGTAGTGATTTAAAATAGCTTTAATTTTTCAGACTATCTCCAATAACATGTCAGAATGCAGAAGTAGAGATTTTTGAAAAGTAATTTTAAGAAGCAAATAATTTAAAATGTTTAAAAAGTGGTAATAGAGCTTGTTTTATTTTCATTCTTTCAGATGTTGAAAAACCAAAACCCTAAACTATTTAGAAATGCATAATATTGCACATTATGCCTGTGTGCATACTATTTATATGTGTACATTTGATGCATGTTTATAACTAAATCTTATTTACTAGAAATCTGAGCAAATGAGAAGAAAATGAGTAGAGTTAGAGAAAGAGATGTGGGCTTATAGAAAAGCTTATCTCAATTTGAATCTCACCTCTACCATCTGTATAATTTTCAGCAAGTAATTGATTTTCCCTAATTTTCAATTCTATCACTTGAACAATCAGCCTAGTGAAGATTTCATTTGTGTAACCATGGGTAATAAATAAGGCAATATTTGTGTAGTACTCAATAAAACGCTAAGACATACGTATTCTAGGATGGCAGTTGTATTTTTTTCACTGTTATTATTATTATTGTTATTGATTTATATATTTGTTAAAGGGATCTCTGAAGTCATCTAACCCAATAATTGTGCATGTATCCCTTTTACACATCAACCAGGCTCTGTTAGAACATTTTTAAATTCAGGGAAACATTATTCTTTTAAGAAGTTCCATTATCTATAAATGTTGTAATTTTGTGTACTTGCTGCTGTACTAAATATATACATGGGTATATACCAACAAAATTGATAGCTTTTGTCATTTTAACATTTACTCAAAATTCTCATGAGTTTGCCTAACAATTTATAAGCAAGTAATTTATACATTTAACTATTTTATTACTTAGAACAAATTAAAATATAATTATAATCAGCCTCATGGGAAAGTGTGCAGTGATGGATTTTCTTTGGAAACCCAATTAAATGACACATATATTGAAGATGGGAGGCTCATATGTTGCAGAACAAGGCTGAAGTTTTGTGCCACTCTTTTTTTTTTATTAACATATAATGTATTTTTTGTTTCAGGGGTATAGGTTTGATTCATCAGTTTACACAATTTGCAGTGCTCACCATAGTACATACCCTCCCCAATGTCCATCACCCAGCCACCCCATCCCTCCCACCCCCCACCACTCCAGCAACCCTCAGTTTGTTTCCTGAGATTAAGAGTCCCTTATGGTTTGTCTCCCTCTCTGGTTTTGTGCCATTCTTGAGAAATAATGTTTGTAGTTGGAAAGATGGCAGAGCTGTGCCACACCATATTTCCACTAAATAAAACTTTTTCTAAAATGAGAGTTTGATTACTAATGTGTCAAATCTCATTTTGGTGGGATTTTGGTGGGAGAGGGGATTAATGAGCCTGAGGCAATAACTACTCAGCTATCTTTAAGGAAAGCACCCATATAGAGGGAATCTTTGATTTTTGTGTTTTTTTTTTAAATATAGAGCTGCTAGATTGCTTCCTTTTGCATATAGCTAGAATATAATTAAAATAGATAATTTGAGAAAGTAATTACTGAGTTCTTCTTTCAGTCCTTGCACATTCATTAAAGGTTATATATAAATCCACATGAGCCTAAAAAGTATAGTTGTTGACAGCTCAAAAGCTATCTTGAGTTATAATATTAAGAACAGTCATCTTTTCTCATAAATATCTGTGTTTAATTTGGAACTATGCAAAGTTATATTAATTTGTCTAATCAAGGTTTTAAAATACTTCAGAGTCATAAATGATAAACTAGCAGAACATTCTGAGTTTATATTTTATATTTATTTTAAATGGAAAACAAAGACAACTTTGTTTCCTTTTTTCATCTTACTTAAATTTTCAACTATTAAATGCCTTGTTAAGTCATTATTATTTTTATAAGATAAACTCTATGCAAATAATACCTTTTCTACCTGCGGCTGTTCAAAATATATGTTACAGGCAGTTTCTTTTTGTTAAAACCAAAAGAGAAACAATGATGTTATGTGAAGAGTTACTGCATTGCAGCCACTGGCTCACTGTGAGTAAACTCAAAATAGGTTAATTGCATAGAATTTCAAGCCAGAGCACAGGTACAAAAGTCTAGCGTTAGTAGATATTTAAAGTCCTGAACTCGATTACAGTGTGAATTAAATGAGTTTATTCTAATGTTGATAATCTTTCTAGTTTTCACCCTTTATTCTCAACATTGATTCCTGCTTAGTTATCCAATGTTCATTAGTGAATGAATAATTTATTTTTTCAGTTGAAAGTTATCTTTGGTAAAAAAATGAAAAGGACATAGAAATTGAACAGGAAGTTATGTTAAAATTAATAAAAATAAGATTGTTTTCAGACATAGTTTATTATATTAGAAAATTAAACTATTGGTAAGGTATATTGAACAGTTTTGTATCGCAGGGGAAACAGAATTTCATCAAAATCTACGAATTAAAGTATACAGAAATATGTTTTTAAACTTTTCCTTATTAAAAAAAACTCTTTTCCTTATTAACTTAAATTTCAGGTTTTTATCCATTTTGCCACAGTAACCTTTGGGTTAATCATTCAAGAAGACAAAATGCAAAGAAATAAAAGTTTGAAGGGGGCCTGGGTGGCTCAGTCAGTTAAGCATCTGCTTTTGGCTCAGGTCATGATCTCAGGGTCCTGGGATCGAGCCCCGCATCTGGCTCCCTGCTCAGCGGGAGCCTGCTTCTCCACCTGACCTTTCCCCTTGCTCCTGTCTCTTATTTGCTCTCTCTCTCAAATAAATAAATAATTTTATGTGAAAAATATTATTATTTTATTCCAATAAACCACACTTAATTTCTGAAATGAATAGCACATAGTTGAGGTATATATTTACAGTTTCAGATGATTATTGATGTAATTATATCCAAAAACTTAAACAAGCCATTCAGAATCCCACATTAATATAGAAAAGAGAGAGACAAAATAGAAGCCGTAGTTATTGTGTAGCATTATTTTCTCCCCAACCAGTCAATAAAGAAACCTCCTCTCAATTAAAGGGACAATCTCTCAGTTCCCCCACTTTCATGGTGGGCCCCACCACTTGACTTTATTCCTAGGAAGAGGAGAGTACAGAGGCTCATTTGTGACAGACTGTCCTTTCTTAAACTACAAAAGTTATTGGCTAATATATTATTAGAAATAATTCATGCTTAACCAGAGTTTACCTACCACATATCAGTTTATATGTTTTGATATATATTTACCAAATATGTGACTATATACACTAGATGTGAAGGCAATTTTCTTACTGAAGTAGAATTAAAAGCAAATCTGGTGTGGGGCGCGTGGGTGGCTCAGTTGGTTAAGCGTCTGCCTTCAGCTCAGGTCATGATCCCAGGGTCCTGGGATCGAGCCCTATGTCGGACTCTCTGCTCAGCGGGGAACCTGCTTCTCCCTCTGCCAATGCCTGCCATTCCCCTTGCTTGTGCTCTCTCTCTGTCAAATAAATAAATAAATAAATAAATAAATAAATAAATCTTTTAAAAAAAAGCAAATCTGGTGTGACTAGTACATATTAACAAATCATTGTCCAATAGGAAGTTTAAGAAAAAGATTTCTGTTAAGGCATGATGCATTAATGCTCATTCATCATTCCCTAATTATATAGATAGTAGTAGATAGATGGATAGATAGATATAGATACAGATATTGATATATATATAGAGAGAGAGAGATGTTCAGTAAATTGAAGTGAATTACCCTTATATTGCCTTACATTAATACTTATTGCCACTCACAAATTAATAGCCTAATTTTATTCAGGCACCACTATTTAATATTTTTATATGATCATAATAGAAATATTGAGTTTAATTATTCATTTTCTACTTCTAAGAGTACACAATAGTTCAGGAAACAATATGAAAAAGGAAAAACATTATTAAGCTCCAATGAAGATAACATTAATTACACAAAACTTAATCACATAAGGAAGAATTGTAATAGAGATTTAGCAGGTAACCTATAATATAAGCCCACATTAATTTATAAAGAAACAAAGAGAAATTTATTTTAAAAGATTAATCAGAGAGATATTTTCTTCTTTACCTGAAGGAAAATTAGAACTGGTACATAATGCCCCATGAAATTAGGATTATTTTTTCCCTTTTAATACTTAGGTGTCATAAAAATGAACTTGATTTCATTACTGTTTTTCTTAGGTTAGAGGCTTAAAGATTGGCATTTGAGTGGAAAACCTTGTATCTATAAAATCCAAAAAGTAATGTATCATCATAAGTGGAAGATTCTAATAAGTCTAGCGTGTCCCTTCCCTTCTTTCCAGTCCACATTACAATGACATCAACTTCTAGTTTGTTTCAGATGGAGGAAAGTGCAGTGGCTTATTTCTGACAGGCTGTCTTATCTTAAACTACAAAGAATGTTGGTTGATTAATTTATTAGGAATGATACTTGATCTACAGTTTTCTTTCCACATTAGCTAACTAGGAAACTATTTTCCTGCTAAAGTAAAATTTAAATAAATACCTAGCATTAGAACTTTGTGCAGGGAGAAGTTTAATTTTAAGGAAAGGATTTCTTTGGAGGCATAATGCATTGTTTCCTTTTCAGTTTTCCCTAAACATGGTAAAATTTATATTTATAGAAGTGAAGGGGGTTGAACTCTGTATTAATCTCTATAAAATTCAGAGGAGAAATAAAACGGGCTATGTCTAGTTAAACTTGAACTTGAACTCAGCCTTTAAAAATGAAGAGAAGATTCAGTACTGGAAGAAGATAGAGAAGACACTGCTGAAATCGAAGCCAAATATATAGGAAAGAGGACTAATGCAAGAGAACAAAACAAGATAAAAATGACCACTTAGGTAAATTCAAGAGTTTCTGTTATTCATTCAGTCTAAAAATAGTTTTAGAGCACCACCTTTTGGGAGACAATTTTCTACTGGTCCCTTATGTTTCTGAACATCTTGGAAGCAAAGGCACTGACAGCTTTTATTCCAGACCATATTTTCAAGGCTGTCTGTACAGTGAACCACCCAGAAAGATAGAGACGGTGTCTTTCTCAGAGCAAAGAGAAGACTTGTTTGCTAGCCACAAGAATAAGGTTAATGTCTCCCTCTGGGGCAAAGTTTGGGTGGGTTTGATTGTATCACCTGACAAAAGATGGGCATTTTCTGAAATTGGAGTTCTTCAGATGGGAGCAAAAATACTTCCTGTGTTGCATCCACCATGACCCATCTGAATCATTGTCATGAGACCTGGGGAAATATGGGGAACCAGAGCAAACATGAAGCTCATGGTATCTGTTTTGCTGTGTGTAAAAACCCCTTTGTTTCTGATGCAAGAAACTTCTGTTAGCTTGAAAGGAAAATAAAATCTCAGCCCCTTTATAGCTGTTGACACCATGTGCTAGGTATTTTTTAAAGCACTGGAGACCCTAATTGAACAAAATAGACAATAAATTCCACTCTCCTGAGCTTACATTCAAAGATGTGAAATTTTAAATTCTAAAATTTTAAAGGAGTTAAGGTAAAGTTTACATAACGAGGTGCCCTGTGAAAACGTCAAAATGATCATATACTTGAAAGATGTTACTTATTTTTTAATGCACACAAAGATGAATGTTATTATAGCACTGCTCCTCAAAATGAACAAACAGAAAAACTGGAAATAACTTTAATGTCCATTAGAAAGGGAATTGTTATGGCTAACTAAATTGTGGTATAGACATAAAATAGATTTTGCTTATACTAAAAAAGAAAAAGAAAAAGAAAAAAAAAAAAAGACCGTATTCACTTACCCAGAAGATAGTTCATAACCTATCAAGTGAAAAAGCAAGTGCAGGTTTTGATTGCATTAATATAGATTACTTTTCAATGACAAAAATAATGAAGGTAGGAAGGAAGGAAGGAAGGGAGTAAAGAAAAAAGGGAATAAATGAAAGAAGGAAGGAGGGGAGGGAGAGAAGAAAGAAGGGAGGAAGGAAGGAAGGAAGGAAGGAAGGAAGGAAGGAAGGAAGGAAGGAAAATACTCTATATTAGTCCCATAATTACTCCATATTAACCTTTGGTAATCTCTGAAAATATGAGTGAAGGGAGAAGGTAAGATTATATATATATATACATATATATGTATAAAATGGTATGTATGTCTTTTTTTTAAGCTTTGATTTAAATCCCAGTTAGTTAACAGAGTGTAATATTAATTTCAGGTGTACAATATAGTGATTCAACACTTCCATACCAGGTGGTGCTCATCAAAAGTGCCCTCCTTAATCTCCATCACCTGTTTAACCCATTCCCCCCACCTCCCTTCTGGTAACCATCAGTTTGTTCTGTATACAGAAGAGTCTGTTTCTTAGTTTGCCTCTCTCTCTCCCCTCCCTTTGCTCATTTGTTTTGTTTCTTAAATTCCACACATAAGTGAAATAATATGGTATTTGTCTTTCTCTGACTTATTTTGCTCAGCATAATACTCTCTAGTTCTATCTACGTTATTGCAAATGGCAAGATTTCATTCTTTTTACAGCTGAGTAATATTCCATTGCATATATATGCCACCTCTTGATGGACACTTAATCTGTTACCATAATTTGGCTATTGTAGATGTTATTTAATAGAGGACAGTAATAAATGTTGTAGGACTGGAGCCTAAAACTAATGGATGAGTACATATTTTGTATCCAACTAGGAACTCTTAATGGCATATATTTTTAAATTAGTAATAACAGTGAGAATAGAGACAAAGTTATTTAATCACCTGTGTTTCAGGGACAGTGGTTTAACTACAATTTTAGCATTTACTGTAAAAAGGGGTTAATAAAAAATTAGAAAAATAATTGTTATACAGTAGTTGACAGAGTCAGGAAAAAATGATAGAGTCGTCATGAATTTAGAACTATGGCCTTAGAAATTACAAATCTGGATATTAATAACATGGATGAGAGGAAAAAATTTTATGAATGGACTTCACTTTTGTTTTAGGCACCTTGAGTTTGGGATGGTAGTAAGAATTCCAAGTGAGAGGGCTCATGAGGCAGTCAAAAATTTAGCCCCAGAATTTAGGAAAAAATTTGAATGCAAGAGATGATTTAGGATCATCCCAAGTAGAGAGTTGATTTCTAAAGCTGTGAGAAAAGGATGTTGCAAAAATGAAAGCACAATGGCCAAAAACCGAATATTGAATCACCTGACTTCCAGAAAATTGTAGAAAATAATCCACCAAAAAGAAATAGAAGAGGCGAAAAAGAAGCAGATTAGCACAAGGGGATTCCAAGATAGTGCATGAGCCTAACTACCAAGACAGAAAATAGAGTCAGCAGAGAGGGGATGACCACTTGGTAAGGAGTGACAAAAGAATATTAATACTGGAGGAGAAACTATAGGTGACCTTCAATTTTGTAAGGGCAGAGGCCATAGAATTCATAGAGATCAAATAAGATCATTTTACAGCAATTTATTTTTAATGTTATATAAAGTTATGAAGTTAATTTCAAGAAATGTTATGTTGACAAGTTATCTCTGATTCATTTTTTGACTGGCAAATAATTTCATCAGATAGGAAATGTTTCATTGATAAAATATCATTTAAGTAAATCTCTTACTCTTAGTATGTATAATGTAATTTAAACATTACAATTAGTAGTAGTAGTGCCTAACAATAGTTTTCTTTATTTTCAAGAAGTCTTTTCTATACTGAGTTTTCAGGGATATCCATTAGTTTCTTCTATTCACTAGGTTATATTAACAGGTAATGAAATTGTGAAATGATTCGCTATGAGCAAAGGGATACGGTATCAGAGGAACGATAAAAATCCTTCAGTATCTTTCCTTCATTTTTTATTTCATTAACTTGCTTGTTGCTTTGGGAAAGAAAATGTATTTTCACCTTAATTTTTCAATTTGTGATATAAGAATAATAATAATACCTGCTTCAAACTTATCTAAAATGGTATAATTGATTTCCAAGCAAATAAAGAGAGAGAGAGAGGGAGAGTATAATTTAAATTTTCATTTCAGGAGGGCTAAATAGTTTGGAGGATTTTTTATTATATTACTTGGTTTAGCTACACCACTTCATTATATTTAATAGTAATATGAAAAATATATATTTCTCTAAAATATATGTGAACTCCTAAGCCTCCATCTCTCTAACCTAATCCTGTCTAGGTTTATGAATAACCACTGAGTTCATTAGAAACTACTGATGTGTACAAAATAATTTGATACTTTCATATATTTAACTTTGTGAAAAAATATTTTAAATGCTGTTAGATTTGATGCCACTTTTATGTGCCTACCATTTTTTGCATCACCTTAAATAAAAGTTAATGCACAATGTTTTGTTAGAATACTAATTTTTGCAACTTCCTGGTAAGATTTTAGTAGACTGTTACAAAATTGATGTTGAAAGGAAGAAAACAAAATATTATAGATTATTCACTGTGATTTATACCACCACTGTGATATCATACGCATGGAAACACTTAGCCATATTTCTTTCATTACTTTTTAATTTTAATTTTCATAGTTTTGTGAGAAATGTTTGTGTGTAGACAGGAGAATGAGTACCAAGAAAAGTTATAGAAACATATTCTGTAGCTATATTAAAAACGAAAGACACACAAAAAAGATTGACATACAAATGGCACTACCTATGATCTATAATTTAGAATAAAATTTCAAACTTTCAATTCTTATGATTCAGAACATAAAATCCTGCCATGTGAAATCAATAAGAAATATCCTACCTGAATTTTATTTCTATGTAGATGAACATCTTATGTATTTTTATAACTAAAACAATAGATTCAAGCATGTGATACCACTTAAGATAATTGTAATAAACCACCATTTATTGAGAGTCAGCTATAATTCCAAGCACTGCAGTTGTATGCAGTTTCTCATTTGATTCTCAAAACATCTCCATAATCTAGGAATTATTATCCCAATGTTTACATGAAAAGGAAGAAGGAAGGATAGAAGGAAAGAAAGAAGGCACAAACTTAGCAGCATACAAGAGAATAATGACGTAATTGCAATATAATCTATTTTATGAATTCCAAATACTATAGTAATAGTTTCTAATGTTATGTTGTTCAAAGTATCACTGTTGGGGCACCTGGGTGGCTCAGCCAGTTAAGTGTCCAACTCTTGATTTTGGTTCAGGTCGTGATCTCAGGGTCCTGGGATCGAGCCCCACGGTGTCAGGCTAAGCGCTCAGAGGGGAGTCTGCTTGAGATTCTCTTTCTCCATCCCCATCTCCCTCTGCCCCTCCCCTCTGTGTGTATGCACACTCACTCTCTCAGATAAATAAATCATTAAAAATAAAAACATAATAAAATAAAATATCACTGTTTATTATAATACAAAATATAAGGAAACAACCATTTCTAGATTTTTTAAATAAAAGTACTGGTCCTTCTCACCCAGACCACAACATTAATTGGAAAATCCTTTTTTTTTAATAAAAAGTAGATCATTTTCTCTTGTTGATATAAATGATAAGTAAATTTTATCTCTCTGATCACTCTCCCTGATATTAGCCTCATTTTAATTGACACGAACTATTTTTCAAGGTTTCTCTTTTATTTACATTTCTCTCCTTTTACTTAGGAAATCTTAACTGCATGCAGATATTTTTTAATGACAATATTTGGTATTAGATGAACCATATTAGTGGAATAAATAAAGTTAACATTATTCCTTTTATATAAAATAATGTTAGCCCTTCAAATAGGAACTGGAATGATTGCAATCAAATCAGAAAATAACCCTATGCTTTCTGACATTGAAATTTTACAATTCGTTTTATAAATATGCATTTAATTCTCAAATCAAAAAGTTATTAAAAGGGATAGTTACAGAGTGAAGATTTTTTGGCAATGTTAGTGAAAGTTGTAAGAATTTAAAACTATTGATTAAAATGCACAAGTAAATGCAGAGAATCACTCTTTTCCATCAAGTTTTGAGTCAAGTGAGAAAAAAAAAGCAAGGAATTAGCAGATGTATAACTAGCATTTGACTCTGTTTTGTTTAACTGATAAAAGATGTAACTTAGTTGAGATAAAAGTGGTTTTCATAACTTCTTACTCTTCTTGGAATAGCCCACACAAAGGAATGTTTCAAACTACAGAAGAGACATTATTGACCCATGTTGCTACTTTCCCCTATTTGGGGGATTTTTTTTTAAATGCCAAGTGTTTCCTGGGGGTCAGCATGGGCATGATGGAAGCTAGCAAGCTAGGTCAGCCTGCCAGAGCACGGTGACCCCACAGAAGGTCTGTGTGAGGTGGACACCCTGAAGAGAAGCTGACCTGGAGAGTGTCCCCACCTTGTCATCCTGATGGAACCAGCCTTCACAGATAGCTCCACTTAGATGAAAAATTAGGATGAAGACTCTGACCCCTACCAGGTAACACATCCTACTCCTAAGATGGGTGGTGGAAACAGCCAGGAGGATTTAGGGAAAATCCCTTCTCATGGATGAAAATAGAACACTTAAGAAATGGATCATCCAAGTCATTTTTAGTTTAGTTTTGTTTTTTTTTTTCAAAATTCAGTTCAAAATATATAAAATGTAAAATCTAATTTTCCTTTTAGAATGATAAGAGTGTTGACTGTAAATCTTCCTGGTTAGCATATTTTGAAGGTGTTATACATTTTTCCTCCCCTTTTGTCAATAATATTCTCAAGGTGTAGATGGTCAGATTATATAACTGGCAAATATAAATTAGCTTCTGCTTGAACTGAGACACTTCAAAAGACAATAAGCAATCTCATTTTCATTTCATTAAGATAATATTGATAATAATCAATAGGGTAAGCTAAGTCAGTCCTGAAATATCCCTCCATGTCACTCACCCATGATAGTTCGCAGTGACTTCTCTAGCACTGAAATCAAAACTCATCTTTTCTGCAACACTGCTGTAACAAAAATTCATGTACTGAATTATGAAGTTCCTATACTATCTAATTATTATTTTATTGTCTATTTATGTTTGATATCCCCGACTTCTAAAATTTTTATCACCCTTGAAAATAATAGTAACTTGAAAATAATAGATATCCAATACGTATTTGGTGCTAATATTTTTATTTTCTAATTAACTAGTAGAACATTTCAGCCTCTGCTTGAACTGAGAAATCCCAAAGGATATTAGGAATAGAATGATAAGGATTTGAAATACCTCTAAGTTTCTCACTTTATTTGCACGAATTACTATTCCTTTTGGATTTCAACCTATTATATAATTTCCTGATGACACTACTTCATCGCTTTCCAAAGAGCTGATTATGGCGTTTGGCAATTATTGATAGAACATTAACAGTTCTTTTTAATTGAAACCAGGTGAAACATATATTGTGTAGAAAAGCATTGAGGTAAATGACACTCTGCTTTATTTTCAAGGTAGTTCCACTTTATTTTAAGCTCTGAGTCAACTTTTTCTCCTATTTTTGGACCCAATCTAGCTTCCATTGTATAAATAGATCTTAAACATTGTGAATAAACTAGTGAAAAAACTATTAACAAATCCCTTCCTCTTTTACTGTCTCATATTAATTTCTGAAATATGTCAGTGATGCAGGAAAGAACATTAGGGTTGGAAGCCAAAGGCCAAGAAAGAATTCTTGGACATCTTTGGTGCCAAAAGGTGGTTTTGTTAAAGCACAGTAAGAGCTGCACCATTGTCATGAGGAGTGGCCCATTACAGACTTTCAAGTTGGGAGGGAGTTTGGGATAGCATAAGCCTCTGAGGAATTTCGGAAGCAAGGTTTCTAAGACCTTGAGGGGGCTAGCTATTGTTGGGAAAAATGTCACTTATTACTGTTAAATAAAACCTGAGTCGTGAGACCCTTCAGATATATAATGGTGGGTCATATGCTTGGGGGATGATTGCCAACATGTATCTTGGGGAGTAGAAATAAAGGAAGTTTCCAAAGGAATTTTTATATGTTAAAGTAGACTTACAGGATCTTGGGGCTTGGGGTAAGATTGCCTTTTGACCTTAGCGAAGTATTAACATTGAGACAATTGAGTCCCTAGAGGAAGGGACTCACTCTGCCTCTTTCAAGGACTTGTCAATAGGCTGTAGGTGGTGTGGAATTTAATAATTTTTCTTCTGCCTTTGTTTCCCACATCATCAAGACTTCTATCCATAGGATATAGGTGTATTTTCGTTACATCATGTAATGAATTGGATTTTGTTTTTGCACTTGTCTTCATTGTAATGGCCAAATAACTCCATATTTATACCAGAGGACTGCACATTCTAATTTATTGACATGTGTCTTTACTGGATTCTAGCTTCATTTGAGTATAACTCACTGGGCAGCAAGCAGAACCTACAGAAGGAATACAAAATGAAAGAGAGTAAGTGCAGATATTAAAGGAAGTATGTGAATCACAAAGGTTTGCTAAAGAAATCAGAAGAAGGAGGGGAGAGATTAGGAAAGTATGTACACAAGAAAAAAGGCAAGGAGGAAATCTTCACCAATGGGATGGAAGATCAGAGAACTTATATATTTTTATAAAATCTTCAGGGGCTCCTGATGTTGCTGCTAATAACCAGTCTCTATTACATATTCACCAAAATACAACCATAAATTCGCCATTAAATTCATTTTAAACAGATCTTTGATAATGAATAACTTAGTTTCAACCAGATTATCTCAGAGTTCTTAGTCCAAAAGTTTTGTATATCCTCTGCTGATTAACATCACTCATAGAAAATGATGAATCTGGGTGCCTGAGTGGCTTGGTTGTTAAGCGTCTGCCTTCGGCTCAGGTCATGATCCCAGGGTCCTGGGATCGAGTGCCCCATCGGGCTCCCTCCTCGAGGGGAGGCCTGCTTCTCCCTCTCCCACTCCTGCTGCTTGTGTTCCTGCTCTCGCTGTCTCTCTCTCTCTGTCAAATAAATAAATAAAATCTTAAAGAAAAAAGAAAATGATGAATCTGTACTAAGAATACTTCAAGAATTGGCTGACAATTTCTTACAATCCCAGATGCCATCAAGGCAAGGTTTCACTGAAAGAAAGAAAAAAGAAAGAAAGAAAGAAAGAAAGAAAGAAAGAAAGAAAGAAAGAAAGGAAGGAAGGAAGAAAGAAAATAGAAAAGTATTTTAAGTCTAGACAATGTTCTTGTTCCTCCTGAGTAATAAGCAGTCTGGGGGTTGCAGAGTAGCAGTCTAACCTGAGCCAAATGTGAGCTACTAAGAATGTGTCAGAATCTTTCCTTAGCAATCATCACTTCAAATTTGAAAAAGGGAGTCTGCTTTCATATTTTAAGTGCAAGAAATTCACATATGAAAAGGTGAATTGAAAGAGGATATTCTTTTTGACAGTATTAAAGACACTAAGGGGATTTATATTAATGTTTTCTATGTAAAACATGAGCAGTTGGCCTTTCAATTCCAAATAAGAAAGTTTGGCAGTTAGCATTTTTTTTGATGCTATCAAAAATGTAAAAGCATCTGAGTTACAACACGCCTAATGCATTTAATATCAGTCAAACACATGATAGATGGATCTAGAAATAGGAGGTAAACATAAGTGTTTGTCTGAGTTGGTCTTAAAGAAACTAAAAAAGAATATACACAACAAGTAAAAACCTCAGCACACACATATGTCCAAAAATATAACTCTAAATTTCTTTTCCTGAAATTAATGCTGACGTGAGAGTCAGCTCTAATGCGTGTGTTAATTTGCTATCAAAATAGTCAAATAAGCGTATTCTCAGGCAACTCATTTTTCCTTCTTCCCTTCCTTTGCAGGATAGGTAAAAATTGTGAAAAGGCAGATGCACAGTCAGGGCATTGACAGGGAAGCCTCTGATATTTGGTCAACATATCTCCTTATATTCAGTCAAAGAGACACTTATGGTTGGATGTCATGTCATCTGGTTCTAACATTGCCATCTCAACCCATTGCATTAGCTGAGATGTCCTTTGTCTGGCTCTTACTTTATGTTTTATGGCCAGCCTTTTATTTGTTACAACAGATTTTCTACCTCAAACTATGAAGCTTCTCTAAGCCCACTCTTTCTCATCTTTCTCCCAACTTAAAGGCCTTTCAATGTGAAGCAACAGAATACTTGTTGAAAAGTGAATTAAATAATATGCATTGGTTATAAAATGTTGTAAGTACAGGAATAATTTGTCCTATAATTGATTCATCAAGATGACAGTGTCAGTGCTTTGGGTAACTTTAATTTACTATTTCAGCCCTCCACAAAAGTTCAAAATATTATCTAATTTTAAAAATGACAGTCTCCTAGGGACACCTACCATAAGGATATTGATAAGACACAAAAAGCTGTGCTTAATGACCAACCCTTAACTTGGATTCGTCTGTTACACACCACTAAGCATGTATCATTTAATTTTTGCTCTAAAATATTAAATTTGTTGTCAGGGGAATGCAAATTTAAACCACATTGAGAGAACTCTTAACTCCTATGAAAATGACCTAAATTGGAAACACTGATGTCCCCCAAAGCAATGAAGATGTGTATAAAAGAAATAGTCTTATGTGGAAATATTTGTAGAAAAAAATGTTTTTCATGGTAGACCAAACTGAAACAATCCAAATGTTCAGCAATACAACAAGGAATGCACTGATTGTGATATGCCAATATCATGGAATATTACTGAATCATCAAAAAGGCAAAACCAAAACTATATTTACCATGACGTGGGTGATCCTCAGCAACATGCTGAGCAAAAGATGTCAGATAGAAAAAAATAATGCTGCATGATTTCATCTGTGTAAAGTGGGGACAGGATAAGAATCCAAGGAATCATTAGTTGAGGAATTGTGAAGGTGAGGATTGGCTGGGAAGGGACTTGAGAGATTGTTCCAACTGAGATTTTAAACTTTGAATTTTCTCTATCTTTGTACCAGAGTGGGTTACTTAGGTTTGTGCAAGTATAAGAACTCATCATATTGTATGTCTTCCATGATTCATTGTTAGCATATAACACCCAGTGCTCCACGCAGAACGTGCCCTCTTGAACACCCATCACCAGGCTAACCCATCCCCCCACCCCTCTCCCCGCTAAAACCCTCAGTTTGTTCTCAGAGTCCATTGTCTCTCATGGTGATGAACCATATTGTATGTCTTCTATAAATGTTACCTCAATTACAAAAAAAGAAAAAAGTGACATCCTGATAGAAAATTGTAATTTCAAAAAGACAGTTTGTATTTTCTTTATATAAGATATGCACTGGGTGAGGCAGGCTGACAATAGTACCATGAGCTACCTAAGTGAAACAAAAAGTTTTGATATGAGTCATAAAAGAGTAATGATAATACAAAACCTTTTCCTCCAAACAAAATGAAAAATGCCTCCTTAAGCTTCGATGATATTCCAGAGTTATATTAGGACATGAGATGGGAACATCATCTCAGCTAATAACTAGCACCTGATCAGGGCTGACAAAAGCTGTCATAGATAAAATTTGTTCATAAATATTTTGATAACTCATTTTATTGTTTGGATTTTATTGTCTATAAATAAATCTGATTCATTGGACATGGTGCTTTATTGCATAAAACAGGTCTGAATATGCAAATAGGATGGGAAAGCATTTGAGAGAACCCTGTGATTAAATCCAAATAAGTATAAGAATATAACTTGAATACTACTCTTTTACTTTGATACCAGAATTTTCTCTATGTTATTAATCTACCTTATTATAATTAAAGTAACAAATCTTTAAAATGAAAATTCTAAATTAAATGCTTAGATTTTTCTCCCGAAAAAAGGGTATATTCTTTTTCATTATGACAACTTGCCTTTTAATTTGATGAATATACATACTATTATTGAAAAGTACACATTCTTTTCACATAAATCACCTTTTCTAAAGTTTAGATATTATTACCTGTCATCAAATCAGCTCACTTCCTTCACCTCAGTATCTCCAAATTTTTCTCTATCTCTCTCAGCTTATGAAGATTAAAAGTAGAAACATGGTCGAGGTTTATAGTGGGAAATATAAAATAACTAAAAATAGCAAAATCACATTGTTTAATTAATGTACTTTATTAAATATGTGACATTTTGAATTTATTTTCTCAATTTAAAAATGTAAAAATAAACATGTTCTCTGATTCTCCAAAAAATATTTAATCTGGACAATGTGTTCTTGCTTCATTAATCATTTTTTTTTAAACAAGCACAAAATGTGTTTTATCCATACATAGAAGGAATGGTATCCATTGTTTAACTGGTGGGATAAAATGATCGTTGGTACTCTTTGGAATTGCTCCAAAAAGAGGTGCTCCTGTGTGATCAGTAACATTTTTAACAAATTTTCGGTACCGAATTCAGTATGCTCTATTTGACTCAACTGTTTACTTACATATTTTTCCTACTAGATTACAAACTTCCTAAATCCAGGGACAATCCTTTATTAATTTCTGTATCATTATTACCTATTTTAGTGACTAGATAAGGTTAATAGTCAATGAATATCTTTTAAATTAGGAAATGTTCCTTGCCCAAACTGTTTTTTAAACTACCCAAAAATCTGTACTTTTTTTTTACTTTGGTCAAATTAGCTCAAATATTACCAATTATATTTTCATTTAAGCTGAAAGTTCTCTATTTTTTAACATAAATAATCTGACAGCTTAAAGGACTGTGTGTTTTGTACAGCTTAGTTTAGTTGGCTGTTTCCTTCTACCATTCTGAGGTGAATAGAAGAAAATGGGCATTTATTTTTGAGTTTAGTTCACACATAATGTTACATTAGTTTCGGGTGTAAAACTTACTGATTTGACAAGTTTATACATTATGCTATGTTCACCACAATTGTAGCTACCATCTGTACCATTACATTACTATTACAATATCATTGACAGTATTTCTTATGCTGTGCCTTTTATTCCTATGACTTATTCATTCCATAACTGGAATCCTGTGTCTCCCACTTCCCCTCACCCATTTTTCTCAACTCCCACCCTCCTCATCTCTGGTAACCATTAGTTTGTTCTCTATATTTATAGGTCTGATTCTACTTTTTGTTTGTTTATTCATTTTTTTAGATTCCACTTATGAGTAGAATCATATGGATTTGTCTTTCTCAGCCTGACTTATTTCACTTAGCATAATACCCTCTAGGTTCATGTTGTTTCAAATAGCACAAGCTTATCTTTTTTTATGGCTGTATAATAGTCCTCTCTCTCTCTCTCTCTCTCTCTCTCTCTCTCTCTCTCTCTCTGTGTGTGTGTGTGTGTGTGTGTGTGTGTGTGTCACATTTTCTTTATCCATTCGTCTATTGATGGACACTCAAGTTGCTTCTGCATCTTGGCTATTATAAGTAATGCTGCAATAAACATAGGGGTGCATGTATCTTTTTGAATTAGTGTTTTCATTTTCTTTGGATAAATATCCCATAGTGGAATTACTGGGTAATATAGTAGTTCTATTTTTAATTTGTTGAGGAACCTCCATATTGTTTTCCACAGCGGCGGCTTCAGTTTGCATTCCCACCAACAGTGCACAAGGGTTCCCTTCTCTCTACATCCTTACCAACACTTATTATTTCTTGTTATTTTTTATTTTATCCATTCTGGCTGGTGTAAGGTAATATCTCATTATGGTTTTGATTTGGAAAGTGCTCATCTTAATGACATGTATGGTAATGGAAGAAAGAAAGTGAACATTCAAGTGTGTGTGAATTTGGGAGAGAAGTGGAGTATTTTACTGACTCAGAACGAAATTTGAGGACACAAAGTAACTGGGAAAAAGAAAAGAAGCATATAAAGGAAAAATAGGAGACCTCTAAAAACAAACATCCACTCTGTCATTTTTGCCTGGATTGTGTGGCAGTTCTCATTGCCCTTCTACCTTCTGACTTGCATATTATGTACCATCACATGTGGGTTTGTCTCCCTGTATCCATTTTTCATTTTTTCCAGTGTTTAATATTTTAAAGAGATCAAAAAAATACGAATTCTCACAAAGATTGTTAAAGTATGCATGTTTCTATATCACATTTTTAAATAGTGTTATATTTTTTCTAGGGCTTCCCTGAAAAAATGTTTTTAAATCTGGCTGCTTATTCCTATAACCAGGAGAGATTTTAAAATGCACTGATACCCACACATCAGTATATTTTTTTATTTATTTTATTTATTTGTTTTTTTTTTCTTTTTGTCAGAGAGATAGAGAGAGAGAGCACAAGTAGGCAGAGAGGCAGGCATAGGGTGAGGGAGAAGCAGGCTCCCCAGCCGAGCAGGGAGCCCGATGCGGGGCTCGATCCCAGGACCCTGGGATCATGACCCTAGCTGAAGGCAGCCGCTTAACTGACCGAAGCACCCAGGCGCCCCCCACACATCAGTATATTTTTTAAAGCACTCCTGGTGATTCAAATGCATAGCTATGGATAAGACATACTGCCAAAAATCGACTAAAACAATTGATTCACTTAGTGGACGTTTCATGTATAACTCATGACATCTTCAAAATCAGTCAAGAAAATGATTTGTTAGAATGGTTTCTCTCTATGAACTGAGATAAAAGCATTTACCATGTATAGCTGAAAAGAAAAATAAAATATCACTTTTCAAAACAAAGATTTCAGGAAAGCACCTTTGAAAATGCAGGGAGTTTGCTTCCTATTAAAAAAAAAGTTTACTTTTAAAATCAAGGCTATTCTATTTGTCCCCTTCTTCCTCTATTTCTTCTTTCCCCAGAACAGCACGGAAGCTACAAGGCAGTGGTTTATTTTTACTTTTCTATTTGTAGAATTCTTTAAAAAATGACCTGTAAGAAAAGTAGTACTTAGTGTTACAAACCGTTCTTTTAAAAAAGCAATAATTATATTTGAATAATTTTAATTTGGAAAACAGTTTATTTTAAATGCCTTAAAAAGGAATGAACTTGATAAATTCAAGTTCAAAAACACAGAAATGTATTTAAAAGGGGTTATCAAAATGAATATGACACAGAAACATGTTTCAGTATATTTTTTTCTTTCACTTACCACATATTTTCTCAGGGCTGAGGTTATATTTTTTCTAGAGCTAAGGTGATTTGATATCTCAATTTGGCCTAGAAAGCTAAAGTCTTTAAATCCTATATTTTAGGGAATGTCCAGGTCAGAGCAGCTTACCCCAGAAATAAGTACTGTGTGTATCTTCTTAGTGATATATCTAAGATGACCTCATTTTGTGCTGGTTCACAATGTGATTCATGACTCCTTGTACTTTGTCCACAAATTGTTTAGTATCTCTTGTAGAACTCATTCAGCCTCAAGAGTTGAAGGAATGCTGGTTTCCAGAAAATGTTAGGATTTAAAGACACTTCAGCTATTCTATTCTTCTATCAAGACCACATGATTAACTCAGAAGATACTGACATTTAAGACAAATAAATTCACTTAATCTGCTAACTACTGTTTCAGGAAGCCTCTGTTTCCCTAACTTTGCATTTCTCTTAGGAGAATCTCTACTCTCAATTTGTTCTGAAGTGTGGAAGTGAAAGAATAGTTCTTATTTAATCGATTTGCTGAGACCTTCACATTTTGGTGCATTAACCAGGCACCACGAGAAATAGATAAGGGATTACTTTGGGTGAACAAGGCTGCATACAGAGACTTAGAATCTTTGTCTGTTATAGGATCTGGTTCTAAATGTGTGCCAAATGAGTTTGAGAGGATGGTTTATGGTTAGTTTCTACTGACTTTTTTGTTTTGTTTTGTTTTTGTTTAATGATTGCTTGACTAGTTTTAATTGATGAGCAAACAACATCTAGGTAAGAAAGACCAGCTGCTTTGGCTGGAATTTGTGAATCTCATTTTGACCAGGCTTAACCAGGTACTACTGAAACAGAGATTCAATTATAAGGAAGAGTCTTTGTGTATCTAGGCCTCTTAGGTATCTATGACTTGGTTTCTCAGCCATGAGTACAAAAAGCCATGTTTAATTAGGGGGTTTCCCACTGTATTGGCAAGTGCTATCAGGCAAGCATCTTCAAACCTACTTCCTCTCTATGTTGTTTAGAACATTTTCAGAGCCAAAGGAAGAAACTATGAATAAGTTAACCTCTTCAATCCATGTGGCTTTTCTCATAGGCAACAATTATTCTAGCACCCACATGATCTCTAGTTAACTAGCTACATAAAATCAGAATATGGATTTAGGTGGCAGAACTCAAAACTTTCTCTTTACCTACAGAAAGGAAAAGCAGAACACTGTATAAACAACAACAACAACAAAGTTTCAAAGCAATGGTGCCTGTCTATTGTATGTGATATTCCTTGGTTGAAATAGATAAGCAACTTTTTGAAATTATTTCAAATCAAAGACTTAAAAGGAAATTTTTCAGGGGTGCCTCTCTGGCTTAGTCAGAAGAGCATGAGACTCTTGATCTCAAGATTGTAAGTTTGAGCCACACGTTGAGTGTAGAGATTACTTAAATAAATAAGAACTTAAAATTTTTTGTTCCTACATATCTATAATAATCTGGAAATCAATTTTGCTCCAGAAATCAAGAAAGAACTGAGAGGATTTGAATTTAAAAAATTTATTATAAATATCAGAATAGAAAGAGGGAGAGAACAAAATACTATTTTATACCTACTCACCTGGTTTAAACTAAGGAATCTGAGGACACACAAAGAGTTGGAGTGACTGTGGATAAGATGTTTTTTGCTGGTAAAACTACTTTGGAAAAAACAACTTAGATTTGTATAGTTAGATTGAAGTTATATATACCTTAAGATACGGTCATTTCTTTCTTATATATACCCAACAAAATATTTAATATCTATGTACCTAGAGGCATCTAAAGAACAGGATCCCTGATTGTTCTAGTGATACACTCAGACCAAATGAGACACTACTCCAGTAGGGAATGGGTAAACATATTATAGAAAATCACACAGGTAAATATTACACAGTAGTGAAAATGAAGAGACCACCTAATGAATATCACTAACAAATACTGTGTCAAGAAAGCAAGTCTTAGAAAACTATTTATAGGAGACAATTTTATATAAAGGTCAAATACAAGTAAAATATTATATTTTAGATACATATATATTGATTAAAAAATAAAATGGGCCATGATAATCTCCACATTCAAAGTAGGGATTACTTCTAGGAGTGATACATTGGTGGGGGCACACAGATCAACGGGAGTTGTTGTCATTAACTAGGCCTCTTCTTTGGCAATGTGTTTGTGGATTTCATCGGATCATTATAATAAATCTTTTAGATGCTAAATTAATAACATGTGCCCATACTGGTACCAATGAAGTTAGTGCGTAATGAATCACAGGTTTTGATCGATCCAGGTTTTTGCATTTGGGTTCCAAAAAGTAGGGCAGTTGGGCCAACACATGAAGAAAAGGGGGGGGGAATAAAACCAAAAAAAAAAAACCAAAAAAAAAAGGGGGGGGAAGAGTTCAAATTAGCCAAGCAGAAGTTCGAAGATGAGCAGCTCAAAGGTCGAAGTGAGCAGTGTTCCAGACAGAGAGAACATCATTTGACCAAAATATAAAGAACAGAATATGAGTTTCATGTGTCAGATACTATACTGAATGTGTATATACATATTAACTCATAACACACTGCAACTCTCCCCCCTATTTTACTTGAGAAAATGTGGTCAAAGAAAGTTCACACAACTAGGAGCTAGCAGAATGTGCACACTTTTCCCAATACACCATCACAAGACAATGGCTGCTATATTATATCATGAAAAAAAAAAGTTTTACCCAGAAAGCAAAGCTAAAGTAGAAAGAAAGAATGCTAATATCCAGCAAAATGCGCTGGTCCTTTACAAAGAGACAACTGAGAAGCAGGCAAGCATCTGCAATCTTGAGCAAGCCCTCCTCAGGTAATTTAGAGAGTGATAAAAGAAAAGAGAAAGAGAAGAGCATGCCGCCTGACGTTAGCTAGATATTGCTGTCATAGGAGGACGTATATTCCTCAATATTTCAAAATTCAAAAACCCAGAGTGACACAGGAAAGGACACAGACAAAGGTGCTTATGTCCCTTCTCTGCCTCCAGGGGCTTAGCCTCCACAAGTCTCAGTTCAGGAAACTGCAGAGAGGCAGATTCTTCAAACTTGTTTAATTTCCATGTTATTTGTGAAATCCTCATGTTCATAGCAGCATTATTCACAATAGCCAAAAGGTGGAAATGACCTAATTTTCCATCATTGGAAAAGTAGATAAACAAAATGTGGTGTATGTGTATAACTTAGAATATTATTCAGCCTTTAAAAACTAATGATGTACTGTATGGTGACTAACATAACATAATAAAAGAAAAAAGCACATACAAACATACATACACACACACACACACACACACACACACACACACACACACACCCCAAAAAAAATAAAATAAAAGGAAAGAAATTTTGACGTGCTAAAACATGGGTGTATCTTGAAGTCATTATGCTAGGCGAAAGAAGTGAGTCACAAAAGGACAAATACCGTATGAGTCCACTCATATGAGTTGTCAAATTCATAGAGACAGAAATAGAATAGTGGTTGCCAGGAGCTGGACAAGTGGGGGATGGGGAGTTAGTGTTTAATAGGTACAGTACAGAGTTTCAGTTTGGGAAGATGAAGAAAGTTCTGGAGGTGGATGGTAGCAATGGTAACACAAAAATGTGAATATACTTAATGCCACTGAACTGTATAATTAAAATTAAAATAGTTACAATGGCAAGTTTTATGGTATGTATATTTTACCAAAAAATTTTTCTATTTATTTAAAAAAATGGATAAAGCTATAACTGGATTTTCTAACATATTACTCCTAAGTGAAGGCTTATTCATGACTGCTATGAAGTCATGTGTTTGAAGCTTTTTTGTTGCAAATATTTGTAAGTTCATCTTGTGTAATAGTTTCCTTCTTAGAGCTTTACCCAAAAAGATCCTTTTGATGGGTAAGTTCTTTGTAAGGCTGAGACTCTTTTTTTTTTTTTTTTAATCACAGTCACTTGTAAAGAAAAAAGACAACATTACCATCTAACTTGTATGTTTCTTTCATTTTTTTTAAGATTTTATTTATTTATTTGAGAGAGAGCAAGCAGAAGTGGCGTAGGGGAGGGACAGAGGGAGAATCAGACTCCCTTTTGAGCAGGGAGCCTTACCCAGGACTCCATCCCAGGACCCTGGGGTCATGACCTGAGCCAAAGGCAGAGGACTGACTCACCTAGGCACCCCTATATGTTTATTTCTAAAAGTAAATAATCATTATATTCAAGTAATTCTGCCAAGCTATTTTTTAAAGCACTTTCAACTATAAATTTAGATGATTCATACCTAAGCATGAAAGTAATAAATAAATGCTTTGGAATTTTTCTGTTTTAGCCCTCAGACAAGTTTTACTTCAAAACATACATGTATTTCTCTGACCATAATTGGATTTTGACCATAATGAAACCAATACAGTCAGACAAAACTCCAAGTAGAATTTTTCAAGATAAATCTGCAGTTTAGGCAACTACTAAGAGATTAGTTTCATGTAAACAAAACCAAAGGACAAACTTATCTAATCAACTCTAAATAAGAGTAATAAACAAGATTTAGTTTTGTTTTTCCTACCTCATAAAAGCTTTGAAATAAATGGAGAAGTTAAACAATGTATCAGATGTTATACACTCCAAACTACATTATAACTTTACAAGCACTATTTTTGAGTCTGCATGCATTTATGTGAGGTTGTGTGTGTGTGTGTGTGTGTGTGTGTGTGTCTCCATAATTTCATTCAAAGTTACTATCTTCAACTCTATCAAATAACTTGAAAGAGACAGAAATGGTGGTAAACTGGCTATTCTTTCATTTGTTTCACTCTTTAGTCAAGAAAACATTGGCAAGCCTTTTGTCATGCAGATATTTTTTGCCTAACTACTATTCACCTACCTGAATAAAATGCAGATAACAGCTGAAGAGATCAGTCTTTTTAAGGATGACTCCAAATAAAATTGAATTATAACTATCTTCTTATCTTTCTGGCTCTCCATTTGTTTAGAGATTGGAAGTTAAATTTTTAAAAGTGGGCAGAAGTTTGTACCTAGAACATTACATTTTCACTGTAATAGTCATTCCTCTTGTAATTCTAGTGAAGTCCAATCAATGATAAATGTCAAAATCATAAGTGAATAAACTGTGTTCTGTGTAAGAGTTGAGAAACGGAAAAAAATCTACTTTGGAGTGGTAAAAAAGAAAAGAAAAGAAAAAATTATGATGGCTCTTCTCTAGGGAGTATTCTCTAAAGATAAATGGCAAAAGGTGTACATTAAAGGGCCGAATTTAAAAAGAGTAGAATAAAGTGGAATATTTTCATTTGTTTTCTACTTTTTTCAATCAGTGTTTTACTGAACAAGATTAATGGTACCATTTAAAATTACAGTAAGACTGTTATAAGGAGATGTGACAGTGGGAATGTCTGAATGAGAGGAAAGTAAAATAAAATGAAATTGAACACTAAGCAAAGGTTGTCAAAGCTTATGAGAGCTACGTGTGTCAAGAACTTTATGGTATCATAGTTAACCTTCGTGTCAGTATCCTACTATAGGCATTATTACCCCCTTTTCAAATGAACAACAGCAGCAAAAATAAAAAGCAGTCAAGTACTTTGCAAAAGCTGTATAACTTAACAATACCAATGCCTAGTGCTAGCTTATTCACTGGCTTTCCTCATTCCCACTCCTGGATAAATGAGGTGAAGAACGTTGTAGCGTCTGTATTTGATGAAGTAGTGTTTGGCTGTGATACTGAATTCAGCTGAGAAACGTTGTAGGGCAAAAAAATGTGTAATAAACTAAGAGATTTTGGAAGACTGGTCAAAGGTCTCTGGATTTGTTGAATTTTTAGTCTTGGCTAAATTGTGGCTGAGCAAGCACTAATGCGCGGGAGTTCAACTGGGGTTAAAAAGGATCTTATGGGGCGCCATCAGGGGAGCTTAAAGGCACAATTCCTCTAAGAACCTGTGTGACTAAGAACCTGGATTCATACAGTTAACCAGCAAAAAGAACTTTTAGAAATGTGTTGGGAGAAGTACAGTTAGGTCACATTGGGATTGCAAAGTTACAAAAGGCAAAGACACTGTTCCAGGGACCTGCCATCTGTAGGTCGTGTTGGCCTTCCAGCTCAAGGGCCCTCATTATGTGTATGCATTGTGAACACATTCTGAACAGTCGGCTGGAGAAGGGTTTGAGGAAAACCAGCTCCTCTCAATTTTTTACCGAGTCATTAGAGAAACTGGGTGATTGCAAAATATGATAGAAGAAATAATTCTAGTAGAAAGTAAGACATTTTAAATTAAAAAGTTTCTAAAGAAATAGAGGAGACTCAAGGTCATTGCCAGGATACAAGATGTGGTTGATACAGAGATGTGGGACCCAGATGTCCCTTTAAGAGAGTACTTGCTGCCAATTCTGGGAAGTCACTCAATAGACTCTAGCTGTCAGTTCCTTTAAGGATCTTATCTCTGCTGCAGAAAGCTAACTTTCCAAGGCCACATCCTTTCTGAGCAGCCTGCATTCAGTAACTTTTCAAGTAGGGGGTATAAAGGATTGGCAGTGTCAGCTCAATGTGGGCACCCTGACAAGCAGTCTTCACCCCAGAGCTTCCCATGGGATGGGCCCAGGCTTTGTCAAGCCTGTAAATGCAATTTCATGCCTTCTCCTGACAAATTCTGAGTCAGCATCCTTCTCTTCACAGGTGTTGATTCTTATTAAATATTTTGCACCCCAAACTCCATCTCAAAATCTGTCTCTGGAAAATCCAACTTGCGAAATCGAGGTTAGTAGATCACATAATGTGTTTCCTAAAAGGGAAGAGAGAGAGAGAGACATTTAACCATTAGTGATACACATTGTTTTCAGGAAAAGGTTAATCTTGGAAAAATAACAATCCGAACTGCACTGATTTATGAAAATCTGAGAAAATGTCTGGTCCTTTTCAGTGATAGAAACATCAAGACTTGAAAGAGGAGACCAGAAGTCAATCTCAAATCTGCCATTTCAGTTTCATGGCCTAGGGCAGGTCTCTTTTCTCACTGAGCTCCAGTTTCTTCTTTGGTAGAATGGTCCATTACTTAAGTAACCAGACTATTTTTTTTTCCCCTTGAAGCATTTAGTATTCTACTTCCTCTGTTCAGATAGCCTTTGTTCATTGCACTAGAATGTCCCAGCAACTAGAAAAAAAGATTGGTACTCGATAATGATTGAGATGAATTGTACAGAAGATATGACTTATTAAATCAACTTATCAATACTTCTACTGTACTTCTGAAAACCAAGCTTCTCCCAAAATTTCTCAACTTCACCTGAAATAATTTTGAAATTTTTGTTGAAGGACTTTTAGTGTATAAATGACCTTTTTTTCCTAATGTAATTTAGGTCACTGAAACAGAGTTATAATGATATCTCTAAATAGAGATTATTTAGAAGCCACAGAAAGTATTATAACTCTCAATGCAAAACTACTGAAAATCTCACAAGGCTTCTTCTTTTAAGACATACGTGTAGGGTCACCCACAGTGTGATGACTCTTTCAAGCTTCCTGAATAAATTGACAATTCTCTTCTTTGTCCATCCAGTACATGTATGCCTATTTCTTAAAGGGTATGTAAGATACATAATATTTCATTGCTTTCATATTTATTTCTCCTCTAGACTATGGGACCTTCAAAGCAATGACCACTTGGACTGTATATCCCCAGCAGCTTTCAAGTGTTTGACATATATTATTTAAAAAATGAGAGAGAGATAATGGTAAGTTGGTTATGAGTTATGTATATCCAATAATCAACATGTGGCTTGCAAATTGTTCTTAGCTGAGTTTCTTTTAAAAGTCCTTTAAAAGTTCCTTTAAAAGATGGAGAGGGAAAAGATGGAGAATTACCCCCTTTCCACATTCCAGCCACAAAAGAATGGTTAAGAATGGTTAAACTATTTAAACTGGTACAGAGCATAGGGTCATTACATATTTGTGCATAAATTCTGATCCCATGAAATTTTTCTGAACTTTAAGGACATTGTCTTTACAATGGGTTTAGTAATCTTTGTCTCACAAAGTGGTTTTATTTATTTATTTATTTATTTATTTTTAAAATATTTTATTTATTTATTTGTCAGAGAGATAGAGAGAGCACAAGCAGGGGTAATGGCAGGCAGAGGGAAAAGCAGGCTCCCTGCTGAGCAGGGAGCCCGATGAGAGACTCGATTCCAGGACCCCAGGACCATGACCTGAGACAAAGGTAGACACTTAGGCAACTGAGCCACCCAGGTGCCCCTCACAAAATGGTTTTAACGAATAAGTGATATTTACATATGTAAAGTCCTAATGTGATGCCTAGCGTATAGTCAGTATTCCATGCAATTATTTCTCTTATCATCCAAAAAATTAAATGAATAAGCTGCTTCATGTGATGAGTTTTGTCCAGATCACTAGAAGATGTCTGTAGCTACTAAGATCACTTTGCAATAGAGTCTTCAATTCTAGATAGTAATTCCCACATAGAATTTTTTGGCTCTCAGAATTTTAGGCAACTTATTGAAACTCTAATGTTTGTCACATCATAGAAGCTAGAACCTGGACTTCTTCCATGCAGCTCAAACCTAGATATCATAATCAAAACTTATAAAATAAAAAATGCTTCTCTCACTGTACCATTTTCCAACCTCTGCTTATTTTAACTCCTGCCAACAAATTGGTTAACAAGCCTGCCACCACAAAGTTAGACCTTAATTCAGAAATAATTGTCTTCAAAATTTCTTATCCTCTCACTGTGCATTCTTTGTATCTTCTATCAATAATGATACATCTCTAAAGTTGTCATAGTAAGATTGGTTTCATAGGAATTTGTGAGAACTAATGAAGCAATGGGTTTAAAGGGTTTAATAAAGTAATACTTTAGTACATTTCATCTGTATCGTTAAATGCTATGGTACTGCTACTAGGAAATATTTAGCTATCCTTCTCAATCTTTGAATAGACAAATACTATAATTACAAATACTCTACATACTGGCTTAAGTAAAAGCAATAGTACAATAGTAACACAGAATTTTATTTAAAATAGCTAGATTCATATTAGCTACTTCTGTGAGACACTTTCATGTTATCCTCTTCTTCCATCTTTGTACCCAAATATTTGTTAGTTTGAGTATAATGAAATGCATAATTATACACCACCGTTTTACCTCCCAATATATATACAACTCAACCAAAAATCCGGAACATACCCCCCAAATGTGACCTAAATACTCCGTGAAATAAGGGTTTGATGACTAACTGGCAGGGATGTTGTGCTGAAAATTTCTACATCATCATCAGTTGAAACTAAGTAAAATCTTCAAAGACCTTTTTTTGTCTTAACTATTCAAAAACTTTTGTGACTCTGTAGGTCACAAAATACATTTTAATTTATTTTTAAGAGATTTTATTTATTTTATTTTAGAGAGAGAGCGAGAGCAGGGGGAGGGACAGAGGGAGAGAATCTCAAACAGACTCCATGCTGAGCATGGAGCCAGATGCAGGGCTCGATCTCATGACCCTGAGATCATGACCTGAGCCAAAACCAAGAGTCAGATGCTTAACCAACTGAGCCACTCAGGTGCCCCACAAAATACATTTTAAATACTTATAATACACGAATACATTATAGAATATACAGAAGAAGCCTTATTATGTTCTTACATAATTGGGGTTGGTAATTAGTTTATTAATCAGCAAACCAGTTAACAAGGAGACTCATAAGACGGATGCATATGTTATCTATCTAGTTAGTACCTATATTCATTTACTGTCTAAAGTTTTTAAATGGTTTCAAAGTTATATAATCTTTCTTTAATAAATCACACTCATATTATATTGATTAAAAGTTTAAATAAGAATTTAAAGACAAATAGGAAATAACTAAAAAGCAAGGATTTTTTAAAACATCTGAATATTCAGTAAATTTTATAAATTTTACAGGTGTCTTCTCTAATTCTAACATGACAACTGATTAAATCACCCCCCTTTTTCAAGTTAACCATTTATTTTAATTTCAATAAAATAAAACAAATGACTATTTGCAAACATTTTTCATTAGTTTATTAAATTATTCATTTAAATTAAATTAGTAATCACAAGAACGTGGCAGTAAAAATGTGGATTAATCCTAATGGCTACTTTACTGCCACCTAGTTGAGAGAGCTTTCATAGCAAGTAGATACTACCAAGTGCAACATCTACATGGAGGATTTATTAAAACAGTACCTATTTGTATATAAGAAGTACTCTCCTTTCCTTTTTTTTTTTTGTTTAATAGATGTGAATCCATAGTTTTATTTTGACGTAATGACTAAATTCATAGTTTGGATGATGTTCCCATAATTAAATAAGACTTCAGAGAGGACATATATTTTTTTTTTTCCCATAGCAGTAAATAAAGTTAAAAAAAAAAAAGAATAGTGAATCCACCTTCCCTAAAAGTCTCTTCTCCAAGTAGATATAAAACAGATGCTTGGGGTGCCTGGGTGGCTCAGTCATTAAGCGTCTGCCTTTGGCTCAGGTCATGATCCCAGGGTCCTGGGATCGAGCCCCGCATTGGGCTCCCTGTTCCACGGGAAGCCTGCTTCTCCCTCTCCCACTCACCCTGCTTGTGTTCCCTCTCTCGCTGTGTCTCTCTCTGTCAAATAAATAAATAAAATCTTTAAAAACAAAAAAACAGATGCTTATAACTTCATTTTAATATTCACAGTCATGCCACTTGATAACCATGATCTCTGTAATACAGATAAGGAAACTAAAGACTTATGCTCAAAGATCCCTTGAAAGAATTTGTAGAAAGATTATTATAAAGTAAATGGAATATTTTGAGTGACTTTGTTGAATATAAGGACAGTAAATTAAAAACAAAGAGAGAGAGAGATAGTAAATTTCCTCTTTAGGTCCATGGTCTCGGCTCTTGAGATAGTCTTTCTTACATTCAGTTCTCTCTGCCTTTTATCTCTGAGTGACAAATGTTCCTCAAAGTCCCATACTCAGTATCAGTTCTCATATATTTCCTTCAATCTCTACAGCCTTAACATCAGCTAAATTACATTACTTGGGTTAAGTTAAATTATATCTTTATTCATATAATACATGTTGATTTTTTTCCAGAAATGGTTGCCATTTTTGAGTATTATATACAGTTTAATTTCCTCTAAATTGCTAAAAGCCAACCTGAAAATCTGGAAGGATTTCAGCATGGTCACGTGTGTGTATATAATAGGCAGAGACAGAAAGATGTGCCTGAATTGTCTAAATTGTCTAAATTTAAGATATTTTTTGATAAAGAAATCAAAGGCATATAATCAAAAGTTAAAAATTGTAAATAAAATCTACTCTTTACACAGTTTAATATGCAAAAACTACATTTAAAAAACACAGTTTCAATCTAAGGTTATATCACTTGTAGTGTACAAGTGAACAGCCTTAAAAGATGGAGTAGTTTACCAAGAAGAGTATAAGATTGATTATGAAACTTTCTGGATTCTGTTCCTAGCTCTGTTGTTGCTTGGCTTTGGCAAGATCTAAAATATAGTCAACTTTCACTTTCTTCATGCATATGAACTAAATTAAATGATTCCCCTCCCACCCATATGGTGAACTTTCTGCACAGATGCAGTTAGTATTACATGCTGAGCAAAATCCCAGCTGTAAACTGAAAACGGTGCTTTCATTTATTTTCTATTGTTTTTAGTTTTATGAAAACAAGCTTAAGAAGCAAATGAAAAACAGAAAACAGAACCAGAGTACTGGCTAGGTCCACAATTTAATGATGAAAAGATAGAAAGGGCTGGAAACTGAAAGGAAAAAATACAAACACATTTAAAATATAAAGAATGTTGAAAATGGGGAAACACATTATTTGCAAGCTTCTTAAAATGTATATTCTTAAAAAAAAGTCCTGCAAAAGAAAGATTCAGAAGCCCCAAATGTCCTCCAAAATTCTATTGAAGAAAATATGTTCTGAGAGAAAATCTTGTGCTCTGTTTTCCTTCAAGGAGTATAAAAATCTGCAAGCAGGGTAGGGAATCTGTGGTACCTCAAGTGTGTATCAATTAGTATTCAATTAAGGCCATGGGCAATTGTCAACTTTAATATTAAGTTCTAGAAGAGGTAGGTTTAAAATAAAATCAATTCTTTACTGTAACTCAAGGCTTTAGCTATTCTTATGAGGAATTTTCGTATTCTTTGGTTTCAGATCTCTATATGTGTCTCGGTAGAAAACCACTTTTACAATTCTACAGGCTAAAAGCCAACCTGAAAATCTGGAAGGATTCAGCATAGTCATCTGTGTGTATATATTAGGCAGAGACAGAAAGATGTGCCTGAATATGCATGTGAATTTTATAAGATGCTGCAAACAAAAATTCTATTGTTCAGTATCACTATTTCAATAAGACCTTTTCTCCAGCTAGGTATTTAGTGCTCTCACTGACACAATCTATTTTACCTCTGTCTCCATGTCTATCTGTATCTCTGTCATTTCTGTTTCTCCTCTTAGCTGAAGCTGTGTCAGTAGGCCTAGAGTAATTTATGGTATTGGCAAAGTCTGGCCTCCAGACCTTTAGGAAACTTTATTACCTTGGGATATTTCATCAGCTTATAATAATGCAACTTGGATGAAATGAATAAGATTTCAGAAAAGTTCGTATTTCTCCCAAGTTCAGCTTCAACCTTTATTATAATAGCACTTAGTAAAGATTAGGCAAAATTAACAAAAAAGTTATGAACTTTGTTGTTTATTCTTTTGGGTCTCATAAAATGGATGTTTAGTATCATATGATATATCTTGCCAATTCCTTCCTACAAAAATTTTATCTATCCAAATTGCCCACATTTCAGAATGAAAATTTTACATATTCTTGCAACTGTCCAGCATCCTCATATCAAATAACAAACATTAGAAGTATATAAATTATATATAGAAAATCTTGTTTAAAAAATCCGCTATTTTTAGCTACACCTTAGCCACAAATAGAGACTGAAAATATATTCTAAGTTAATAAAGGGATGCTGTATATCACTGAATTGCATTGAGCATACATAAGTAAAGTAGTATCAGAAGTAAACATTACTGTCTGGTTTTCTATCACCGCGTAGATAACCACCTCAAGAGTTATGGCTTTACAACAACACTTATTTACTTTGATCACAGATCTACAGTTCTCCAGGGCTAGGGTGGGATTGTTCCTCTTTACTTTACAAAACAATATTAGGGGTGGCTAGACTTCCAGGATGATTTGTTCATATGGTTGCGGGCTGAGTCAGAGCTGCCAGCCATGGATCTCAGCTCCTTTCCTGATGGGTATCTCCTTGAAGCTATGTTGGGCTTTTCTTAGGATATGGTGGGTTTAAGAGAGATATTTCCAAAAGACATGAAGTGGGGATTGTTACTTTACTAAGGCCTGAGCCTAAAAGCTGTCATAGTATTATTCTGATGTGTATGCTATCTGTCAAAGCAGTCACACAAACCTCCCACATTCAAGGAGAAGGAACATCAACTCCACCTCTGGGTAGAAAAGTGTCAGGAATTTATGGCCAGCTTTAATTTTCCACAAAAATACATAAGGCAGCTTATATGGAAAACTGATGAGCCAGATTGGAAATACACACTAATTTCAGACGTTTATTCTTCAAACTGTGTTCCTAGTTAGTGCATTCCAATTTTATGTGAGTATAACATTTTTTAAGTGTCTCCAAAGTACACAAGCATCTTTGTGAATAACTAACTTTGGATAAATTCGACAATTTTGAATACCTTAAAGACATTTTATAAATAAAAAAGATAGTTTATCTTCTCTACATATCCCTCACTATTTTGTTAATACAAATTCAATTAAATATAGTCAATATAGTTATGACTGACCTACTAAATTATAGCTAAATTACTTAGTATTTTAATAACTATTGGTTTCTGGCACCTAACATTCACATAGTTGTAAATGTTATAAGTTTTGTTCACTAGTATTAGAACCTATAACTGTTACAATGATCATCACTTTTAAGTACCTAGACCATCACATTTTTAATGCATCCTTCTTAATTTAATAAATCAAAAGAAAATCCAAAGTAAAATACAATTAATGTGTAGTTCTTACCCAGCAAGATTCAAAGCTAACCATTGTCATTGCTTCTAAAATTTAAAGTGTATGTTTCTTTAAATTGTTTCTGAAAAAAAGTGTAATAATCTTACAGACTGACATCTGACTATCAAAACTACTGTGGTAGGCTATAATCAGAGCCACCTTAAGCCCAAACGGGGCAGAAGGAATCATTTTACTGAAGAAAGAAACTCTGGCAGGGAGGCATTGCTTTTTGGGAGAGATGGAGTCCCGGATTAGCTGAAAGTTCTAAAAGGCAGCAAGCCCATTGTTTTTCTGACCTGATTAATTTTTCATTCTACATGGGATATATCATTCAACAACGACCTTCACCCGGTCTCAGGAAGGCACTGGGGAAGCACCAGGAGCTGTTTCCCACACATACACCCTCATCTTGTACATCTTTTATATTTCTTCTTTGTCAGAACAGTGGTCAACCAAAGTGACAGCAACTTTTGCTGAGTCTGAGTTGTCATTCTTGTCAGTCTTTGAATCCTGATTAGGCTTTGTAGCCTAGCTCACAACTGACAGAGCTGTCAAAGGCAAATATTCCATACTCGGGGAAGAATTTGATGCTGTGAAAAACAAGAGAATTTCAGAGGTCATGTTTTAATAATCAAAGGGCAAATATTTCCTCTAGTCTCAAGACTACCTCTGAAATACGTTTCCTTGGGTACATACAAAAAACAATATACTTACTTGAATTAGCAACTTGAATCTTTAAAGTGGAAGAGATACTCAATACTAGCAATTATTATACACATACCCTACAAAGAGGAAACTACCGAGTAGTGTAGGAGTTTGCCTTAGCCATACAGCTCATTAGAAGCAGAGCAAAAATTGGGACCCAGGTTTCTAGGCCTCCAGCTTAGAGCTTTCTATATGGTTATCGTAAATCGGGATTTTCTACTAAAATATGTTATCAGTATAAATGATGTGACAGACTATTTTAAATCTTTACTGTATTAGCAAATGTATAAGGAAGTGTCTTTGTTGATTACTAATATTACCCTGAAAAAGCAGTATAATTATGAAAGGAAGCATGGAGCAGATATCTCCCTAAGAGGATAGAATGCTGGGTTTCTGCTACTGAGACATACAAGTGCTGAATATGATATATGAACAATATGTATAATATGTAATATATTTAGATATGGAGAGAGAGAAGCTTGATATTGACAAAGGGAATGTTCAGATCACCTAGTAGCAAATGAGGAAAAGGGGCAGAAGCTGTGTGGTGTATGCATAAGGTGACCCTGGTTTGCCTGGGATGTCCTAGGGTATTGTCTGTTGTGTTGCCATAATTAATAGCACCACCTAGAAAGTGATGGTGGATACAAGACCATGGACCATGACAAAACCAAAAGAAATCACCCTATCTGTGAATGGGGAAAGACTCTGCTGACTATTACCAGAAAGCTGACTGAAGTGACAGATTATGGAATTGAAAGAGTGTCATTTGTGGCTAAACAGAAACCTAAGTCTGAATTCCAAAGTTTCTGATGACAGATCTTCTATTTAAAAACCTAACATGAAAATTGTTCTGACATCAAGGGTTTCCATAGGAACTTGTATCAGTCTTGATTCCATTGGGAAAACAAAGTCACTTTAATGAAACGATTGGTTTAATAAGTGCATTGGAATTACATGATTGTAGGGAGAGATGGGGAACTGCCATCAGAGGAAATGTCACCAAATACAAGGCCATTGCAGGTGGGAACGAAGCACAGCAAACGTCAAAATCTTCATCTTAAGCATTCTATCAGTTGGTTCTCAAGAGCTGGCATGAAAGGTGGAGAGCTCTTCTTGACTGGCTCATCAACAGCACAAGAACAGGAGCTTCTCACATTCTTGCTGAGAAGCTCCTGTGACTCTGCAGTCTGCCCATAACTGTGGAAGAAAATACCTTCTAAATATTATAAGAGCTCTTTTATTGGTGAACTATAACTCAAGGCTTCTAGAAAAAAAGTAGTTCCCTGCTTCTCCTCCACATGAAGAGGAAACTACAAAAAGGGTGTGCAGTTGATGCTCATTTAACACTGGAAATTGGCACAGGGACCAGGGGAGTTGAATGCCCTCCAGTCCCCCACAGATGCTTCTAGAACCTAGGGAACACATGAGACTCCTTCTGAAGACAATGCCTTTAAAGAAGGGCTCAGGCAGAATATCAAAAAGCATGGGAATGAATCCTTTCCTCTAAAAGTGAATTAGGAGAATAAAAAGGAAAATCCATAGCCAGAATCTAGAGATTTAGGACAATCTGAAATTTATTTTACAATACATTTAAATTATTCAGAGAGATAAAAAAAGAAATAGAGTTCATAATCGGCCTAGGGCATTTTTTAAAAATACATAAATTCCAGAAATAAATAACATTAGTGTTTAAATTAAAAAGTGATGTATTAGAGAGTTAATTAGTTACTTGTTATTTAATTGAATATTTGGTCAGTAGATCTGAGGAAAATACCAAAAATATATCACAGTGTGTTTAAAGATGAAGACTGAGCTAAGCAGACAGGATAGAACCTGGCTATATGTCTTTAAAGGAACACTAGAAATTGGGGGGAAGAGATAAGGAAGAGAGGTTATACTTTAATAGGAAGTGAATTAATTTTTTTCCAGAAATATAGAAAGATGTGATCTCAAACTGAAAGACCACGATGAGTTCTGAGTAAGACAAATAATCTTCACTCTGAAAACATCAAGAATAGAGAAATACTTTTTACTTCTATAGGTGTATAGGAATTATGGTAACAATTGAATAATTTTAAGATATATATTAAGATGTAAAAGTCCCTTCCAACTCTATTGACTAACAATTTGATCATAATCAAATAGTCTTTTTAGTCTTAGTTTACACATTTGGAAAGTGGGAAGAGTATCATTATTTTTACTTACATCAGTGTGATATGCTCAATAAAAAAGAAGGCATACTATCTTGAAGCTAAGAAATTGTAGAAGGAATATGTAGATATGAGCTGCTTATCTCCATCACTGATTTGCAAACTTAATGTGCCATTATTTATCTTTCATTCATTTAATCATTGCTTCAAATATTAAAATGTTTATCAGTATGAAAAAAATAAAATTGTGAAAGGTGTTGGAATGTGATGACAGTTATTTAGGGAAAAAAGTTGTAAGACAGTGAGTAAATGACAATTTGTTTAAAATTTTCATTTCCACTAAAGCATCATAACTGTATTTAAATGACGCTATTATATGGATTAACATGTTGTATAGAGGGTACAAGTTCAAGATCAAAAACTGCTTTCAAGTATAAGAATTACCAGTGATGAAGACTGATGGTTTCAGGTTATCCTGACCTTCTTAGAATTACATCTAAACAGACAAGTCCTCCAGCTTTGGAGACACTATGTTAAATTGTCACTTTTCAAGATCAAACCGAGTTATATGGAGGTGAATATATGGAATATTAACTGTATTAATCTAAGCATTTACTAATGGTTTAATTTTAAAAAGAATGATGAATTGGAAATTAAACATAAATCTTCCTGCTCCATTAAAGTACTTGTATAAGCCATCTTAAATCTCCAGGACCTGGCCTTTAGCAGTAAATCAATAAATAAAATAAGTAGTAGCAAGCTTGAGATTTTAAAAATAGAAGATGGAAAGAAAAATTGGTTTTGGTTTTACTTTTGCTTTTTTTACAATGCATATTGCAAAGTGAAACTTCAAAGATATTTTGTCAAATAAAGTATATAGTATTTGTAGAAAATAATTCAGAAAAGTAATCAGTGTATAAAATATAACATTCCCTCAAAGAGTAGATTCCTTTAAAACCAAATTATTTTATTCAAACATAGAATAAATCTTCATAATGAAAATAGCTGTCTATATAAGTCTTTTTTTAATGGAAAGCCCTCAGTACATTTTTCCCCAAAGAAGTTAAAATAAATTGGGGCCACCTTAATCAAGGCTATGACTTCCTTGAGGCTTATCTTCTGACAGAATCATTTTCTACTATCATTTTCTTTTCTGTTAGCAACTATTGTCTGGGGCTTTTCTGCTTCTGTCACAGTCCCTGTCTGTAAGTCAAAAAAAAAAAAAAAATCTGATATCCAATTATTTGCACTTTTTTTTAATAGCCTAAACTCCATTAGAATTGATTCAGAATTAGGTATAAATTCATTATAGCTTCTAAATTTCTGGTTTACGGGTGGCAGTCTAATTAGAGTGAGCCTTAACTATGATGTCTGACTTCAGCTGGCAATCAGTGAGAATGGGGGACTAGAGAGGAGAGAGGAAGGCAGATCCTGAGAGGTGGTATCATGCAGAAGGACTGGATATTTCTCCCTGCCTGGACATCCCACCCAGCAGCAGGGCTAACTTGCTTCTCTTCCCACTACAAACAACACAAAACAGTATTTCCTCGCTCCTACAAGATTTGCTCATAAATAAGCAATATTCAATGCTGATTTTCTAAAATATCAACAAAACGAGTTGATGAGACAAACCTGGATTCATTTCTTGCCATGGTAAAAAATACCACCTTAACAGAAGCAGAAGAGCACTTAATGAGATTTTAAAGTCTTGTATAAGGTGAATCATTCAATGAGGAGGCTTGGTTAAGATGGGGTAGAACCATAACAACATTGGTTAGGATTGTGCACGTAGGGAGGAGAGAATCTTGAGGTGAGTATTACAAAGGGTCTTCACATTCAGGAAGATCCGAGAATGAGAAATGAAATTATTTGCAATTTTCTCCTTCTGGGGCAAGAGTTTTCTGCAATACTAAAATTAAGTCCATGAAGTCAGTGGAGGAGTGAAGGCCTGTTAATGTAGACGGTAAACTGTGTGAATGTAGTCTCCGTTCTCAGCAGGGAATCCCAGCGAAACAGTATCAAGACTGATGAAGCGAGACAGGAAAGCAGACACTGGAACAGAGAAAACAGCAGCCTCAATGAAGAGAAACATTTTAACACAAAGAAACAAAACTATAAGATTGGATTTTAAAGTAAGCCTTTAAACATACATGCATATACAAATTAACACCATAAAATAAAATTAAAAAAAACCCTCAATACATAGGCTAAGTTGCAAAGTGGGTACTGCTGAAAAATTAATAAGCACATGGAGTCAATATTGAGGATTGTTCTCAAAAGGAAAAGGGGCTGGAATGTATAAAGAAAGAGGTAAGAGACTTAAGGAAATCATGTAAGTTCCAACATCCAAATTGAAGGAGCGCCAGAAAGAGGAAACACAAAGAATATTGAGAAATCAATGATGTAAAAATCAGTTTCACCTGAGAATATCTCAAGACAGAATTAATTACGCATTTCCATTCTAATGAAATTATTTTAAAGATTTATTTACTTATTTATTAGAGAGAGAGAGAGTGGGAAAAGGGGCAGAGGGAGAGAATCTTCAAGCAGATCCCCTGCTGAGCACAGAGTCAGATGCAGGGCTCAATCTCACGACCTGAGATCATGACCTGAGTGGAAACCAAGAGTTGGATGCTTAACTGACCGAGCCACACAGTCACCCCTGAAATATTTTGTTTTTAACATGAAATAAAAAGAAAACGTTTATGCCTCACAAAGCAAGGCTCTGCTACTGCAAAAAGCAGGAAAATATTTGAGCTGCTAAGAAGCACGTGAAATCACACTCTGACAGATCTAGAAAATGCCTGTTGCTTATGCACTGTGCAGTATCATGTGTCAGAGATGGTCTACCCTAGGATAGAGGCCTCTTTTTCTTCAACATTCCCTTGAGGCCATGATTGCTGGGAAGTTTTTAATGTTTTTAATGAGTGACCATGAGCGATCAGAAGTTTTTATGATGAAAAGTTTATAGCCTTCTTATATTACTTGGAATTCTCTCTCTTATAACTAGCACAAAGTAGATTGGTGATGGCTCACTTGTCTCCAAACTACTTAGCTTCTTTCACTGAATCTCAATCCAGTCAAAGATTATTTGCTGAGTCATTTGGTGGAATTATTTTAGCTAATTTTATAACAATTTCCTACCAACATCCATGTTTCCTATTACCACAAAATAATTGTTCCATATCTTTTATTTCTACATTTGGATTTAAAATTCCTTGAAAAGGGTGCTAGCAAAATGAGTCCATTTTATTAAGAAAGGTATTCATGTTCCTTCAGAGTGGTTATTTGGAAAAATAAGTGCCACCTGTCAACTGCTCATCACAAATGACACAAGGTAGTTATAATGCTATTGTGGGGCAGGAGCCACAATTTCATCTTTGAGCAGCTAAAGAAAATCCTTACTGAAATCATGTTTTATTATGAGCTGCAGTTTCTCTTTAGATTCATAAAGATTGTTAGTTATGTTCACAGAAAAAAGAGAAGCATCCTGCCTTGTTCCAGTACCCACCATTAAAGCCAGGCTTACATGACACCTAGTAATTTTGATCTGAATGAAAGCATCTCATTTTATTCATTTTATTTTTCAGTACTAGCATAACACCCCTCTTCATACACTTTATCATAGAGGCTACATACTAAGGGAATGAAGGTGCTGTGTTTCCATTTTCTCTTCATCATTGTCAAACAAAAAAAACAAATGTGGATTTAGTAAGCAGAGACTTGACTTGAAAGGATTATTCCAAGGATAAAAAGGACTCTTGCAAGAGTGGAGGGGAAGAATTTCAATAATGAGAACACTCTGATCATAAGATCTTAGAGTGTCTCAAAGATTATAGGCAAAGAGAGATTTTCTGTTCTAGAGAGTGGTGAACAAGGCTAAAAGAACCATGTGGGGGAAGTGGGATGAAAGAGAAGCAGGATCAGATAGGAGATCAGAGAATGTTTTAGTCCGAGGCCAACCGGTTTTCAGGAAGGAGAACAGTTAAGAAGTTGCATGCCAGCCAAAGTTAGGGACCTGGGGAAGAAGAGAAGCTTTGCCCCAAACTGTTTTGTTCTGTTTTGTTTTTCTTTAACAAGCATTTTGTTCTGATTGACCAGTGGGGACAAGTAGTTCAGCTGCTCATTTATGAATCCAAGAATAGGAATTTGGGGAGTTTGTGTCTGGTTTTGTCATAGGAAAACAAGGGAAACATCCATGAACCTTATCTAAGTCATGTGGGGAAGGGTGTCTTATTACAGTTGGCCTTTTTTCAGAACACAAAAACGTGGTGGTGGTGGGGGGTGTCTCAACCTTCACTGTTTTCCAGGATCACCAGGCTAAGGTAAAAGGCAGTATTGTCATCATAAAGGACATTGTATACAGGAACCAGAGATGCCTGAAAATGTCTCGAACCTTCAAAGCACAATTCTGTACAATCACTTACAGTCATCCAGTGAGATTAGAAATAAAGCATTTAGAAGTTCTCTGAGTAAAAGAAGGTTTGGGCATAGCCTGCATCTGGCTGTTGCACTTATTGTTTGTCCTAACAGGCACACGCAAAAACAGAAGAATGATGTCTGTTAGTATTTAAACACCTTAAAACCGTAAGACTTCTATCTCTAAAATTGGTAATGTGTCTATAGATTAATAACCAATGATACGAGTTTTGTCAACACAAAACGGGATATTCACATTTTATCTTAAAGAATACCTAGAATAAGAGGCCTGGGCTTCTATTTTCTCACTTGAAATGTAACAAATGAGTAGATAACTATTCTGAAGTTAAGTATAGAATGTAACTTAAAATAGTTATAGAATACGATTATTCTGTAACAAAAAAACACAGAGTTCTAAACTACAGATTTTGACTGTGTCTTGTCTTCCAATCCTGACTCTGTGGTTTACTGCATTAGTTTTGTCACTTTGTTAAGTTATTAAGTCCTCTGTGCCTTATTTCCTACCACACTGATTACACCAATGTCCACCAAAATTGAATAGAACAGGTATGTAAAGTCCATGCACGTCATGTAGACTACAGTCCCAGTTAAAAAAAAGAGCAAAAAATAAGGGGAGAAATTTTTTTAACACTATAATGTTTTGACTTACATATATTGTGAAATTATTCCCACAATAAGTTTAGTGAGCATTTATGATCTCATATAAACACATTAAGAAAAAAAACAAACAAAGAAAAAATTTCCTTTGTCCTTGTGATGACAACTCTTAGGATTTACTCTCTTAAAACCTATCCCTATATATCATACAGCAGTGTTAACTATAATCATCATGTACATTTCACCCCTGATACTTATTTATCTTGCATCTGGAAGTTTGTACCCTATGACCACCTTTTTCCAGTTCCCTTCTCCCAACCCCTGCCTCTGGTAACCACAAACCTGATCTCTTTTTCTATGAGTTTGGTTTGTTTTTGTTTTTTAGATTTCTCATATGAGGTCATACAGTATTACTTGTCTTTCTCAGACTTACTTCATTTAGCATAATGCCTTCAGGGTCCATCCCTGTTCTTACAAATGGCAGGATTAACTGAGTTAATAAATTCCCCTATGATTCCTGGTAATATGGACAGTCAAGACATGACAACTGCCTGAGTATATCGAGCAAAGGTACCACAGTTCTGAATCTGCTCACCTACTAAAAACTCTCCCCTTGGTCTGCCTACAGACCACATAACCATTCTTATTCTTGATTATTTTTTTTCCTAGAACAAAATCCAAAGGCATTTCATGCTCATGTTTTTTTTTAATTTTATGAAATATTTCTTCTACTAGCACTAAAAAAATATGACAAATACACCCAGTTTCAAAAGCAAATCATTTTCATGTCATACCCCTAGAGTTTCCTCAACTAGCATAATAATAACTGGGTCATTATTCCTCTGAGAACTGAAAATGAATGTTCCTAAAGAATTGAGTTTTTAAAAGCCATAATAACAAGGACTTTTAAATGTCACATTGACTTACCCAACTCACCTTTTGTTCTGCCGTGTAACTTTAATACACCCTTCTATGTACTGTGCATGATTCTTTTCTGTGGTATTATCTCTAGAAAATGGTGGATTTTCTGTAACTGAGCCTGCAAGGAAAACTAGAGGAATCCTTGAGATTATTAGTTGTATAAAGGGAACTGATTCAATGTGGGGGAATTTTTTAGTCTTTATGGGAATCCTTGATAATATTATTATCATATTATATTATCATATTATATTATCATATTATCATATTATAATAATAATGATATATTACACTATTTAATAAGAGTGTCGGGAAGCAATGGAGTGAACCTATAATCATTTAATAGCAATTAACAAGAAAATTTTTGTGCCTTATTTCTTCCTTTTATGTCTGTTTTTGTCAGGGAGATTTCACTACTGGAGTATAGCACATCTTTTTGGCAACAATGATATGAGTCTGTTAAAAAGTAAATTGGGCAATAACACCCAGAGAAAATGGGACTATTCAAGAGCTGTGTGTAATTATCTGAGGACCCTGAGGAGAACAAAGTGGAGCATCTGCTGTTAAGGAAAGAATCAGTTGATGCCTACATGCAGTGAAAAATCAACCCAATCATGTGGGCAAACATTTTAATACAGTATGTACACTGTAACCTCAGCTCACCCTGTATTTAACCAACAAAAAGCCGTGGAATCCAATAGACCATAGTCTGTGTTAATAATTAATGAGGCAAAGAAACCTGTACTCGAGCGCCCTTAATATCTGTTGTTTTAGCTATTCTGTTATGTGCCACCTGGTCTACCAAAGAGGGTATAAAAACGTTAAAAACAAAAAACAGTTTAAAGCATGCACAGAATTAATTTCCCCAATGTCATTTTCTCTATCAAATGCCTGTACTGGCAATAGATACATACCAATCAGTTGCCTTCTAAGTAAGTACCTAGACTGGGTTTGTCCACAGTATCCTTTGTGGATTGGAACAATGAAAGAATGAAAACCAAATCCTTATATGTTAAGTCTTTTCTGATTCACAGCATTACTAAATTACTGTTGTAGTTCATGAAGTCAATTTCAAATGCTTAATACACAAACATACACAAACTCACAGTGGACTGTTTTCTTCTTGAATGACAGTATTTCTATGTCCTGAACAATAATATTCCACTTTATCATCATTATTCATATTAGTATACCAAGATTCAAAAAGAGTAAGTGAATTTCTAGAGTTGCAACAGTGGTTAAAGGTACATATCTTGTAGGGTTGTAATGTGAATTAAATTAATATATATGACTTAGAATAATTTAGAATGATGCCTGACACATAGAAAGTACTACAGAAGTGTTTGCTATTATTATGGCCCCTGTTTTTGAAATATTGTTTTCTTCATCTTGTATTACAGTTTGAAATGCCAGCTACTGCTATAACATCAATTGCCCTTTTAGGAGAACTGGAAACACTCCAGGACTCACTTTCAGACAGGGTGTTCTACACTTTCTGGAACAATGCTGGCCACAAAAACAATGCTCATACAAGATAATGAAGTACAATATAATTGCAAAGACGGAAATGTCTAAACTCCTGGAAACACAAGAAGGAACTTGGTTTCAGTTTTCACTATGCCTGAGAGCATAATTATTATAAGGCAGGCAAGGTCCAACCAATAGATGGCCCAAGCAATGGAAAAGAGACCCTGGAATTAACTAGGGAATGGGAGGATGTCCCCACAAAACACCCTGACTCAGTTGTGACATTCCTGACAGCTGGACACAGAAGCTGGCTCCAGGACCTGGGTCCCAGTTAACACATTTCTTAAGTTAAAAGTGATGGAACAGAAGCAACTCAAACCATGTTACATTTTTATTCTTATACCAGCTAAACTTGATGCAGTATTTTTTATGACATTTACAAAAACTTTTTCCAATATATTACCACATTAACTCACCTGTGAAAAATAAAAGGCAGATATCTTTATTAAAAAATTCACAGTGTAAAAATTGGTCTAATTAAGAGGAAGGTACAAATTCACATATTACCCCAAAGGTCATTTCCAATCCTTTTCCTCTTAAACAAACAAACATAAAGTTGCAACACTAAAGCTTCAAAAGTCCCAGGTCTGGAATCTGGGCAGTCTGATTCTAGAGACATTCACTAATATTCTGTGCTTTAGGGATTGAATATGCCACTTCCAACAGGGACCAAGCAAGTAACACAAGCATAGGGTTGTGTTGGATTGAGTGACCCCTTCTTAAGTGGTCAACTGCTACTGAGCTCAAGGAATTGATTCCATCAGGGCATCAGCACAGCATTTCTAGATCTTCTGACATTTTCCAAGAGCTAGAAATTGCAATTTCAATGTGACTTCCCTACATTTCAAAAGTAGGCTGGGGTAGAGCAAGATGGTGGAGGAGTAGGAGACCTGGATTTCGTCTGGTCCCAGGAATTCAGCTGGATAGGGATCAAACCATTCTGAACACCTATGAACTCAACAGGAGATTGAAGAAAAGAATAGCAACAACTCTGAACAGAAAAGCAAACACTTTTTGGAAGGTAGGACGTGTGGAGAAGTGGATCCAAGGCAATATTCTGGAGGATAGATGGTGGGGGAGGGGGCCTCCGTCGGCCGCTTCTGGCAAGTGATAGAGCCCCAGAGCACAAAATCAGAACTTTTAGAAGTCTGTTCCCTGAAGGACGTTGCTCCAGTGGCTAAGTGGGGGTGGAACCCTCACGGAACAGTGTGGTCTCAGGACCATCAGGGTCACAGAAAGACTGGGGGTGCCTGAATGTGGCAGAGCTCCTAGGTATCAGAGAAGGGAAGCCGGCTGCAGAGACAGAGCCAAGGAGTGGCTCTCAACTTGGGGTTGCCATAAACCATGATCCCTGGCACAGTCGGGCCCCTGCTCTTCCAGCAGGGACCCAACAAGTGGCAGATCCAGGGAGACTCCTGTTCCTCCCCCAGGAGGAGTGGCACGGGAGCACACCGCAGGGATCTGATGGGTTTGGAGACTCCACACGGGGTCGTGCACCACAGATAGAAATGCTTGGTCACAGGCTGGGTGAGCACAGAGTGTGGCCGGAGACTGGGGGAGATGGGAGTGATTGACTGCTTTTCTCTGGGGGTTCACTGAGGAGTGGGGCCCCGAGTTCTTGGCTCCTCCAGGGCAGAGATTGGGAAGCTGCCATTTACACTCTCATCCTCCAAAGCTGTACAGAAAGCATGCAGGGAACAGAAGCTCCTGAGAGCAAACCGGAGCAGATTACTAGCCCGGACTGGCAGGGGCGGGGCAATTCCACCTCTGGCAAAGACATTTGGGAACCACGTCAACAGGCCCCTCCCCCAGAATATCAGCAAGAAGAGCCATCCAAGACTAACTTTACTGATCAATGAGAACGGCAGAACTCCAGTGCTAGGGGAATACTGCACATAGAATCCATGGCTTTTTTACCATGATTCTTTAGTCTTTCAAAGTTAATTTTTTTAACTGTCTTTTTTTTTTTAATTTTTCTTTTCCCCTTTTCAACCACCATCTTATCAATTCCTTTTTTAAAAAACATTTTTATTTTTCATTTTTAGAGTCATGTATATATATATATATATATATATAAGTTGTTCTCTCTTTAAAATTTTGAGATAGAGTTTCTTCTAACAGATCGAAATATACCCTAAATCTCTAGTATATGGCTTTGTTCCAGTCTCCGGCCTGATCACATTCTCTCCCCCTTTTTTTTTCTTTCTTTTTTCCTTTTAAGTCCTCTTCTTTCTTTTTTCAAACAACTTCTTATCAATTCCTTTTATAAAATCTTTTATAATTTTCATCTTTACAGTCATCTTCCATCCCTTCATCATATTAACCCTTATTTTTGCACATAAATAACTTTTTCTTTCTTTAAAATTTTGGGAGGCACTTTCTTCTAACAGACCAAAGTACACCCAAAATCTAGTGTGTGGCACCAGTCTATGCACTAGCCTGATCATATTTGATCATATTCTTTTTGTTTGTTTGTTTTGGTCTGTTTTTGTTTGTTTTTATCTTTTTCTTTTTCTTTTTTTTTTCTTTCCCTTTCTTTTCCCCCAGTTTTAGGTCTTTTCTGATTTGTTTATAATATATTTTCTGGGGATATTGGTACCCTGTTAGCATTTTGTTCTCTCATTCATCTATTCTCCTCTGGACAAAATGACAAGATGGAAAAAATCACCTCAACATAAAGAACAAGAGGCAGTACCAACTGCCAGAGACCTAATCAATATGGACCTTAGTACGATGTTAGAACTAGAGTTCAGAATGATGATTTTAAAGATACTAGCTGGGCTTGAAAAAAACATGGAAGTTATTAGAGAAAGGCTTTCTGGAGAAATGAAAGAACTAAAATCTAACCAAGTTGAAACCAAAAAGGCTATTAATGAGGTGCAATAAAAAATGGGAGCTCTAACTGCCAGGATAAATGAGGCAGAAGAGAGAATTAGTGATATAGAAGACACTATATCCAAAAGAAAATAAAGAAGCTGAGAAAAAGAGATATAAACAACTACGGGATCATAGGGCAGAATTTGAGAGATAAGCAATACCATAAGACGAAACAACATTAGAATAATTGGGATCCCAGAAGAAGAAAAAGAGAGAGAGGCAGAAGGTATATTGGAGCAAATTATAGCAAAGAACTTCCCTAATGTGGGGAAGGAAACAGGCAACAAAATCCAGGAGGCACAGAGAACCCTTCTCAAAATCAGTAAAAATAGGTCAACACCCCGACATCTAATAGTAAAACTTACGAGTCTCAGAGACAAAGAGAAAATCCTGAAAGCAGCTCGGGAGAAGAGATCTGTAACCTACAATGGTAGAAACATTAGATTGGCAACAGACCTATCCACAGAGACCTGGCAGGCCAGAGAGGATTGGCATGATATATTCAGAGCACTAAATGAGAAAAATATGCAGACAAGAATACTATATCCAGCTCGGTTGTCATTGAAAATAGAAAGAGAGATTAAAAGCTTCCAGGACAAACAAAAACTAAAGGAATTTGCAAACACAAAACCAGCCCTACAAGAGATATTGAAAGGGGTCCTCTAAGCAAAGAGAGAGCCTAAAAGCAACATAGATCAGAAAGGAACACAGACAATACACAGTAACAGTCACCGTAAGACAATACAATGGCACTAAATTCATATCTTTCAATAGTTACTCTGAATGTAAATGGGCTAAATGACCCAATCAAAAGACACAGGCTATCAGATTAGATAAAAAGACAAGACCCATCATATGCTGTCTCCAAGAGATTCATTTTAGACCCAAAGACACTCCTAGATTGAAAGTGAAGGGGTGGAAAACCATTTACCATGCTAATGGACACCAAAAGAAAGCTGGGGTGGCAATCCTTATATCAGACAAATTAGATTTTAAAACAAAGACTGTAATAAGAGATGAGGAAGGACACTACATCCTACTTAAAGGGTCTATCCAACAAGAAGATCTAACAATTGTAAATATCTATGCCCCTAACAAGGGAGCAGCCAATTATATAAGCCAATTAATAGCAAAAGCAAAGAAACACATTGACAACAATACAATACTAGTGGGGGACTTTAACACCCCCCTCAATTAAATGGACAGATCATCTAAGCAAAAGATCAACAAGGAAATAAAGACCTTAAATGACACACTGGACCACATGGACTTCACAGATATATTCAGAACATTCCATCCCAAAGCAACGGAATGCACATTCTTCTTTAATGCCCATGGAACGTTCTCCAGAATAGATCACATCCTAGGTCACAAATCAGGTCTCAACTGGTACCAAAAGATTGGTATCATTCCCTGCATATTTTCAGACCACAATGCTTTGAAACTAGAACTCAATCACAAGAGAAAAGTTGGAAAGAACTCAAATACATGGAGCCTAAAGAACATCCTACTAAAAATGAATGGGTCAACCAGGAAATTAAAGGAGACTTAAAAAAAATCATGGAAACCAATGAAAATGAAAACACAACTGTTCAAAATCTTTGGATGAAGCAAAGTTGGTCCTAAGAGGAATGTATATAGCAATACAAGCCTTTCTCAAGAAACAGGAAGGGTCTCAAATACACAACCTAACCCTACACCTAAAGGAGCTGGAGAAAAATATGCAAATAAAGCCTAAACCCAGCAGTAGAAGAGAAATAATAAAGATCAGAGCAGAAATCAATGAACTAGAAACCAAAAGAACAGTAGAACAGATCAACGAAACTAGTAGCTGGTTCTATGAAAGAATTAACAAGATTGATAAACCCCTGGCCAGACTTATCCAAAAGAAAAGAGAAATGACCCAAATCAACAAAATCATGAATGAAAGAGGAGAGATCACAACCAACACCAAAGAAATACAAACAATTATAAGAACATATTATGGGCAAGTATATGCCAGTAAATTAGATAACCTGGAAGAAATGGATGCATTCCTAGAGATGTATAAACTATCAAAACTGAACCAGGAAAAATAGAAAATCTGAACAGACCTATAACCACTAAGGAAATTGAAGCAATAATCAAAAATCTCCCAAGAAACAATAGTCCAAGGCCAGATGGCTTCCCAGGGAAATTCTACCAAACATTTAAAGAAAAATTAATACCTATTCTTCTGAAACTGTTCCAAAAAATAGAAATGGAAGGAAAACTTCCAAATTCATTTTATGAGGCCACCACTACCTTGATCCCCAAACCAGGCAAAGACCCCCATCAAAAAGGAGAATTACAGACCCATAACCTCGATGAACACAGATGCAAAAATTCTCACCAAAATAATAGCCAATAGGGTCCAACAGTACATTAAGGATTATTCACCACGACCAAGTGAGATTTATCCCTGGGCTGCAACGTTGGTTCAACATCTGCAAATCAATCAATGTGATACAATACATTAATCAAAGAAAGAACAAGAACCATATGATTCTCTCAATAGAAGTTGAAAAAGCATTTGACAAAGTACAGCATCCTTTCTTGATCAAAACTCTTCAGAGTATAGGCATAGAGTGTACATACCTCAATATCATAAAAGCCATCTATGAAAAACCTACAGTGACTATCATTCTCAATGGGGAAAAATTGAGAGCTTTCCCCCTAAGGTCAGGAACACAGCAGGGATGTCCACTATCACCACTGCTATTCAACATAGTACTAGAAGTCCTAGCCACAGCAATCAGACAACAAAAAGAAATAAAAGGCATCCAAATCGGCAAAGAAGAAGTCAAACTCTCACTGTTTCAAGATGATATGATACTTCACATGGAAAACCCAAATAACCCCACCCCAAAACTGCTAGAACTCATATAGGAATTCAGTAAAGGGGCAGGATATAATATCAATGCACAGAAATCAGTGACATTCCTATACACCAACAACAAGACAGAAGAAAGAGAAATTAAGGATTCGATCCCATTTACAATTGCACCCAAAAACGTAAGATACCTAGGAATAAACCTAACCAAAGAGGCAAAGATCTGTACTCAGAAAACTATAAAATACTCATGAAAGAAATTGAGGAAGACACAAAGAAATGGAAAAACGTTCCATGCTCATGGATTGGAAGAACAAATATTGTGAAGATGGCAATGCTGTTTTGAGCAATCTACACATTCAATGCCATCCCTATCAAAATATCATCCACTTTTTTTCAATAAATGGAACAAATAATCCTAAAATTTGTATGGGACCAGAAAAGACCTCGAATAGCCAGAGGAATGTTGAAAAAGAAAAGCAAAGCTGGCGGCATCAGAATTCCGGACTTCCAGCTCTATTACAAAGCTGTCATCATCAAGACAGTATGGTACTGGCACAAAAACAGACACATAGATCAATGGAACAGAATAGAGAGCCCAGAGATGGACCCTCAACTCTATGGTCAACTAATCTTCGACAAAGCAGGAAAGAATGTCCAATGGAAAAAAGACAGTCTCTTCAACAAACTGGTGTTGGGAAAATTGGACAGCCACATGCAGAAGAATGAAACTGGACCTATTCTTTACACCACACACAAAAATAGACTCAAAATGGTTGAAAGACATAAATGTGAGACAGGAGTCCATCAAAATCCTAGAGGAGACCACAGGCAGCAACCTCCTCAACCTCAGCCACAGCAACTTCTTCCTAGAAAGATCGCCAAAGGCAAGGGAAGCAAAGGCAAATATGAACTCTTGGGACTTCATCAAGATAAAAAGCTTTTGCACAGTGAAAGAAACAGTCAACAAAACCAAAAGACAACTGAGAGAATGGGAGAATATATTTGCAAATGACATATCAGATAAATGGCTAGTATCCAAAATCTATAAAGAACTTCTTAAACTCAACACCCAAAGAACAAATGATCCAATCAAGAAACGGGCAGAAGACATGAACAGATATTTTTCCAAAGAAGACATCCAAACAGCCAACAGACATATGAAAAAGTGCTCAACGTTGCACGGCATCAGGGAAATCCAAATCAAAACCTCAATGAAATATCACCTCACACCAGCCAGAATGGCTAAAATTAACAAGTGAGGAAATGACAGATGTTGGCAGATTTGGAGAAAGGGGAACCCTCCTACACTGTTGGTGGGAATGCAAGCTGGTGAAGCCACTCTGGAAAACAGTATGGAGGTTCTTCAAAAAGTTGAAAATAGAGCTACCATACAATCCAGCAATTGCACTACTGGGTATCTACCCCAAAAATAAAAATGTAGGGATCTGAAGGGGTACGTGCACCCCAATGTTTATAGCAGCAATGTCCACAATAGCCAAACTGTGGAAAGAGCCAAGATGTCCATTGACAGATGAACAGATAAAGAAGAAGTGATATATATATATAATGGAATATTATGCAGCCATCAAAAAGAATGAAATCTTGCCATTTGCAACGATGTGGTTGGAACTGGAAGGTATTATGCTAAGTGAAATAAGTCAATCAGAGAAAGACATGTATCATATGGCCTCACTGATATGAGGAATTCTTAATCTCAGGAAACAAACTGAGGGTTGCTGGAGTGGTGGGGGTTGGGAAGGATGGCGTGGCTGGGTGATAGACTTTGGGGAGGGTATGTGCTATGGTGAGCACTGTGAAGTGTGCAATACTGTTGTTTGTGGGTTTTTTTTAGAATTTATTCATTCAATTATTTGAGAGAGAGAGAGAGAGAACATGAGGAGGGGAGGGTCAGAGGGAGAAGCAGACTCCCCGCTGAGCAGGGACCCCCCCCCCCCGATGTGGGACTTGATCCCGGGACTCCAGGATCATGACCTGAGCCGAAGGCAGTCGCTTATCCAACTGAGCCACCCAGGCGCCCAAGTGTGCAAGACTGTTGAATCACAGATCTGTACCTCTGAATAATACATTTTATGTTAAAAAAAAATAAGAAGATAGCATGAGGGGAAGAATGAAGGAGGGGGAAATCAGAGGGGGAGAGGAACCATGAGAGACTATGGACTCTGAAAAATAAACTGAGGGTTCTAGAGGGGAGGAGGGGTGGGAGGATGGGTTAACCTGGTGATGGGTATTAAAGAGGGCACGTTCTGCATGGAGCACTGGGTATTATATGCAAACAGTGAATCGTGGAACACTACATCAAAAACTAATGATGTAATGTATGGTGATTAACATAACATAATAAAAAAAAACTTCAGAAAAAGATAAAAAGTAGGCAATTGGGACACCTGGGTGTCTCAGTCAGCTAGGTGTTAGACTCTTAATTTGGGCTCAAGTCATGATCTCAGGGTTGATGTGATCAACTCTGCATTGGGCTCTGGGTTGTGTGAGTCTGCTTGAGATTTTCTCTCTCCCTCTCCCTCTGCCCCTTCCCCCTCTTTCTCTCTCTAAAAAGAAAGGAAGGAAGGAAGGAAGGAAGGAAGGAAAGAAGGAAGGAAGGAAGGAAGGAAGGAAGGAGAAAGAAAGAGAGAGAGAGAGAGAGCGAAAGAAAGAAAGAAAGAAAGAAAGAAAGAAAGAAAGAAAGAAAGAAAGAAAGAAAGAAAGAAAGAAAAAGAAAAAGAAAATCTTTAAAAAAATAAAAAATAAAAATAGGCAACTGATTCAGTTTGTGAAAACACTACTTAAAACACAACAATTTAGGCATGAGATCCTGCTGTGGCCACACTTTTTACCCCAATTAGTGGGCACTTTAAATCAGAAAAGAGCCCCCCAAAAGAAGGAGCCCTGGGTGAATTTTGTAGCAACACTAGGGGATAGTGATGGGACATTGTAAATACTAGTTAAGTGTTGGGGTGATTTATTGCTACCAAGGAGTGGCTTAGGTAGCCACTGTTGTGTGTTTGATGCCATTTTTTTTTTAATTTGAGCAATTTAAGCTATGTTTGTAATGATTTTGCTAAATTCTAACAGTATAGGAATCAGAGATAATGAAACATGGTCAGCAAATCAAAGAGATCTGTCTTGAAATAAAATTTTAAGGCCTCAGAAGATAATTCTTGAGTTCCTGATATTGGTGCTTTCTTTTGATCCAATCTATTTCAGAGGTATAAACCTTCCAGAGGAAGTGGCTGTTGAAGTTTGAAAGGATGTTTTTAAGGAGTCATAAAGTAGATGACATGTAGCAATGAAGCCATTTGGTCCTGTGTTTTTTTTTTTTTTTTCATTTTTGCCAAGAAATCTTGATTATATACCTTGCCCTCTAATTGACTTTCAGTAACCATTAGCTTTCAATCCAAGCACATTTTTCCTCAGAAATACTAACCATGACAGGAGCAAACCTCCTTTATAAGAACTCATTACTCTTTCTTTAAATATGTCACGGATGAAAGTCAGAAGCTCAAATAAGGAATGAAAAGTTGGCTTAAAAACATAGTTATTATTGTAAAATTAGCAATAATAAAATCAGATAGTTTCAGAAATGTCATGTATCCAGATATCTACAAAGAAATTTCCTCTCTCATTCTCAGAAATAGTTCTCCAAAGTGGTGGAGACATATTCACAAACTGAGATCTTGCCCAAGCAAAAGGAACAACATCAAATTAATTAGTGTTATACACAATTACAAAGAGTAGATATCAAGTACCTGGCACAGTGCTTGGCACATGGCTGAAACTTCTTTAAAAGGATGGATAGATGCATAAATGAATACTATTATCAGTCAAAATATCTTACTGCAGATAAGATTAGTGGACGCCAGCTAACTTAAGTAGAAAAAATTATCACTGGAAAGATAATAGAAAGATCACAGAATGTCTGGAAATCTTAGAGAAACTTAGAGATAAAAGCTAATCTTAGAGAAACTTAGAGATAAAAACTTAGAGAAGGTGGTCAAGCACTAAGAAGTCAATTCAAGGACACCTCACAGAAACAACTTGCTGAGAGATCATATTGGTGGCATTGCTATAGGTCATGTGGGTTCACCACCACTTACCTCATAGTGCCATCACCTCTGAAGAACATCCAATTTACTGAGTCCTGGCCACATTATCAAGTCATCTGAGCATTATCTGACCCCTTATGATTCTTTAGTAGAATGGAAAGACCCATGCTCTCAGTAAGACTCACACATTAGAAATACTGCTAAAGTAGAAAATGAATTTAAAGGTAGTAAAAATTAAAAAGTAGCAACATCCACTATAATGTTATAAAATTAAATACCATCTTTGTGAGATATATATCTCATATATATGTGCTAAAATTCAATATGATTTTATAGACTATGAAACCATCTTTGTGATATACCTATATATATAGATATATAGAGATACATATGCTAAAATGGTAACTGTGATTCATTTGGATTATGGAACTTTGAATGAGTTTGCTTATTTTTAGTTTTTATTTTTATATTTTAATAAAAATAATTGGATTAAACCAATTATAAAAGATAATTTGCAGTTTTAGATTATTCATTCACTCATTCTTTTATTCATTAATTAAAAAATGTTTAGTGAATAACTACTGTGTTAAAAGACTATGTCAGAAATTAGATAATGTTTTGCAATGAACAAGATGGGTTCCTTGTCCTTATAAAGTTATAGTCAATTATGGGGGGGACACATTATAAAAATTCATAAAGAACTATAAGTTTTTTTTATGTTCAGTTAGCCACTGTATAGTACATAATTAGTCCTTGATACAGTGTTCAATGATTCATTAGTTAAATATAACACCCAGGGCTCATCACAGCACATGTCCTCCTCAATACCCATCACCCTGTTACCCCCTTCCCTCTGAAACCCCCAGATTGTTTCTCGGGGTCCATTGTCTCTCATGGTGCATCCCTCTCTCTGATTTCTCCCTCTTTGGATTTTCCTCCCTTGCCCTATGGTCCTCTGTGCTACTGCTTATATTCCACATATGAGTGAAACCATATAGTAATTGTCTTTCTCTGTTTGACTTACTTCACTTAACATAATCCCCTCCAGTTCTATCTATGTTGATGCAAATGGTGGGTATTCATCTTTTCTGATGGCTGAATGATATTCCATGGTGTATATGTACCACATCTTCTTTATCCATTCATGTGTTGAAGGGCATCCCTACTCCTTCCACAGTTTGGCTGTTGTGGACATTGCTGCTATGAACATTGAGGTACACGTGCCCCTTGTTTTCACTACGTCTGTATCTTTGGGGTAAATGCCCAGTAGTGCAATTGCTGGGTCGTATGGAGAGAGAACACAGTCTAGTTTGTAATATAAAATCTAACTAAGAGAGTGACATACAAGATAAGACCAAAAGAATATAACAGTCAGCTAAGAAAATTAGAGATAGACCACTATAGGCCAAGGGCATCAAGCTTTTCTATAAGAGAGCCATAGAATACATATTTTCCACTTGGCAGGCCACATGGTCTCTGTTGCTGGGGAACACAGCCACTGATGATACACAATAAACAAATGAGCACAACTGTTTTCCCGTAAAATAGGCAGGAGTTTGTTGGTCCAGAGGCAGCAGTTAGCTTACCCTTGAGCTAGGCCAAGAGAACATTTAATGTGTCTGAAAATCTTGAGATATAAACCTGAATATATGGCTAATTAAAACACATGACATTCACTGAGCGCTATGTCTGAAGTAGGATATACACTTTAAACTCATCTCATTAAACTTATTATCTTCTCACAATTATTGACTAAATAGGTGCTTTTATTATTCTCATTTTACATATAACTATTCCATACCTATTGCCAAAGTAGAGGAAATCTATTGTTTGTTCACTTAAATTTTCTATCACTTATTTATCATTATCTAGAAGTTATTTACTAATGCCACTTGAGTTTTCTAGATAGACAAATATATCATTAGTAAAAGAGAATTCATTTTTTTAAAAGATTTTATTTATTTATTTGACAGAGAGAGAGATAGTGAGAGCAGGAACATAAGCAGGGGGAGTGGGCAGAGGGAGAAGCAGGCTTCCCGCGGAGCAGGGAGCCCGATGTGGGCTCGATCCCAGGACCCTGGGATCATGACCCGAGCCGAAGGCAGTCGCTTAACAACTGAGCCACCAAGGTGCCCCAGTAAAAGAGAATTCTTAAGTTTATATTTTGCAATGTTTATAAATCATCAGTATTCCCTTCTCATGGCATGTTTTAGTAATTTCAACACTGTTAAATAACAACAGTGAAAACGGACAATCCCATTTAATTGTTAATTTACAGAGAAATGATTGCATTATCCCAATATTTAGGATATTACTTGCTATTATATTTTGGTACATTAGTTTCCTTCTAAAAATACTATTTTGCTTAGATTTTAATAAGAATGTTTGTTATAGTTTATTAGTTTTTGCAGCAATTATAACTGGAATCGTATCTAGTTATACTTGCAATCATCACTTCAATTCAACATTGCTCTGGATGTACATGCTAGTAGAATAAGAACAAAGAAATAAACATATAATGATGGAATAGGAAGAAATAAAGCTGCTGATTTTTTCTCAGATGGAAATATTTCATGGAAATTATAAAATAAAGAAAAGCAATTGGATTGATTAAAATAATTCAGTGAAATCTTTGAATTCATGGTCAGTTTACAATCACTAATTTTGTTTCCATATTATCAAAAACAAAAAATCAGCAAACAAAATAAAATTATAATTTCTAATAAATCAACAATCATCTAAATGCTTAAAATTATTCTAAGAAGTATACAAAATCTCTGTACAGAAAAATATAAATAAATAATTGAGAGTAATCCTGATATATACTTTGTTCATGGATTGGTATACTCAATATTTTAAGATATTACTTCTCTTTATATATACCCAAATCGATATCAATTCATTATAATCTCAAACAAAATCTCAGCATTGTCTGAGTGTGCATGTGCATGTATAGGTATGTAAAATCATACAAATTGATTCTAAAATTGATTTGCAATCACAAATAGCAGCCAGAGTTGAAGTGCTCACACTGCAAGATGACATACCTATAAATTTATCCTAATTAAAATAGCATGGCTAATTACAACAATGTCCTTAAGTACAAGGATTGAAAAATAATTCAATGGGATAAGATTGTCCAGAAACAGGCCTACACTCATACAGACTCTTTGATTATGACACAAAGAGCACTACAGACCAATGAATAATCATGAATCTGAACTCTGTTTTATATCATATACAAAAACCCACTCCAGGTGGAGGGTGGAGGTAGAAGAAGTAACTCTACAAGATAATACGATAAAGCTTCCAGCAGATAATTTAATAAAAATGTTTCATAAACTTGGAATAAGGTAACATTTCTTGACCAGGATAAAAAGAGCTAAACATGAAGAAATTATACAATATCTAAATTAGGATATGTTATTATCAATAGCTATCATTAATCTGTGAAATATGGGACATGAAGGTGGCCTACATTTCCCACATATTTAATCATCAAACATATAGTCTCAGATTATATACTATCATTCTCTAAATAATAAAATAATACAAGTCAGTCTTAATACAGAACAAAAGTCCTTAAACAGGCATTTTGCCAAAAATATTCGCATATCCCACAAATACATGTGTGTATTTTGTACAAGTACAAATCATACTAGTTTCCAGAGGAAATAAAATTAAAATAAAATAAAATAAAATAAAATAAAATAAAATAAAATTAAAACTATAAGACAACACTACCCACCCAAACATCTGAAAATTTAAAAACCTGACATTACTGAGTGTTGTTGAAGATGTGCATCAACTGGAACTCTCATACCTGCTGGAACTCTCATACCTGCTGGTGGGAACATAGATTGCTAAACCGTTTTGGAAACTTCATTGGTATTAACTATGAAACTTGAACATAGACATGCCAAATTATACAGTAATTTTATTCCTAGGAGTACGCCCAACAAAAATGTGCACAAAGTCATGAACTTAAACACTGATAGTGCATTACTTACAAAGCTACGTAGTGTAAATTTATTTCTATCAATAATAAAATGGGTAAGCAGTTGTAGTATAGTATCATACAGTAAATTACTTTACAGCAATAAAAATGAGCAAACTATAGGTACACACAGTAAATTACTTTACAGCAATAAAAATGAGCAAACTATAGGTACACACAACAGCATGCTTGAGTTCACAAACATAATGGGTGGAAAAGGCAATAAGAAAAGGAAACAATGCATAACTACATTTATGAACATAAATTCAAATTCTGGGTTTCTGGTGATTTTGATTTTGAACTACTCCTATATAGTAGTTTAATGGATATGTTGATTGTTTCTTTCTTCCAATTTTTTTATTGTAGTAAAATACACATAAAATACATCATCTTAACCATTTTTTAAAGATTTTATTTATTTATTATTTGAGAGAGCATGAGCAAGGGGAGGGGCAGAGAGAGAGGGAGAAGCAGGCTCCTCAGTGAGCAGGGAGCCTGACGTGGGGCTCGATCCCAGGACCCTGGGATCATGACCTGAGCTGAAGGCTGCTGCTTAACCAACCGAGTCACCCAGGTGCCCCTCATCCTAATCATTTTTAAGTGAACAATTCAGTGTATATTCATAATGTTGTGTAAATATCACCACAATCCATCTCCATAATTTTCTTCCTCTTATGCAACTGAAACTTTATACCCATTAAAAAATAACTCTTCATTCCTCCCTCTCCCCAGTCCCTAGCAAACAATATTCTACTTTTTTCTGTCTCTGTGATTTTTACTTCATTAAGTACCTCATTTAAGTGGAATCAAACAGCCTTTGTCTTTTTGTGTCTAGCTTATTTTATTTAACGTAACGTCCTCAAGTTTCATCCATGTTGTAGCATGTGCCAGAATTTCTTTCTTTTTTAAGGCTAGATAATATCTCATTGTATACATTTAGCATATTTTACTTATTTATTCATATGTTTATGGACACTTGAGTTGCTTCTATGTTTAGCTGTTGGGTTTATTTTTGATACCGTTTATTGAACTGGTTAAGTTTGAGGTGTGCATTTACCTTTATATGTGTGTGTATATATATTTTTTGAGAAATGATTTTATCCATATTCAAAACATCTCTCAATTTACTGATCACATTGTGAATAATCCGGTGATAATTCTGTATTTTATAATTTATTTTTTCTTGATTTTTATGCTTTCTTTTCTCAGAAAAAGTGATAACAGAGATTGCATTAAAATAATCATATTTTAAATCACAATACTAAAAAATCACACATATTAAGATATATATATATTTCACATATTTCCACATATTTTTATTTTCCACAGTGTGAGTAAAAGGCTCAGTTTATATATGGGCAGCTCTCCAGGAATTTTGAATCTCAGAATACCAGCTAGCAAACCTTAGAAAGCATTGAACATACTTGCTAGTTTAAGTAGCAGGGAATGATAAGGGAATGGTAGCCAGAGCACCAAAATGAGCACAGTTATATGATTACAATGAACACATATGAGTAAATATGAACATGATTATATGATTAAAACATAACAGGGCCTGAACTTGGTTTTCTGACTGTAAGTTTAATCCTCTGCTCTTTGGCTCTCTTGTATATGTCTCAGGAATTCCCTAGGGATGGGAGGTATTTCTCCAATCTCCCATTTCTAAGCTTGGTGTTTGTGGTGGCTTGAGACATGATCCTCACATGTTGAGTTTGATAAATTCTTTATAGATCTTGAATCCCGTCAAGAAATGGGCAGAAAACATGAACAGACATTTCTCCAAAGAAGACATACAAATGGTCAACAGACACGTGAAAAATGCTTAACATCACTCAGCATCAGGGACATACAAATTAAAACCACAATGAGTGGTTTCTCAGACCAGTCAGAATTGCTAAAATTAACAAGACAAAAAACAACAAATGTTGCAAGTATGCAGAGAAAGGGAACCCTCTTACACTGTTGATAGGAATGCAAGCTGGCACAGCCACTCTGGAAAACAGTATGGAGGTTCCTCAGAAAGTTAAAAATAGAGCTACCCTATGACCCAGCAATTGCTCTAGTAGGTATTTGCCCAAAGGATACAAACAGTGATCCAAAGGGGCACCAGCACCCCAATGTTAGATGTACATCAACAGATGAATGGATAAAGAAGAGGTGGCATATATATACAATGGAATATTACTCAGGCATCAAAAAATGAAACCTTACCATTTGCAATGCTTTGGATGGAACTAGAGGGTATTATGCTAAGCAAAATAAGTCAATCAGAGGAAGACAATTATCATTTAATTTTGCCCATATGTGGAAATTAAGAAAACAGAGGATCATAGAGGAAGGGAGGGGAAAAATAAAATAAGACAAAATCAGAGAGGGAGAAAAACCATGAGACTCTTAACAATAGGAAATAAACTGAGGGATGCTGGAGGGGAGGTGACTGGGGGGAAGGGGTAACTGGGTGATGGGCATTAAGGAGGGCATGTGATGTAATGAGCACTGGGTGTTATATGCAATGGATGAATACCTAAACTCTACCTCTGAAAATAATGATATACTATATGTTAATTAATTGAATTTAAACATAATAAAATTTTAAAAAAGGAAAAGAGAGCTTTTTGTCATTGAGGGTAAGCTTAGGAGTAAGATGGGACTGGATCTTCTCTTCATGTTTCCCTATAAGGAGATAATCAGGCTAGAAGAGGACAATCAAAGTGATTTTCTTTGTAAATATTAAATCAAGAATTTTATTAGGATAGCAAATATCAAACATAAAATTAATAACTGTGTTTTCCTTGAAGAACATAGTAGGAAATGGTGCATTTTCTGAGCATTTTGTCTAAATTTATAATATAGTTGCATCTCGTTTTGTGCTACTGATAGGTTTTAAACTTGTATAAATCAGATAATATTTAGAATTTTCTAAAGCACTTCATTACAGTATTTCTATGGTGAATTTTTAAGTAAAACTAACGTGATTTTATAACATAATTTTTCTTTAGTTCATCTGCTTGCATGTCTAGTTCTCTGAAATTTAATTTTATAAAACTGGGCAAAAGATCTGAACAGACAGCTCGCCAAAGAAGATACCCAGATGACAAAGAAGCATATGCAAACATAATCAGCATCATGTCATTAGAGAATTGCAAAGTAAAACAATAATGAGATAACCACACTACACCTGTTAGAATGACTAAAATCACAACACTGACAATACCAAATGCCAACAAGAATGTGGAGCAACAGGAACTATCATTCATTGCTGGTAAGAATGCAAAATAACACAGACACTTGGGCAGATAGTTTGGTGGTTTCTTACAAAATAAATATTTTCTTGCCATGCAATCTAGCAATCACGCTCCCAGGTATTTACCCACATGAGTTGAACACATATCCACACAAAGACCTGCACACAAATGTTTACAGCCACTTTATTCATAATTGCCCCATATTGATGCAACCAACATGTCTTTCAATCGCTAAATAAACAAACTGTACTATATAGTAAACTAAACTGCTGTAAAAATTGAAGTCCATTAATCAAAGGAAGAAAAACCCAGAAAGACAAATACATTTCCATGCTATTTTTTTAAAAATATTTATTTATTTATTTATTTGAGAGAGAGAGAAAGAGCAAGGGGGAGGGACAGAGGGAGAGGGAGTGTCTCAAATGGACTCCACACTGAGTGCAGAGCGCAACTTGAGGTCAGATCTCATGACCCTGAGATCACGACCTGAGCCAAAACCAAGAGTCAGAAGCTCAACCGAACCGTGCCACCCAGGCGCCCCTTCATGCCCCTGTTAATCACGACTTTAGTTGCCAGATTTCTTGATAGAGGCAAAAATTCTTGCAAAGCAAACATTGAAGTAAGAAGGAGCCATGGATTTGAGCCTTGCTTGCACCAATTAGTTGAGTGCTAATTCCAGGCCAACCAGACACCAAAAGCTCTTATGTGTTCAATTTTTAAAGATATAAGTTAATATATGATTAAATTATTTAAACAATAACTTAGTCTGCTCCTTGGTCTAACTATTGCTTTTTGTACTTTTATTTGACTAAGGGAATGTTTTTAGCTCGGCGGCAGCAAATTTAGTTTACTAAAACATAAATAGTAAACTCATTTTTTCAAAGTAGTGCAAAAGCAGTGCTTTTGTTCCTGGGGCTGGTTGTTTGGGATGTGTGTTCGTGTGTGTATGAAAGAGAGAATTTTCTAAGTATTGAATGAAAAATTAATAATTTTAATAATACAGGGGTTTTGACTCATGTTAAAATAAAATGAAATGGAAGTTATCAAAACTATAATTACTATTAATACTATAAAATTACTCTTAATGTAAAAAAATAAAAGCATTTTATTTGTTATTTGAAAACAACTTTGGTAATGTGGACAGTTATGGGTTTTCTTACTCTTTACCATTAGTTGAATGGTATTGTTTGCTTTTAAAATCATTTATTTGTCATGAAAATAATAGTTGAGATTCAACATAAAAAGGAATAATGATACTCAATTATGAGACTGACATACATGTTTTTAGCTTGTATCAAGTTCAATAGGTATTTTGCATAATACAGACAAAAGTATAAATGTCTCCTCTTTTTATGCATTCCACCGATTGTTCAGCATTATTTTTTTTTAATCTCTGGATTGATCTATCAAAAATATTCAAAAAAGAAAGTACTTGTAAACATATTTTCAGACAGAAATCATGTGCTATTTCCCATAAGAACAACCTTTTCTAACTTTTGAACATCACTGTAAATAATTCTGTTTAAACTTCCTTATAAGTAAATTTGAGGCTGCATCTTTAACTGAAAAATTTTAAGCACGTATTTCAATTACCATTGTGTCATTAGTTACATCTTCCAGATTCAATCATTTCATGACTTGCTACTCATGCTATTGTTAAGCTTATGGAAAAAGATTAATGTAATAACTTGTCTGTGGTTTCTCTTAATTAACTTAGAATGTGTTTCCTTCTCCTCCTTGTGTTTGATTAAAAATTAGCAAGATTGGATCACAATCTAGTGCAGTATTTTTAAAAGAGCAGGTTTGGGACTACTTGTTCTATGGACCTAGATCCACTCAGAAGTTCAGGTCCACCTGCTTTAAGATGGAGCTCCGGATTCTCCTTTTTAAAAACTCCTCAGTAACTGCTGTGCATATTAAAAATTGGGAAATTCAATGCATAGGAGGAAAAAAATAATGTCTATTTTTCTCTCTCTACATTATACTTTGAAACAAGTAGCTTACTGAAAAAGTCAATATCTAGTTATTCAAGATATATTTAATGAGAGCTTCCTGTATATCAGAAATTGTGAAAGCATCAAGAAAAATTGAGTCAGAAGTATACCTGTGGAAAACTCACAGGTCAATACATTTTTCAGGAAAAGACCAATTAACAGAATAAGCTCATAGTCAAATTTCTTCTGCAAGTAAAAAAGAAGCACACTTTTCTTTTTAACTCAAATTTGAGGAGGTCCTGATGTAACCCTTGGGGAGGATTTTGATTCAATCCTAAGAAGGATAATATTTACAATAATAATAGCAACAGCAACTATAACTATTTTAGAATGGTTGAGATACTGTGTATGACATAGATTATCTCTTAGTTAATTCATACAATATCACAGTGAGTTATGTGTTCTTAGTTTTTTTTTTTCATTTTATAGGTGAGATATTAAAGAGATTAAATAATCAGCTCAAAAGCATGCAGTTTGTAAGTGGTAAAGCTATCAATTGAACCAAGATAAGATGCCTTTGTCTATGTGCTATTCTATCTCACACTAAATTGGCAGAAAATTTCCTCTAAAAAAATTAAAAATGGCTCTAAGCCTTCTAAATTGGGTTCAGCTACATAGTAGCAGGAATCTTTAGGATCTTCTAGAAATTATGACAAAATATCAGAGAGAGGGTCAATATACCAAACCATGCTAACATTAAGGAGAAATCTTAAGGTAAGTGTAGATATTTCATACTGCCCCCTTCAATCCACCACACCATTTCAAGAGAATGAACTGTGCCACGTGGAGTCCTCATATTATGAAACTTTATTATCCTATGGAGTCTCACAAAGGTCTTTAGAGAAGTCTATTATGCATTTGGAAGCAAATAAACACATCTTAAGGGAGTATAAAAAGATCAGTGTTCATGTGTTTAACCATCACTTAAATATATTTTTTCTTAATTATTTGTGTTAGAAATGGTGAGAAGTATAGTTAAGTGTTTTGAACAAAACAGAAGCATTACCCTGAAGGAACTTAAGTTTAATTGAAGGAATAAAATAATAAAATTAAATAAATGAATGAAATAAAATAAAGACTCTGAAATAACAAACTAGATGACCCAATAGAGGAGATTGGTCGGGGAAAACCTCTCTGGGAGATAAATTTGCCATGTGGTAAAGATTTACTAGGAAAAGTAGATGACATATAGGAAGAGATGAGTATTTCAGCAAAGATGGGGCTTTATAAGAAAGGATCAAATTGAAATAGTAGAATTAAGAGTCATGATGTCAACAGTGAAGATTTTCTTCAACCATCTCAAAAGTAGTCCTGAAAATATTTCAATGGGTATTATACAAACTGAAACACAAAGAGAAAAAATATTGGAAGAAAAATTTTAAATCTATATGACAATATCAAATAGTCTAATATCATGTAATTAGAGTCCAAGAAAAAAGAAGAGAGTTATTGATAGAACAATCAGACAGAAAATTAGTAAGGATACAGAAGTTCTGATAATATTAATAAAAAGAAAAAAAGGGAACAAAATAAAAATAAGACTAATAGAAAACAAACTGAAATACTACAACATTCATAATCACATTAAATGTAAATGGTTTAACATACTAATTAAGAATCAATATTAGGGGCACCTGGGTGGCTCAGTCGTTAAGCATCTGCCTTCGGCTCAGGTCATGGGATGGAGCCACAACTCAGGCTCCCTGCTCCGCGGGAACCCTGCTTCTCCCTCTTCCCCTCTCCTTGCTTGTGTTTCTTCTCTCGCTGTGTCTTGCTCTGTCAAAGAAATAAATAAAATCTTAAAAAAAAGAATCAATATTAATCAAACTGGATAAGAAAGCATTTCCCAAATGTATGGCATATATAAGAAATTCACTTTTTTGTTCTGGGGGCAGGGGGAGAATATCAGCAAAATGGAGGAATAAGAAACGCAAAACCCCACGCTTCTATAAAAGCAATGAAGGAAACTGGTCAAAATCAATTTTCTTTCAAAGTCTGGAGCGTAACTAAAGACTTGCAGCAAGACAGAGAGTACTTATTCAAGAAAAACAGCTGAATGTCAGTAAGCACAGCAAACTGTGTGGTATTTTAACTTATTTTTAACTTATCCCAGTTTGATACCATTCCCTAGTTCAGCAGTATCTCTGAAAATAACAGCCCACGTTCCCTGTACTGGAGGGAACAGAACAGACCTTATTTGAAAATAATTATAATTATTACTATTATTTTTTTACCGGTCTAGTTTCCTTGGAAGACCAGTTCAAAAGTCTTGCATTTCACCTGACTCAGAACTGGCTCAATGCTAAATCTGACTCCGTAGGTTGTTTGTCAAAGATGTTCATAGGACAATCTTTTAGTCATAGCTGCCAGAGATGATAAATAAAAATTGGAGCACATGAAGGACGAACTGAAAAGCTTGGGAGAAGTGGATGATTAATGAAATATTCACAAGGGCTTTGAAAAGCCCCATCATCTTCCTGGGAATCTAGAAGTTCGCACACATGGCCTGAGTCATGTGCATGTTCAGAAATAACCTGAGCAAGTTCTCAGTACTTAACTCTAACTAATCTTGAGTCTACGTGGAGGCAGAACGTGCATGTTAAGGCAAAGATGTAAACTGTCTGAGTGTTGAAGGTGCGCCCCAACATATACAGAGAACCATTCAGCAAACACTGGAAGATTTTTTTGGTTCTAAGTATTTAAGGAAATTCTGTCCAATCATTAACAGACTACTAAGGGCTAATAGAAAAGAGACTTCAGTGGCCAAACACAACAAAAAATACTGACTTTACAGATTTAGTGAAGAAAAGTCATTAAACAAACAAAAATAACTACATTAAGCAGTAGCAATAAAAACCCATGGCAAAGAAGTATATCTCATTTCCAGTGTTTTATGTCCAGTGTTCAACAAAAAAAAAATGAAGGGACATGAGAGGTAATGTGATACTATGGTCCATAAACAAGGCAAAAAAGTCATTGATAAAAATTATACTTGAGGAAGCCAGACATAAGGAAGTCAGACATAAGAATTTCTAGACAGGTACTTTATTTTTTTAAAAAAAAGATTTTATTTGAGAGAGAGAGAGAGAGTGAGCATGAGTGGGGTGGGGGAGGGGCAGAGGCAGAGGGAGAAGCAGGCTCCCCACTGAGCACAGAGCCCCACACGCCTCTTAATCCCAGGACCCTGGGATCATGACCTGAGCCGCAAGCAGATGCTTAACCAAGGGAGCCACCCAGGCACCCTAGACAGATACTTTAAATCAGCTATTTGAAACATACTCAACAAGCTAAAGAATACTATGTCTAAAAAAGGAAAATATGAAAATGCTATCTCACCAAAAAGAGAATATCCAATAAAGATATAGAAATTATAAAAAAGAACCAAATAAAAATTTTGGAGTTGAAAAGTATAACTGAAATGAAATAGTCATTAAGAAACTCAATAGCAAATTTGAGCAGAAAGAATCAGCAAACTTGAAGATGGGTCAAATGAGATTATTCAATCTGATATAGAAAATATAATGAAGAAAAATGAATGGAGCCAAGACCTGTGGGACCCCACGGAGCATATCAACATATTCATAATGGGAATCCCAGAAAGAAAGGAGAGAGAGAAACGGAAGAAGGAATTTTTGAAAAAATGGTCAAAAACTTCCCAAATTTGATGAAAAATGTTAGCATTGCTTACATATTTGGCAAGCACAAATGAGCAGCATACAAAAAGGATTGTACAACACAACCAAACTAGATTTATCACAGGAATGCTAGGTTGTTTCAACATATGAAAGCCAATCCATGCAATATACCATATAATTAGAATAAAGGAAAAAAAAAGAATCATTTCACTAGATGCAGAAAAAAAATTTGACAAAACCCAGCATGTATTCATGATAAAAACAAAACACTCAAACCAGGATAGGAAGATTTGAAGGAAACTTAGTCTGATACAGGACATCTACAAAAACCTACAGCTGCTATTACAGCTAATGGTGAAATCTTGGAAGCTTTCCACCTATGATCCAGAGCAAAACAAGGGTGTCTGCTTTTGCCACTTCTATCCAATATTGTACTATTCAATATTATACAGTATTTTTCTAGCTGGGGCAATTAGGCAAGAAAATAAAACATATATATTGAAAAGGAAGAACTGACACTATCTCTATTTGCGGATGATAAAATAATACACACACACACACAGAGAACTATTAGAGCTAATAAATTATTTTAGAAATGTTGCAGGATTCAAAATCAACATACCAAAACAGTTGTGATTCTGTAAACACATGAACAATGTAAAAATGAAATTCAGAAGACAATTCCATTAACAGTACCATCAAAGAGCATAAAACTTAGTCAAAAATTGTAAGACATACACTGAAAGCCACAGAGTATATTTTAGTAAGAAAATATCCTAATGGCAAATAAACACAATAAAATGCATGATGTGCATAGTGAGATGCAAATTACAATCATAATAAAATACCACTACAAACCTATTAGAATTAATTTTTTAAAAAAAATACTGACAATATTAAATTCTAATGATTCAAGCCAACTGGAGTGTTCACACATTACTGATAAGAATGCAAAATGGCACAGCCAGTTGGAAAACGTTTGGCAGTTTCTTATAAGGTTAAAACATGCTAACTATATGACTTAGCAATCCCATTTTTAGATATTCACCCAACAGAACCAAAAATGTACATCCACACAAAAATCTATATTTGAACGTGCATAGCAGCTGTACTCATGATCACTCAAGACTGGAAACTGGTCCAATGTCCACCACATTTTGAATGAGTAAACACAATATTGTACACTTATACAATGGAATCTTACTCTGGAATAAAAAGGAATGAATTATTGATACATACGACATTAATAAATCCATGGTGTTACACTGAGTAAAAGAAGCCACCCTCAAAAATGTTACAAAGTGTATGATTACCTTTATGTAACATTCTGTAAAAGGTAAAATTCAAGGGACAAGAAAAAGTTTACAGGTTGCCAAAGACTGGGATTGGAGGGAAGAGATTAAAAACAGACACAAAGAAATTTTTTTTTTAAAGATTTTGTTTATTTATTTGAGAGAAAGAGAATGAGAGACAGAGAGCATGAGAGGGAAGAGGGTCAGAGGGAGAAGCAGACTCCCCGCCGAGCAGGGAGCCCCATGTGGGACTCTATCCTGGGACTCCAGGATCATGACCTGAGCCGAAGGCAGTCGCTTAAGCAACTGAGCCACCCAGGCGCCCACACAAAGAAACTTTTTGAGATAATGGAAATTCTCTCTGTATTGACTGCAGTGGTGGTTACACAACTATATACTTTTTTCAAAATTAATAGAACTGTATATCTAGAGGAAGTAAATCTTACTGTATGCAAATTATACCTCAATAAACCTGACTAAAAAAATAAGTATCCCTGAATAATTAATATCACCTACAAAAAATAGGTCTTGTTTTGTATTTACAGACTGTTTAAATAAGATATGCCTTTTTAATTCTACATGCTTTCAAAATTTATCCCTAGGTCAGATAGTTTTTTTGAAACTCTCACCCATATATCCAATTGCCTAATTGCTATTTTCACTGATATGTCCCACAAATAATTCAAACTCATCACAATCAAAACAGAGATCATAAACTCTGTCACCTCTGCCTCAAACTTGCTTTCCATCCTTTGTTTCCTTTCTCAATAGTAGAATCCTGGATACTATGCTGGTTTCCTTTTTTTTTTTTTCCTTTCCTTGCATTCAATCAGATCCAATCTGTATCTAGCAGATAGTAGAGATTCAAAACATATTTTTGGATGAATGAATAAATTAAGGAATTCTGCTCCTGGGAATAGAATAAATGTTTGAATGATTCTAAAGAAGGCCCCTGCCTCCAGATAAGCATCATGAACCATTAGCTCTGCTTTTAGAAACAAAATGATGCAATTAAGGGCAGAGGGTGGGGGGATGGGTCAAAATTAATCTGCTGCTGAGATGCGGAAGTTAAATATTTTTAGAGAAATGAGAATAGATTGAGGCAAGCATGTCATAAACTCTTCAGTGTTTATCTCCTTAAGTTTTATGCTCTGCATCCTGGATCTTATTTTAATTCTTATATCCGTCTCTATTTATGAATTCATAACTGCCTTGTTCTCTCATAGGCACTCCATTTCTCTATATTTTATGCCTGGCTTTGCTAAATCAATTAAGTTCAATTGAATTTAGCTAAATAAGTCACAAAACTAAACCCAGAAGACCACATTAACGAAGACATACTGCTGTATTCACTCCCAATGAATATTTAGTAGTAAACATATTTCCTCAATCTGAAAGCTGATTTGATTTATTATTTAAGCCTGTAAATAGAATAAAATTGACTGGTCTTAAAATAATAGGCACTCTTATCTAAAGGAAAGAAAAATATAAAAATATAGTAAACTACAAGTACTGGTATGTGTGAGAGCTGTCCAGGTCATTCAAAAATGAAATGTGAATGGGAGTCCTAGAGGGATGTGACAGGCCTTCCCTGTCTCCCTTCATCCTAGTTTCTGTAGAGCTCAGTCTGTGTTGGAAGCTGAGCCTGAACTGCATGTGACTCGTTTCCACAACCCTGCGATGGCTAATGGCTAATGGGTAGGACTGTGGTAACAAAGCACTATCTTTTGAACAAAACAGGAGTGGGACTTGAGGATATTTTAGTGCTTCTTTTGCTTCACAAATGCACCAAGTTTCCCGGAAGAACTGGCCAATAAAACTGCCAGATCGGGGAAGGTCAAGTACAAAAGAACTAATAGGATCTCAGGGGAGAGTGATATAGCTAGTGGTTATTACCACTCATGCTTAGACCAGGAGGTCTGTTAAAAAAAAAAAAATCAGAACTTTTTCAGCAGATAGAATAAATAAACTTCTTCTGCTCCATGTTGATGTCTCCTTCTCTTTCAGATAATCCAGACCATCATTGTGTTCTTTCAGATTGCTTTAAGAGTCATACCTGTAAAGCTTTCCAAGCAAACCTCAGAATGGAGCACTTATAACTTGGCTCATTAACAGTTTCTAAAAATCTTAAAAGTAATAAACACTGGATAATGAAAGGAATACTTTAAAATAATTTATATCTTCAGATTATCGTTTTATTGCAGATTTATGGTCTATGTCCATAGTTTTCCATTGACACTAGACAATAATATATTTTAGGGACCTCTTTCTCTTTGTTAGGGCATTTTTCATGGGTTAAATTAATTTAACCTTTCTTGGGTATGTATTATTACCACTTCTCATAAAAAATAAGATACTAAGAGAGATCAGCAAGAAAGAAATTTTAAAATGCTAATTAATCTGACACAATTCCTCCTTATCACTTAGAGCTTTTTAAGCAAATTAGACACAGATTTTATTAGTCAGCCATCACCACTGTACATATATAAGTAGAAATAAAAGTAAAAATAATTAGTTCAGGTATTCCTAAAATGAATTAACATTCAGAATATAGGGGCACCTGGGTGGCTCAGTTGGTTAAGCATCTGCCTTCGGCTCAGGTCATGATCCCAGCGTTCTGGGATCGAGCCCCGCATCAGGCTCCCTGCTCGGCTGGGAGCCTGCTTCTCCCTCTCCCTCTGCCTGCCTCTCTGCCTACTTGTGTTCTCTCTATCTCTCTATCAAATAAATAAATAAAATCTTTAAACAAAAAACCATTCAGAATATAATAGTTAATCACTTTTTGGTAATTCTAATAATATTTTCCTCTGTGTCATTATGAGTTCTCAATATTTCTTAAAAGACTTGAACTAACTAAAAACCACTGATGATGTGATGTTAAGCTAACTTCATAAAAATGCCACCACTGAGCTTACTGCTCTACATGTTTAATTCACCAGCAACCTGAGGCCTGCCCCAAACTAGGTCAATCTGGAAGATAAAAAGAAAACTCCATTGTCATCACTCAGATTATCTTCTATGTCTCTGCCATCCATTCTACAGATTTTAAAGCTGGATATTCATCTTTCTAATATGTACAGACTGTGACGATTATGCCATGATTGCTCTCTGGTTGACTTCAATTTTAAGACAATATCAACTATAAGATACTGATATCAGAGATGTTCACATAGATGTGCAAACATATATCACGCCCAAAGATACACAACTAATAAATGGTCAAGCCAGAATCCAAAACAAGGCCATCAGACACAAGAACCCACACTCTAAACAACTTTTAATTAGACTATTTCATATATGCATTCACCTGTTCAATATTCTGAAAAGAAAAAAGATGGGAATTTAAAATTGCATTACTTCAATCTACATTCCTAATTTAATTTCTGCTGTACTTCCCTAACTGCCATCCTATTACCATCGTTACACAATACCAGAGTATTGCAACATATCAAATTACTTGTCTATTCTATAGCCTACTCATTCTTTCCTGCTTTTTTTTTTTCACATGAATGGTTAGTGTTTTATTCTTTGAAGAATGGTTCTGAAACATTACACTAAGTCAGGCTGAAAGGTAAAGTTTAAAATAGCTTTATAAGGATATAACATATGACTGCTCCACAAAATTTTGACCTTAGAGCTTATGATACACCTAGTTGGCAATAATACCCAGGTTTTTCTAAATAGTCATCATTTTTCTCTCGTCTGCATAGACTTCTTCTCATTAGCTGCCTTTCCTTTTGTTGCATTATCTCAGAGTCCCTCTGCTTTCTCTGAGAGGTGGTCAAGCTATCATCCTCTTTTCTTTTTCCCTTGAAAATTTCCTGGGATTTCTTCATGTATTTCTGGTGGCCAAGTTCTCGCTGATTTCCTCCTGTAAGGGCCAAACAAAAGAACTAGGGAGGAGACTCAGTCGGAGCTTCCAGTCCTCATCAGGCCTTAGGACCTTAAGTACCAGCTAGAAACCCCTTTCAGAACAGGACGCCTCCCGGGATCACCGTCCTCACACACCTGACCTTCAGAGAGGTGTTCTTTACTGTGTAAACTTACACCTGACCGACAGGTGCTAGCCTTTTTTTTTTTTTTTTTTTCTTCCTGCACAGTTGTATTGGTTAGGGTATTACTTGCTACTGTAACAAATAGGCCTCGAAGACAAAATCATTTTAAAAAGAGTTTTAAGTACCTATCTTGCTTGAGAGTTTAGGTAAGTCTTCAGGAGTGACAGATTGGTGGAGGAAATGTTCAAGTCATGGTTTCCAAGATTGTTTCATTCTATCAGCCAGAAAAGAAAAGGATTACAAACAGCAGGTTCACAATACTTGTAGAATGCATGAACGAGTGAATGAATCACAGGTTCATTTATCTTGAATAAAATATGAAATTTTTATTCTTTTTTTTAAATTAGAGTTGACATGCAATGTTGTATTAGTTACAGGTGTACAACCTAGTGACTTGACAATTCTCTACATTATGCTATGCTCACCACAATAAGTGTAGTTACCACCTGTCACCATACAGGGTTATTACAATATTATTATTGACTATACTGTACCTTTCCCTGTGCTGTACATTTCCATGACTCATTCATTTTATAACTAGGAGTTTGTACTGTTTAATCCCCTTCACCTATTTTACCCAACCCCCAACCCCCTCCCCTCTGGCAGCCACCAGTTTTCACCAGTTCTTTGAATGTATGATTATGTTTCTGTTTTTCATTTGTTTTTTAGATTCCACATAAAAGTGCAGTCATATGGTACTTGTCTTTCTTTGTCTGTGAAATTTTTATTCATGATAGAACAACCCCTCCAGAGAAGTCATATTGAAAGCATCTGCTTTTCAATGAATAATTCCTGCTGATCCAGTAAAGCCAGAAACATGTGGATGGCTAATGGAAAAATGGTGATTCCTAATATATTGATCTCACCCAAATCAATTAGCACTTCAAAAATCTTTACCAACGAAACAAAACAAGTTTTCTAGAGGTACTATGTTCTTGAAGATCTGATAGCAGATAAAAATTCTATCTAATAATAAAACAATAGAAGTGTATATTTTTCAGTGTCCATTCACATTTATTATCCCACTGTAGATTGTCACTCCAATATTTAAATTAGGACAAAACTTATAATGATTTTACAGATAAGGTAGGACTCAAATCGTGACTGACAAGTTTAAGGGCTCAACTCCATGGTGTTCCTTTCCATCATTTTCATTATCACCTCTTAAAAGAACAAATCATGGGTAAAGACATTCGCTTACTTCTGGAAGCCAGATGTGGGTGTAGGAAGCCTGCGTGGATCACTATGATTCTGATTCCTCAAACCAATGATTGCTAAAGCTATTTCACATATTTTATGCACCCAGATGTAAACTACCTTGTACCCTGCCTCATCATGGTCCATTTAAAGCCATCTGCTGTATACAGCCCTGGCTTTCTTAGAAGTTGGCTAGGATTATGCTCTTGCTTCTTTGTCTAGGTTTGACAATGTTTTGAGTGTTTATCTACAACATTTGTTTCACATTTGTTTCACTTCTGCTCTGTACCTAAAACAAAAATGCTCTGCCTAATCCTTCTGTTTATTTATTGGAGATTTATTGCTTCTGTATTTCCAAGACATAGAAGCAGCATAAAAGCTTAAAGTCACATTTCAGTCCATGATTTCCCTAAGAAAGCATCATGTCTTTTAAAGGACTGGGTTACTCTAAATGTTCTGTTATACTACAAAGGCAGATGCTATCCTATTGTGAATTTTTCCACTGAAAATTGCTTTGGTTTAAAGGCCCGTTTCCAAGGGCACTTGTTGTGATGAGCACTGGTGTTGTATGTAAGTGATGAATCAGTGAATTCTACTCCTGAAATCAATATTGTACTGTATGTTAACTAAAATTTAAATAATATACATGGAAAAAATTAATATAAATAAATAAATAAATGTTTCCTTCCAGTCATTTTGTGGTGAAATGAATAGAATTGTCCAAAAATGACCATGGGTGTTCACTCCGAATTTTCTGGTCACTGAGCCAGTTGGGAGCTCTGGCCGCCTAGCCCCACATTCTCTCACCAGAAAGGGTTGCACCCAATCTCAGCTTCTCAAGGGCCAAGTTGTTGCTGCTCTTTGACAAGGCGGATAGAACATGTCATGGGAGCCAAGCTTTCTGTGTAGCTGATATTCCCAGACAACCTCCGTCAGTACTTGGCATCAAAATTCTAGATTGCTTGAGACCAAACTCCCTTTGTTTTCTCCGCTCACAAGACTACTTTCTTATACTTGTTTCCTGTAATGAAGAATAAGAGCAGGCAATGTCCCTTCGAATATGAACAGCCTCATATGTCCCTAAGCTCTGACAATTCTCTCTGTGGGCAGATGAGGGAAACCCCAGCTTTTTCTTCTCCTGCTGACCAGGCCTTGAAAATAGGACTGTGTTGAATTCATCCTGAATCCCAATACAGGAAAAGTTAGAGACCCAGAAGAAGCCTACTTTGCAAAGTACAGTGCTTTGAACACTCTTTCTTCTGAGCCTTAAGCAATCAGGTAAATATCCAGGCACAGAGTGGGCAACTCAGAAGCATTATGTTATGGCTCTCACCTTCTTACCAGTGTGTTGTTACTAGTATAAAGCTAGCACAACTTCTCATTTCTCTCTAAGCTACCAATTCCTTTTATTTTCCTAGCTCCTCTATAATAGAGGCTTAATAAACCTGAAGTAATTACTCTTATTTAAGCAGAACTTTCACATGTTTTTGAAAACATCCTTCTTGAAATCATATAGTATTTGGTTATATTTTGTTGGGATATTTAGGCACCCACTGATAAACATTGTTTACCAATGCTGTTGATAAAAATTTATGTCATCATTTCCACCCGAAGACGATGTTTCTTATATTTAAAAATACATGTTCAGATTTTTATCATTATTACCACAACTATAATAATAACTTGATTGTGTAAGTTAAAATTTTGCTGCTTTAGTGTTTTCTGTTACAGATATTGCATTTTCTATATTAAATCCTAGTTATCTGCAACAATATTACCCAAAGTAATTGTGTAATATACAGAAGTGTTGAACCATTGTTGTTATATACCTGAAACTAATATAACATCGTATTCAACCATACTTCATAATAACAATTTAAAACATTTAAAAATTTAAAATAACCACACAAAAAATAATATTACCCAAAGTAGTGAAGACAGAGAACTAGAACTGAATGTACAGCTTTATATATTAATGATGCTATATTTTTATACTCTTCAGTTCACCATAAAGTTTTCATTACTGGCTTATTTTTAATATATAATTGATCTTTATGTGTATTTTAAAATGGCTAATTACAAAAACAGGAAAATATAACACTGGTTTTCTCTGAATAGGGAGATTACACATGGCTTTTGTTTTTCTATTTATTGATTACCTACAGTTCTTTAAAATAAGTATTTACTAGAAGAACATTAAAAAATGCCTTAAGAATTCTAAGGGGGCATCTGAACAGTTTGGAAAAGGCTTTTTCATCACATATTATTAACAATCATGTGTGTCAAATATTGTCCCCCTTATAGTCTCTGGGAGGAGAAATATGTAGAAGAATTAAGAAGTAAGACATACAACATCACTTATGCACTTTTTTAAAAAATCTTAATAGAGAGGAGTCAGTCATCTCCCAGGGTCTCAATTTTCTCATTTAGATATTTCTACTATATTCACTATATATTCACTATTTTATCACTTCTTAATGTCATGATTCTATTATAACCCTGTCCTTTTTGCTTGGTAGAACTATCCTTTTTTCTTTTTTTTTAAGATTTATTTATTTATTTATTTGAGAGAGAGAGAGAGAGGAGAGAATGCCAGTGGGGGAGGAGCAGAGGGAGAGGGAGAATCTCCAGCAGACTCCCTGCTGAGCATGGAGCCCTACACAAGGCTCCATCCCAGGAACCTGAGCCAAAACCAAGAGTCAGTTACTCAACCAACTGAGCCACTCAGACGCCCCTAGAACTATCCTTTTGATACCTGTCTTTGTAAACTAGCATATTTATGGCTATAACTCATTGTTTTCTATGTGCCAGGAACAGTATTTCTATTTGTCACAAGCACCGCAGAAGTTAGGTTTAATTAACCCAGTTTTAAGGTAACAAAAATTAAGACCACTATCATTACAGTAATTTGCCCAAGTCACCCACAAATAAGCAACAAAATCCACCCATTATTTTTCCTGGGCCACCATCTTGCACATTCACGTGGTAGCCTAAACAGAAGGGCACCCGTGTTCCATCACATACCGCAGCCTCGCTGACCGTGGAGTTGCTAACACTTCCTTCTCAATAGACCAGCCTGCCTCCCGACCCCTCACAGCTAAATGTGGCAAATGGTTTGGCTTTAGAGCAGAAGTATATGGGTGATCATAGGCTTGTCTACTCCCTCTGTGAATTCATAAAGGAAGAGACAGCGGCTTTATCGCTAGTGTGAGAGAGGAAGCTACTGATTTAAGATTGCATTGTCATTACTGTTTCTGACTAACTCAGAAAATTAACATACAAAAGAGAAAGTTGACCTGTCTGTGGATTCAATTTTATACAATTTCATTTAAGGAAATCCACAATCAATGAAAATTCTGGCATTCATATTTTGCCAGCCGCTGGTGGATGTTAAGGTTGCTTCACCTCTGCTGACTGTGTTATGTGAGGGGTTACTTCCCCTAACCTTACACTACTGCTGGTCATTTACTATGATGCTGGAGCTATCCATCCTGACCGCTGGGAAATTTGCTTTTACTTTGATAAACTGAGGTTTCTCACCGCTTCTGTAACTGTAAGTGATCTTCCTTGTTCTAGAGAGAAAGTGCACTTGTTTAAACTACCCAGGTGATTTTCCTTTGGCTTAAGTGAGGGTCTAGTCACTCCTTCGGAAAACACCCAGCGATATGGTGGTGGCAGAAGTGAAGGAGGAGAAGAAAAGTAAATGGCATCGTTTGCTTTAAAATAAAGCCTCAGGTAAAAAATGCTAACTGCTGTGTTGTGTAAGTATTTACAGAAAAAGGCAATTGTTTCAGGAAATTACGTGAGATGAAAAAAGAAAAGCAAACCTTATCAGCTGCTTCGTACCACATTTACTCTTTTCTGAACTAATGTGTTTCGGTCCAAGAATTCTACCTCTAAAGAAGACAATTCTACACATCGCCATCTTGTTATTCCTAGTTATACATAATGAAATCATGTCGGACTAAGAATTAATACCATTAGTTATTTCTAAGGGATTTTAACAGCTCTCATTAATTCTTTATATTCAGAATGATTTTTTTTTCATGTAGGGCATTGTAGAAATGTTACAAATAGCCATATCAGCAAGACAAGACTTAAATATTGTTTGAAAAAAATAAACCCTTTACCACAACTAGTTATTTTCATAGAACAGAATTTATTCCTATTCACTGTGGCTGTGGGCTTGTGTAGAATCATGACAGAATATATAAAAATATTTAAGAGGTGGAAGGAAGGAAGTGCCACCTTGAGCATTCATGACCTTGTTAGGTTTCATGAGAAAAGCAAAAGGGTTTAGATGAAATTTCAGTTACACTTAACATCTAGCAATTGACAGATTTGGGTGGGGAAAGGGACTGGTATTAAAAGAAATAAGGGAACCAAAGATAGTGCTTGACTGAAACCACTGTTAACTGTCATTGGTGTCCCTCTGAAACCAACAGCTCTTTTTCTCATGTGTGTTGTTCTCATGCCACTCCCTACCTCCCAAAAAGTCACACTAGATTTCTAGATGACATCTACTCCAGCTCACCTTGAGATTTCCCATAACAAAAATCAACTATTGGGGCGCTTGTGTAGCTCAGTCATTAAGTGTCTGCCTTCAGCTCAGGTCATGGTCCCGGGGTCCTGGGATTGAGCCCCACATTGGGCTCCCTGATCGGCGGGAAGCCTGCTTCTCCCTCTCCCACTCCCCCTGCTTGTGTTCCCTCTCTTGCTGTGTCTCTCTCGGTCAAATAAATAAATAAAATCTTTAAAAAAATAAAAGTCAACTGTGTACACCCATTCTTTGGTCCCCTCACTTCCAAAAGTAATCTGCTTGGAAAAGATCAAAATACATCTCAATTAGTTTCCTTCTACCTTGTCTACTTAATTCAATAAAGGGCTCCTTACTTTTGCCACATCAAACTATGGAAACAAACATGGTTCTCAACATAGCCTGGAAAAAAGATTTTATTATCTTCATAAGCAACTCAGAGCAGCCTCTCATCTTTATTTAGATTTTTCCAAGAAAGAGTCAGGCACAGTTTTCATACTCCAAAAATTCCCATAATTCAAGTTGTTCCCCTCCAAATACTTTCTTTGCTCTACTCTTGTCCCATAGCAACACTGGACCAAGATGTGTTGATGAGAATCTGGCTTCCTCCTCCTGGGAGACACTTCCATACTCCACAAGTCCTACAGTTCAATCCCAATGGACCTATGTGGCTTGAAGGTACAAAAAGGGTAAATGCACAGCAGTGGTTAGTACTATCTTTAAACAAATAATATCCTCTTTCAAAAACTTATTCTCTGTCTGGATATGTTGGCTAAAAGTTGTTGCAGGATAAGAGTTAGAGAACCTGTTTTGGGTCACTGCTGAGCAAGTCTTGCTAATTATGCTTTTAGAACTTCACAGTGTCATCAATTGTCCCTCCCTTTGGGGATTCAACCTATATTTTGAGCTCTTATGAAAAAGTCTGGCATTTTGTTGTGTTTTAGAGAAGGACTAGATCTATGTAAAAAGGAATTTTTTAAAAAGTATATATTAGGAATTTTGCAAAAGGCAAAAATGAAAAAGTAAAACCTGCTTAATGGTGAAATGGAAAGGAGCAGAGAAGAATGAGAGGCCAATTGAGACAAATACAAGAACATTTGTATAAAGTTAGAATTAACATTTAGGAGTATACAGGGAAACAAAAAAGATAGAAAATTATCTAACCTGATGTGGCAGTTATCATATCTCAAAGATGTAACAGTTCTTTAGATTTGAATGTATTACAATGATAATGTTAGGTACCATTCACCACTTGCCAAAGAGAGGAAAACAAGTTGACTATTGCTTCAGGGATGTGTGTACTGAAAAGACTGAAAACAATACTAAAATATATACTGTGCTTAGATAGCTAAAAAGAATTATCAAAGGGATATTTTAAAGACGATTACTCTGGGTTTAGGATTCATTTTAAAAATCTAAAATCTAAACATTTGAATAAACTGCTTTTTGTAAAATCAAGGTTGTTTTTTAATGTGAAATGTATTTGAATTTTTTTTTTACATATTTTATCCTCCTCCTCCATTCTTTCCTCCCTCCACATACGTGTGTATATTGCAAGATGGTGTGTATATTTATTTTTACATCTGGATCCCTGGGAAATCCCAAGTTATGTTAAGAGAATGAGGTTTTTAGAAAAGCTGAAAAGAAAAAAAAAATAGATACTTTTTGAATAATAACACAAAAGGATAGTCCATACATTTATTAATTCATAAAATAGTTATTGAGAACAAATTATGAGCTGTGTATATACTAGGTATTGGGAATTCAATGCTAAATAAACACAGATGTTTCCTACCCCCATGGAGACCAGAGCTTTGTAAGTAAAACAGTACTCAGATAATCACCCAAAAATAAATATAATATTACAAACTATTGTTATCTCCAAAAAAGGGAGATGAATTGTGCCATTAGAGTCTTAATAGTAGGATTTGACTTGGTTATAACCATTATGGAAGCCATCAGAGAGGAAAAAATGACCTAGCTGGGAAATGAAGAAATAATAGATATTACATAGAGAGAGCTGAGGGAAGTTGTTCTAGCATACAGTTCTCCTTGTGCAAATAAAGGGAGATGGCATGCTTGAGGAACTGAAAGAAGACTGGCATGCTGTAGTACAGAAAGAAAACAAAAGAGCAATGGGGAAGACATCATATATACATGATCTCGAATAGCTAATGGCTAATTTATGACCTGTGTCCTGAAGCCAATAGGAAGCTGGAGAATATTTCACTGAGATTAGTGACATGATCAAATTGTATTTAAAAATGAACAGTGTGTTCTATTATGCATGAAGAATGGATTGTATGGGATCAAGATTAATTTAAAAGTGATTATTCAGAAGGATATTGCAATATTCCAGATGAAGAAGATGTTGGTGTTAAGGAGAGAAAGAGAGAAGATGATGTGACATAATTCTGAGGTAAATCGATAGGGCTTGGTGAAGGATTGATTATTAAGGGGTCTGAGAAAAGAAAATGTCAAGGAAAACCTCTAGGTTTATAATTTATTTAAAAAAGATGGATGGAGGTACACTGAAGAAGACTATATTGGGAATAAAGGAGTCAATCATGATTTTAATGTGGGACATGTTCAAATCAAGTAGAGATATCAAGAACAAAATTTATATGCAAATTATGAGAGGGTTTTTTTGTTTTGTTTTGTTTTGTTAGATGCAGGTTTCTTAAAAGTGAGTTTCATGGTCATAGATAACAATATAGGCCCTGCACATTAACACCATGACTTGATCAATATAAACCATGGAAATTTTGGGTTTTTGTGAAGGATCAAGAAGGACATTGTCACTTAATTCCCTGTTTCCTTAAGCAAAAATGTAATGTGTTTCCAACCCCAATCCTTTAGTTCAGTGGAAGGAAAATGTGACACAACCAAACAAAAAACAGCCTGAATCAGAGGACTAAAGGACGAAGAAGCAGATCCCATTGCAAAAGTTGAGCAGAAAGGTTTGAGACAATGGAGGAAGAGAGAAAGAGATCACAGAGACAGAATTTCCTTATATCTATCAGAGTTGGATTTAGATACAGACTGATAAGAGCAAAGGAAAATAGAAAAATGCTTTGTGTACCTTCTTTTTGCTGGAGGGAGAGAAGAGAAAAATTTGATCATTTAAGACCTATGGGCTATACTTTGCTTTCTTATAAACTTTAAGAATAAGTCTCTTGGAGTATTAATCTATAGGAAAATTGCCCTGAAATGCAGTATGTCCCCAAGCATATTATAATGCTGAATTTGTATTAAAGCACATTGTAGAATTAAGTCAATTTGCAGGTCTTCACAGCAGCTAAACTGTTAATTTTTGTCAAAGCAAAAAGACATCTGGCAAAAGCAATAATGGCCCTGGGATTGACTCTCTCAGGAAGGGGATATCATGAACAACGGTGATTTTAACTCTAGAACTTTGTTAATTGGTGGGTCTTATTTTGAGAATGAATCCCTAAAGAAAAATGAATTTTTTTTAATTTTTTTTCTTTTTTTTTTTTTTTTGCCTTGTGATTTTACCATACAGGGCTCTATAAGAGACATCCAAGGCAAAGCAGCTTTGTGGACAATAGTTCACATACAGCCTTGTCCAATATGTAACTGTTTAAAAAGTAGGTTTGCTTCTAGAAAAGGAAGGTAGATTCTTGAGCAATATCATGAAGTTGGTGGGAAGACTCAAAGCAACAGTAAGACATAGGAAGCCCCAGGTATCTGGACTGGTGCCCTGGAATAAAGGATATCTCAAGTGATGCATGCTGTGTTGTAGGTCTCTAATACTAACCCCAGGTTTGGTTGTCTTTCCCTAAGAGGGCTAAACTCATAGTCATACTCAAGGATATAATTTATTACAGCAGAAGGATAAAACAAAATTAGCAAAGGGGAAGGTGTGTGGGGCCTGTTATTGACTGAATGAATGTTTACATTCTTCCCAAATTCATATGTTGATGCCCTAACTCCTACTGGATGGTGTTTGAGGATAAAGATTTGAGGAGGTAATTAAGATTAGGTAAGATCATGAGAGTAGAGTTCTGGTCTGATGGGATTAGTGGGCCTTATAAGAAGAGACAGTAGATAGCATGTGCCGGCTCTCACTCTCTCTCTCTAGATCTTTATATATCTGTATCATCTATATCTCTATCTACATCTCTCCCTCATCTGAGGATACAGGGAGAAGGTGGCCAACTACAAGCCAGGAAAGAGTTCCCACCAGTACCCAACCATGATGACATCCTGATCTAAGAATTCCAACCTCCAGAACTGTAATAAATTTCTTGTTTAAGCCACCCAGTTTATAGCTTTTTGTTATGGATACCCAAGCTAACTAATATAGCACTTTTGAGAAGGAAACTAGGTACAAGAGTCAGAGAGTTCTCTTCCAGGTGAGTCACACAGTATGTGCTTAATTCCTCTGGTAATGAGCTGTGGCGCCATGTGTAAAATGTTGTCTACCAGAGAAATTTGTGGGAGTCTCAATACCCAGGGTTTTAATTGAGGGCAGGTCACATAGGCACCCTCTGTCTAGCACATTCTAGACTCCCGGAAGGTAAGCAAGTGTTCAGCATAAACCATGTTGTTTGTACAAACAGTCTAGGCACAGTAAGCCATTCTTAGTTTGGGCAATAGTAGAAACCCTCCCTAAATCTCAGATGCCAGACTAGGGCCAATATTACAAGCAGGTATTTCAAAGGATAGTAGTCTCAAGCCTGGTACATTAACTCTTCTAAATATAGCCCAATCTGGACTGTACCAGCTCAGAAAACTGAGGAATTTTACAAGGAAAGAAAAGTGAGGGTTGAAAAATGAAGCATTTGAATGGTGCACTGAACATAAGAAAGAAATATTATAACATAAAATTTCTGAGAGCTTGAGAAACATTGACAATTGATGTAAAGTTTGGGGGCCTAGTCTGGAGGTGGTGCCTGGGGTGAAAGCCAGGACTCCAACATTACCTCTACTTGAATGTTTACTGACACTCAGTGAAGAGTTTGACAGCAGAGAAATTTCCAAGGAAACACATGTGGAATGTGAAACCAACTGGCATAAGAAGTTGTAAAGAATTTAAGCTTTGTAATACTATGAAAATATTATTTACAAAGGCAGTGCAGAGGGGAGACCAAGGACTGAGTTTCAGAAAGCCAGGCAATGATCAAGAACTTGTAGGTGGGACTCACCTCACCTATAAGGGTTATTTTAGCCTCAATCCCTGACTCTCGAGGAATTTTAGAGTTTCTCCCCCCAACCAAGATTCTCCTTTATTGCTAGAATTAATTCAGGTGGAAAAGAGAAAGTCATAACACACAAATACCCACCCTACCTAACCGCCCCCCAACACGTACACACACACTATTCATAGCAGGAGTTTAAGACTTGACTCAAGTTCATACAATGCCGAGCAAAAGAGAGGGCCACAGGGCAGAGAAGATTGTTACTTTGGTAGCCATATTAAAGTAAGTAGAAATTGGAATATTTCTGACTTCACCTTCCACAACCATCACAAATTCATATAGAACATTGGCCAAGAACTCAGTAAGGAGGTTGAAAGTGGAAACAAAAAAAAAAAAAAAAAAGAAGAAGAAGAAGAAGAAGAAGAAGATAGAAAAGTGGCCTTCTGATGGCAATTTATAAACTTTTATATTCTGAATATCCTGGTCTTGGAAAGGCATACTTTTCACTAATAGATACTTTAAAATAGTCCAATGCCCTATACTTGGGGCAGAGAACCATAGCCTCAGAGATACTTCATTATGAAGACTGTGGTCATTGGGGGACATTGGGGAAAAATATATTCTCTAGTATGGGATTCTCTCTTCTAAAGCATTCTAAACAAAGAAAATAATATTGAGGTTTTTTATTTTTGGAAGTATCCAAACTGACGGAAACCAAAAATTCAAGGACTATCTCCAGTCATTATCAAAGAGATTCCTAAATAAGATATGTAACAAAAATTTATCAAATAAGCAGAAAATTTTCAGTCCAGAGCAGAGCAGTCAGTGAAGGTGCCATGTGTGTTTTCTTCTCTAGTCATTCAAAATCCTAATAAATGGAAACACCAGTTCTATACTCCATTTCTTTATATCCAGGAGGGAGAGTACATTAATGCCCAGACAGGGATAAAGGACAAATTCAGAAACCATTTCCAAGTGGCATGCTAGTTAACAGCTTTGGTAGCATAAGGATGATTTATATGTATGTGTACGCTCAAATAAATATAAAAATATGCATATACAAATTTAAGAATAAGCACACACACACCACACACACACACACATACACACACACACACACACACATTCTCTTCCAAGGAATTAAAATTGGATGATTAGGGTGCCTGGGTGGCTCAGATGGTTAAGCGTCTGCCTTCGGCTCAGGTAATGATCCCAGGGTTCTGGGATCGAGTCCCGCATCAGGCTCCCTGCTCCTAGGAAGCCTGCTTCTCCCTCTGTCTCTCTCTCTCTCTCTGTCTGTCTCTCACGAATAAATAAATAAAATCTTTAAAAAAATAAAAAATAAAAAATAATAAAAAAATAAAATTGGATGATTAGTCTTGATATGAAATTTGAGAGGCACACATAAACTACTAGCTGCTGCAGGAAGGTCAATTTTCGTATAATGATGAACCCCAAGAAATATAATTAGAACCAGTTATGGTTGGAGCTTTCAACTATATAAAGTCCACCAACAACAGGACTACCTGTGAGGAAATCTCCTAGGCCTTAGGGTACTTGTGATGATGACTATGGGCAGTTTATCTCTTGCCCTGCCCTTCAGAGATTGTATTTGGGGGTTAAACTGAGGAAATGGAGGTGGAAGCCATTGGCAATGCCCAGGTTAAGTCCATATATCATACAACTGCTACTTTGGGAATCGTAAATTCCTTCTATAGACCTGCACTGAAAGTATAATGATCAAGACTATGAGGACAGTTATTGTGTCTGAGTTAAACAAAAGGATACTTTGATTTTTTTGAAGGGAGGAGGTAGAATTTCAGTGAAGCAGAGGAACAAATCCTCTAAGACACTGACAAAAATATAAATATAGGCCTAGGTATAAGTATATCCCCAAACATGATCAATAAATAAAATATGCAAGTATTCACACTAGATAAATTTGAATTGGAAATGAGTTCACAAAACAATTTTAAATAGACAAATATATTATAGAATCATAAAAAACGTAAGAAATACTTGGAATTTAGGTTTGGTTATCTTGTGAATTTTACATATAATACTTGAATGAAAACCTTACTTTTTTTTCCCTGAGAACAGGTTTTCCTAACATCATATAGAAAAGAGGTAAAAAATGAAAATGACAAAAAAATGAAAATGTGTTTCAAATCTATATTCCTTAAAACTTTTTTAAAAACTATTTAGTAGTCATTTCACAAACACGCAAAAGGACATTATGTTTAAATATGTAGGAAACACTGGGTCAGATGAAATTACACAGGTTTCCTTTGTGCAGAAAGGGAAAAAGCTGTAAGATATTGTGCATACAAATTGGCAAAAAATAGATGGTGCTTCATTTCTGAAATGATTTTTTTTAACTGAAACCTGATTTAGGGAAACATTTAAAAGCTGCAGAAGATTTGGAAAAATGCAAATCTCAGGAGAATTTTGCAGTCTTTTCATACGTAGAGAATGTTCTTTCTAGAAAACTGTGGTATCATCTGTATTTGGTCGTTCTTGGTTCCTGACACAGAGCCCCTAAAACCCTCAAAATGCCCTGAATGATAGAAGTGTCTTCTGCTATTCATAAAGAGCCCCACACCTGAGTTTATATTATAGGATTTAACTCATGCTGGGGCTCCTAGATAGCTTCAGGATGGAGACTGATCACCAGGAAAGCCAAACACAGGATTAGAGGTTTGGAACTTTCAGCCCCACCCTCTGACTTCTGGAGAGGGAAGGGGACTAGATGTTGGATTCTAAAAACTCCTGAACAATGAAACTTGGAAACCTCCTTCGTTGGTGAACATGAAATATATGGGGAACATATATAACATGGAAAGATACATAGCCAGGGCACAGGGGTGTAAGAGCAGCTGGCTTCAGGGGTCCCAAACAAACCAGATTCTGCCACTTGGCATTGACAAAATCCGAAGGCAGAGAGACAGTGACGGTGAAACAAAAAAGGACTTTATTTCAGTGAACCCAGCACCTGGAAGACAGCAGACTATATTCTCAAAGACTGTCTCCAAACTGCTGAAAATATTGCTAGATTTATATAAGGAAAATGTGGGACAAAAGTCGGTGGATACTGCAAGTGGGCAGTAAATATCAGGTTGATAGTTGTCAGTCTTGAGGGGTCTTGCTGGCTCAGGGCAGTCCTTATTGCTGGAGGGGATAGTTTCAGTTCCCATCAGGGGATATTTTGCCCACTAGGTCTTTTACCTGAGTTAAGAGATAATCTGGAAAGAAGAACTTAATATTGTCTTTTCCATTTCGGCCATTTGGTGAGTGAATGGTAACATTACCTTGTGCTTTTAATGTGTATTTCCCTGATGATTACTAAGATTGAACCACATTTCTAATGGTTGTTGGCCTTTTTAACCTTCTCTTTTGCAAAGCTTTCAAGTATTTTGCCCATTTTAAAAAAAGATATATATTGTTTTCTTTGATTTGTAGGAGTTTATTTTGACTGTAAGATCTTTATTAGATATATGAATTCTGAATATCGTTTTCCACTCTAGTTCAAATTTCCACTCTCTTACTCGTGCCTTTTGATGAACTGGAGTTCTTAATTTTAATGCAGCTTAATTTGTCCTTTTTGCAAGTTTTACAAACTGTTTAAAAAATTATTGCCTGCTCCAGGATCAAAAAGTTGTTCTTTGATATCTCCTTTCCAGAACTTTATGATTTTTTCTTTTACATTTAGATCTGCAATCTATCTGGATTTCATTTTTGTGTGTAGTGTGAGGTAGAGGTAAAGATACTTCCTTTTCATAAATTGATTTTCAGTCAATATGCATTGATAGCACAATCATTCTCCCACTTCACTGAAGTATTACAGTGGTCACTGTCATAATTTGATGTCATAATATAGATTTTTGTGTACTCCCAGAATCTATATCCTGTTCCATAATGTTTTTTTTCCTATTACTTTTTTCAGGATGCAAGGTTTTAATATAGTTTTATAGCCTTATAGTAGAATTACATTTGGTACTATAATATCCCTAGTTTGTTCTTCTACTTGAGGGTTACTTTGTCTTTCCTTGGCACTTTGCCTATCCTTATGAATTTATAATCTGTTTATCAACTTCTGAGAAAAAAAAAGGCTCTGGACACTTTGATTGGTATTGCCAATAAATAAATAAATTTGAGGAGAACTGACATATCTACCATATAGAGTCTTCATACATAACTATGTTATTTATTTTGGTCATTGGTTTATTCAATAATAATTTTAGTATAAAGTCCTTGTAAACCTTTGTTTGATTTGTTCTGAGATATTTGAATATTTTTATTGCTTTGTAAAGGGTATTGGTCCTTAAATTTCCAACTGTTTTGTTTTATTTCTATAGAAATATATTTTTTCATATTGATAATTGTATATACATGAATTGTGTATACATGAATTTAATAAAGTGATTCATATAAAAATTTAGAGTTTTTAGTTGTCATGTTATCTCCAAGAAAATAAGTTTTATTTATTTCTTTCCAATATTTATGGTCCTCTGTCTCTTTTTTTTTCTTGCCTTATTGCAATGGTTAGACTCTCCACTACTATATTAAAGTGGAAATAGTGTCCTCCCCTCTCTCTGTAGGGTAAAGTCTTTAATTTTTTTAAACACTAAATGTATAGCCCTCTAGGTTTTCTGTAGATATTCTTTGTCATTTAAAAATTTTCACTGAGTCTGAGTTTACTAAAAGATTTTTCATGAAAGGTTGTTGAATTTTAGTCAAATGCTTCTTTTTGGTTTCTCGTGGTGTGTTTTTTTTTTTCTTTCTTGAATGTTCTTGACAGGATTTAGAATTCAAGGTTTTGTTAGCCTCATAAAAGGTGTTAGAAAAGGTCACCTTCATTTTTTTTTTCTGTTTTCAGAAGACTTGGTGCAAGATTGAGGTTATTTCTTTTTAAAATAGTTGGAAGAGATTTCACTATTAAAGCCATCTGGTTGTACAGTTTTCTGTGGGAATTTTTTTTTTACATAATAACAAATTTAATTTCTTTAACAGATGCCTCACTACTGAGGATTTACATGTCATCCCTTAACTTCAGTAAATTGTATTTGTGGGGGCATTTGTTCATTTTAATTAATTTTCAAATTTCTTTGCTTAAAGTTGTTTGTAATGTTTTTTTATTATTTATATTATTGATCTATATTTATGCCCCTTTTCCATTTTTATTTTTGTTTTTCTGTTTACAATTTTTTTTGCCTTCATCACTTTTGTTCAGGATTTATCAACAATTGGGGCACATGGGTGGCTCAGTCATTAAGCATCTGCCTTCAGCTCAGGTCATGATCCCAGGATCTTGGGATCGAGCCCCGCATCACGTCAGGCTCCCTCCTCAGTGGGAAGCCTGCTTCTCCCTCTCCCACTCCCCCTCATTGTGTTCCCTCTCTCACTGTATCTTTCTTTTCAAATAAATAAATAAAATCTTTAAAAAAAAGGATTTATCAACAATTAATATTTTCAGTCTTTTCAAAATTCTAATGATTGGCTTTATTATTTTCTCTATTCTACAGTATTTTTAAGATTTCATTCATTTCTATTTTCATCTTTAGTATTCCTTCTTTTGTTTTGCATACTCTTCTTTATTAAGATAGAAAGTTAAAATGTTGATTTTTATCCTTTCTTCTCTCTCATACATGTATGTAAGGCTAAGTTTCCCTTTAAATACTGCTTTGTCTATATTGCACAAGTTTTGATCTGTCATATTTTATTATAATTCAGCTCAATAATATTCTAATTTCTATGCTAACTTATTCCTTCATCCATGAGTTGTTTAGGAATGTGTTACTTAATTTTCAGGCAGTACATCTTTTTCTAGTACAGTTTTGTTGCTGTTTTCCATCTTAATTCTATAATTAGAGAATATACTTTAAATTGCCTCAAATATTTTAAAATTTCAAATTGTTTCAATATTTTAAATTTTGTTGAGGCTTTGTGATGGTTCACCATATGGCTGATGTTGATGAACCTTACATATGAACTTGACAAAAAGATAAATTCTACTTTTGTTGGGTTCAGTGTTCTATATATGTCAATTAGTTCCAGTGTGATAACTGTGATAGTAAGACTTCTTTTGTCCTTCTTTATTTTTGAGTGATTTTTCTATCCACCTGCAAATACACTCCAGATAATCGAACAAAATCCTTTCAGATTGATTCCCTTCAAATGAATTTTTAATATTGCTTTAGGTGATTTTAATTTACATCCATTTTTTTAAGAAGATTCAGTTGAGAGATCACTGTTTTGGCCATTGAAGTAATCCTTAAATGGATGACAGTATTCCATTTATGGCACAAGTTTATACTAAACACACACCCTGGGAAGCTCTGCAGAATAATCCATTAACAGTATTTTTTTAAATAAGTTTTACAAGTAAATACAATCAAGTGAAAGCATGTTTCTTTCATAGATAAATGTTAATTTTACCTAACATTATAGCATTTCATAAATGTATGTGGTTAAAGTAATAAAAGGGAACATGTCATTTACATAAAATCTAACTATAGATTTTAACATTAAATATTCTTTGCTAATTGTTCTATGAATCACAAATGATTCCCTTATTATGAATTATTTTTCTCACCAAATATTCTCAGATTATATGTAGAAGTAACAACTCATCAAAAAAAGAGAGAACAAAATCAAGAAACAAAAAATAATCTCTAAATTAGATATGGCAAACTGGTGGCCTAAGGGCAAAATTTGGTCTTCAGAAATGTTTTGTTTGATCTGTGGAATTTTTAAAAAATTAGTCAATATTTTAACAGTGGGAGATGTTATATAAAAATGACACTGTTAATTATTTTGAAATATTATAAATTTGACAAAACCAATGCCATAATTTTCTCTGCATTCCAGCACCTTCAATGTTAGAACAAGAGTCTGCATCCTAATAGCTTCACCCAATTAAATTTTCTGCCTGGTAAATGTAGAGAGGTATTTGCACTTCCTGCTATAAATAAGTTCTAAGCATCCTAGCAATTATCAGTCATTCCACATTTTATCAAATGTACTGTGTTTGGGGTGCTGATTGGTTGGAGGATATGGTAAGTCAATCTATGATAGAGATTGTGGGCAACAAATGGCAAATAATATGCAAAGCAATATGCATCAAATTTGTAAAACCATATACTTGGAGATCATTTTAACAAAGTTGTTAGTGGGATTTTAATTAAGTTAAAGTTATATCTGAGGATTTTTAATTTAAACAAATTGAATGCACATGAATAACATAACCCTAATAGTGGTGACATGGCATCAGATATAGGAGTAGAATGGAAAACAGAGGTAGAGGAAGAGACTGGGACCTAATTATTGTTTTCTAAGGAGTCTCCCTTTTTTCCCAAATTCCAGGTCTTTGAAACAGAGTAGCAACAGAGAATTCCCCACAGTGACCAACATAAGAATATCTTATTTGGGTTGCCTACAGTGGTCAGGAAGTTCAGTGTTTAATATCCAGGGTGTATGCCATATAACACATTTGATGTCAACAGAGCTTAATGGTAGCTTCTGGAATGATGACTGTCTTAAAAAAAAAAAGTGCCATTTTCTGGAATCAGAATGTCAGTTTGGAGGGGAACCTGAAGGAAAGCTGACTTAATCATAAGTCTCTGAGCCATGTGGAATCAAAGATTCTGACATCATTTTGCCTGGAAATATTATTAGTCCAACAGTCTAAGATAGGGATATATTTTCAGAGAAAAAGGACTTAAGCTGCCCAGAAGCTGTGGTAGATTAGTTATTCACATTTTTTTAAAAGATTTTATTCATTCATTTGAGACACAGAGATACAGAGAGAGAGAGAGCATGAGCAGGGAGAGAGGCAGAGGGAGAGGGAGAAGCAGGCTCCCCGCTGAGCCAGGAGCCCAATGTGGGGCTCGATCCCAGGACCCTGGGATCATGACCTGAGCCTGAAGGCAGACGCTTAACCATCTGAGCCACCCAGGCGCCCCTCACATTGTTTTTTAAGGTGACAAATAATTCACTGTGGAAGTTGTTTGCTTCTTTAGATGCAGAGACACATTCCAGGACTACAGATTTTGGATACACTTTCCAACTAAAAGAAAATCACTTGCCTGATTTCCCTGAGTCCATGTTGATTATGGAATGTGCCTTGACTGAACAAAACCAAGTAGCAATATTTTAAATGTCCACAGCTCTCGAATCTTCCATTAAGAGAAATGGATGAGACCAAGTCATGGTTTAAATATAAGACAGAGAAAAAAATGTAATCGAAAAGTATAAAGTTTAAATAACTGGACAGAAAGCTGAAACATGGAAAGCGTTTCTCTTTTTGAACCTATGTGTATAGAATAATTTTTTCCTAACTCAATGCAGTTAAATTTAGCTGTCAGGAAGGAAAAGAATAAGAAAACATCTGTATAATAATTTGAACAGCACTATAGTAATCTTTGGATAACAGCATTGATGTAGCTTAAAAATTCACCAGAATACAGAGTTTCTTCCATTTTAATTTTCATGTAATTCACTAATACATCTAGTTAGGAAGAGTTTTTATAATCTACCAGGACTGTATTTGCTCACCCAGAAATTACCTGGATTAATTACTGAAGGTTTCCACAGATATCAGCATCTTATTCTTCACCTACCTTGAACCTTGAAACCATTCCCTGTGAAGACATACTATGAAAACATACACAGATGGCCTTGAAATTTAAATGTATAATTGGAATTTCCCCCTCCCCACCGAAAAAAGAAACCATTCTGTTTGGGGGCTGGGATGGCTAGTTATCCATGACACACTTCATAACTTTATTTCTAGTCCATTAAATTCAATATAGACAGAAGTTTAAAACTAGTACCAAATAAAGGCAAATGACATACTTTTAAACATTTAAGACAAATCATCAACCAGTTTCTACTGACATACTCAAACACTTTCACATTCTAGTGCAATTATTCTTTAGTTCTTCCTGTTACTAAAATGTTTATTATTAAACAAATAATAAAAACAATTATAAATGAGTGAGCACTCTCCTAACCTAAATCTAAGGAAAATAATTTATTGGAATGCATCTTCATTTTCATGTGAAAATTTTTCATTAATTTTTACAGGCCTTTTATATATGAACATTCTGGGGAGAGGATGTGGAGCCTGGGGAACTATGTCACAATTATTATATTTTCCTGGATTATATATTATATTATATTATTATATTATATTTATTATATTAATTTTCCTGGATTTTCCCATAGCTTGGACATCTTTTGGTTTTTATTGGTATTCTATTTTTATCCTACTACCATGAGTACTCTATGACATGATGAAAACTTGATAGCTACTCTTTTTATCAAAATCTCAGGATTTTTTGGTATATGACACTCTCATGTATAGTTTTAAGAATTGACACAATACCCACAGTTATCTTTCAAGATATTTTAATAGGAATAAATGTATTCATTTAACAAACCTTTATTGAGATCTTAGAGTGTGTCATGGACCAACACTAAAAAGAACTGTAAGATCTGGAAAAAGTAACCAAACAACAAATACAGAAAGAAATATACAAATGGCATAATACAGGTGAGAAGAGGTATTATTTATTCACTTAGTTTTTTAAAGTTGAGTGGAAATTAACACAGGAAAGAGGTGAAGAAATTGTTCCTGGTGGTAAAGGTACAGAGGCATTAAGAGAATGGAACAACCATAGAGAATAACGAGTAATCTGCTATGGCTGAAGCAAAAGTATGAGTGGTGGATTGGTGAGAAATGGGTTAAATAGGTCATCAGAGACCAGGCTTCAAAATTGCAGGGAAAAAATTCATACTGAAGCTATTGAAGAATTTAAATGAGAATAACCAAGTAAGACTGTATTTTAGAAAGATTGTTCCAGTGGCTGTCTTGAGCATGGATGGATTGCAGGAGGGTGAAACTGGCAGAGGGAAATAGGCAGTGATAAAGGAGATAAGGAGGAAGTAAGAAGTATATTACAGGGATAACAAGTAGAGTAGAAAGGATTTGGATGTGGAGAAGAGAGAAAAAATATAAAAACTTTCTTGGGCAACAGGCTGATTGGGATTAGTGGTGACTCTCCCTGAGTTGGAATTCAGAGGAAGTGGAAAATATGTTTTGGAGGAAAGAAAAGGATATTGATTTTGGCTATGTTGACTGAGATTTGAGTATGATCCCTAAGTTAATAATTAATCATGATATTCAAGGAATTTAATAACTAGTAGAGCACAGGCAGTGGTGGCTAATCAGGGTGGATGGCTAATTCCCTGGAGTAAGGTCTGCAGGCCAGCCGGGAGGGAAGGAGGAGCTTAAGTGCTGGATGATTGGCAGTCCATCATAGCAGGGCTGGAGCAAGGATCTCCAGTCCAAGCAGACGGTGGCTAAGTGCATGGCACGGCAGCTTTAACTGGCTAACGGTGCATTTCACATGTTCACAGCAATACGCGCGCAACCAGAGTGAACACCACTCTCAATATGTGGACCTGCAGATTATGAGAACAAGCTGTATTAGAGATAGAGGTTTGGGGGCCTTTTCCCTTTGCACCAGTTCCCAGAGTCTTTTGCATCACTATACCTCCTTCCTACTCTTTCTATTGTATTATTCAATAGTGCTTTTGCTCAATTTCTTACAGGCTTATTTCCCAAAGACAGGGGAGACTCCTTTCCCCATGCTTTGCATTAAATTAATTAAATGGGTTTTTTTTAACATAAAAGTGCCAAAGAAAGAATTTTAAAAATCCCAAAGACAGACATTTTCTTAGGGAATTTTAAGCAAGTTTCTTTTAATCTTCTACTTGAGATAATATTAAGTAATGACTGGATATCGTCTCTATAGGTTTTGTAATAATTTCTTTTTTTTAAAGAATAAGAACTGGGCTATCTATATTCGCAGCATGTCTCAGAGTGTCAAATACTGAGAAGAGGCCTAGATGTTCTCCTTCTTGCAAGCTGACAGTTAGCCTGCCTCTGTTTCATGGATGCTAGCAAGGTATGACATTCCCAGGTGAGGATCAAATAACTATTAGACACAGCAATTTCAGTAGCCAGAATACCAGCATTTTCGTGAGCAAGTTCCTCAGGTTCCAACTGCCCCAGGGCATGGCAAAGATGGCCAGGTGAAGCTTGCACATGAGTTAACAGGAAAGAAACTGTGAGCTTAGGAAAACACATCTTCTATTATAGGCACTAAGCATGACTCTCCTTTGCTCCAGATATGGACATTATTTTACTGTACTGGACAGTTACCAAATCTGCCCTTTGTTTTGAAGGGAGATATTATTCCTAGCTCCCAAGTCTCTTTGCTGTGCAAACATCACTGAAAAGAATCTATACCAAGATAGACAGAAATAAAAGACATCCATTGGGGATTGTCTCCCAACAATATCTGACTGCCATTTTTTATAATCTTGATTTCTGGTAAATTTCTTCATAAGTACATATCTCCTTTGACTACCGTGGTCAATCTGATACTGAGTGGCTGGGATCAAATCTGTTTAATTTTTCTTTTTCAGCATTTGCCTTAGAGTATTATCGACATGACTCCAAGCAGCAGAATGAGGCCTGCCTTCATATTTCAAACATGCCCTAGCATCTTGGTCTTAACCAGCTGAACAAATCAGGATATACCTTAGGAAGCCATGAGCGGCTCTCCTCAGGTTTCTGAACTGGCTATTCCACATGGCTGGAGGCATTAATCCAGTGCCACAGAGTGTAGTACCTGGCTGTAGTCCCAATTACACAGACCACATCTTTGCCTACAAGAAAGAATTCTAGGGCATATCAACATCCAAAACAGGCCAGTGAGTTGAGGATAGCTTGAAAGTCTTCCAGGGCAGGAGGAGTATTTCCTTAAACATTTGATGCACAAATCAGCTATGTTTTTGGAAAGGGGGCAGGTAAATACTTGGCTTCCACTCAAGAATTATAGTCCAGAAGGTCCCAGTTTAGTTTGAATAGATTGGATTAGTCCTTGTTTCTGGAGAGCCTATTGAGGGCGTTAAGTTCAATTTATACTATTTGTCTACACTATCAGCCAGAAAGCCTTCCTGTCCATGTGAAATGACTGGGTGACAGCCATAGCTACGGGTATGGAGAAGATAGTACAACTGTGTTAACAGGTGTTTTCCTTGGAAGATGCAAGATCAAGAGCCATCCTCTACTGCTTTCCATAAACTTATCTATAAGGTGAAGGAGTGTAGTGATCAAATCATGGACAAAATCAGTGGGCATGGCACACGGTAGTATATTCAATCATGTGGTCTTTATCTTTATGATCTAGGACTATGCTGATTTAACATAGAATCCAGGTAACTGAACCTTTTGTCCAAGCTGCCACTCAAAGTATATACTAATCAGGCTGACCTGGTTTTGCCTTTAGGGTAAAGAATGAAGCATCATTCCCAAGGATGGTGGGGGAAGAAACCTGACATGGGTGTATATAACTCCCAACTTGTTCTTCCTAATCAGTACCCAGGAAGCAACTGAGAGTGGATTATCCCTTTCTGGTTATAGTCACATTCAATGACAAAACTCCCTTACTAAGATGTGTGACCAAAGAAGAGATAAAGGTAGTAGTCAGAAACTTTTTACACCAGTTTTTGAAGAATGCTCAAAAATACCAGATGTCTATGGATGGTAAGGAACATGGAAGATATTCTGAATATCTTGAGAATCAGTTATTATTTTATTGATTTTGTATCAAAAAGCCCACCCTTGTCAGATTTCAGATGGACCAGAAAGTTGAAAACATGGCATGTTTTAGTTTCAAGGGCTGCTGTGGTGTGGCCAGAGTCAAGAGTTTCGACTAGAGCAGAAACTCTCTAACCTAAGAAAGTATCAGCATGATGAGGCATGACATCTCTAGCTCCTGAGGTGTCCTTCTCTATGTGAGTTGGGTTTTCTAAGTTCAAAAGCAAATGGAAGCTGGTAATTATTACATAAAAAATTTCTATAAATGACTTTTCTCATGTCAGTACATTCATAATTTCAGCTCCATCATTCTTTCCTATTTAGCATGTGTATTTGGGCCACCATAACAAAATACAACAGAATGGGTGGCCTAAAAAACAAAAATTTATTTTCTCACGGTTCTGAGGGCTAGAATTTCAATATCGATGTGTCAGCAGGTTTGATTCCTTCTGAGGCTTCTCTTTTTAGTTTTCAGATGGCTGCCCTTTTGCTGCCTCTTCACATGTTGGTCCTTTGTGCATATACATCTCTGGTGTCTCCTTATATGTCCAAATTCCTTCTTTTTTATATGAACACCAGTCAGTTGGATTAGGGCCACCCATATGCCTTCATTTCTCCTTAATTACCTCTTTAAAGGCCCTATCTCCAAATACAGTCACATTTTGAGGTACTAAAGTTTAGAGTTTCAACATATGAATTTTGGAAGGACACAATTCAGCCCATAACAGCTTATTTCCTTAAATATTAGGGTTCTAAAATGTATATCTCATCAGGGGCACTAACCTCTCATACCTTAGGTGTCAGGAAAATTTTCATACCTTCAATAGAATGGACTTAGAGAAAGGACAATTTTAGAAGCCAACACTCAACAAAGGGAGAACAGGCATATTTCTCCCATCTTCTCATCATCCCTCAGAGGGCCATGCTGGTGATTGTGTGATCCACCAGGCACACAAGATGGGTTTACACTCTAGTGAAAAGACTCTTTCAGGGTAAGGAGTCTGATCCATGGAGGAACACACATGAGTTACAGATTTGGATGCCAGGCAGTCTGGATTGGTTTGCACTTGTTTTCAAGAGTTGTCTGAAAATAGGGACATGTTGAAAGTTGAATCCCTCTCAGTTCTGCAGGAGGTAAATGTCATTGCAGTCATTTCTGTTAGAAGAATGATGGTCATGGTCTTGTGAAGGCAAGGCCACAGTAAGCAAAGCCAAGGCCATGTCTGACAGTTCAGCCAGTAAAGATACAACAGCCACTTTAAGACTCAGACAGTTTATTACTTAATATATACAGTGAAAGGAAGAAATAGCCAAAGGTGATTATATCCATAACCCACTTACCAAAAGGGATGACACTGAAACAAAAAGCACCAAATGGCTGCAGTGCCAGTTGTGGGAAAATCCACCGAAAATTAATTTTCATCTGCAGCTCATTGGTTCCACAGTCTGTAGCTATATCCTGAACAGAGTGGAGACACCTCTTCAGAACTTTGGAGACAATAAAAAACTGTCTCAATATGGCCTCACAGGGGAAAAAGGGGGCAAGTGAGAGATAGCCCTGAGGCAATGCCTCACAAGCCTCCCGTCTTCTCCTGTTCAGAGGAGATCACAAGGAAATCTGCCAAGATTCAGACAAATGATTCAAGCTTTTGCCCTGATTCCCTGGGTAGACACACGTAAGGTTACCAGAGCACCATGGTGGTACCATTTCCCTCCAGATCCCCTTGGATCATTTTCCTTGCAGCTAAAGGCAAAGTTTCAGGATCATTTTCAGACAGTCCTACTCTTTGTGTCAGATGTAATATTTTGTAATTATCAATGTCCACGTGAATCTTATGCAAGAGAGATGATTTCTGGGTATTGATTGCAAGATGAACCTATAATAGTCTGTAGACATAATTATATCACAGGTAGCAAAATAACTCATTTTAAGGAAAAAAATTAAGTTTAAGGTTGAAGGCAAAGATGCATTAGTAGGGATTGCCTGTTATTTCTGTCTTTGTTATTAATGACCTTAATATTACTGCCAGGAATTTGGTTATACTACAGGAGGTTACTAGGGTCATTTGTGAAAAGCAAGTTTTAGCAGATGTTTTAAATTTCAAAACGCCTCAGTCCTTTTTAAGTCATTTTGCACTTAAATTATTTAATGTTGGCAGATAGTTGGAGCCATTTCATTAATGGCAGCAACTATGTGTTGTTTTTCCCCTTTCACATAAATTAAGGCCTGTTGTAATGATTGGTTAGGTCACTTAGGGTGTCTGAAGGCCAGAAACTTTGAAAGAAGCCCAGGATTTTTAGAAATAGAAAAGCTCTGTTCTACATTTCACTCTAGTATGAAAAACCTCAAGACTGGCATCATCATACTGAGATTAAAATAGACTCATTCAACAAAATGTCTTTTTGGTTGTGGCATGTATATTATCTGATTTTACAAAATGTGAGAAAGTTAATCTTATTTCCTGCCATAACAGCATGTGATTTTTCAAAAATATATATTCACACAGATAAATTAATGTCATTAGTCAAATGATCATATAATTTTAGTTCATCACCTTTACAAATTGAGAAAGAAAATGCATTGCATCATAATACCTTTCACTGAAACATTGCAGAAATAGACAGTTTTAATAAGCTATACTGCTCAAGAGACATGAAAATAGAGTATTAAGAGTCAGCTTGGGAATACACAATGAGGATTAGTCACATTGCTTATTCAGTATCATACCCCATAGCATCTAACTAAATCTGTACTACATTTGGCATTAATATCTCCCAGTAGAAAAAGGAAATAATCATTAAACAGTAGGAAGTGATCTGCACTGGTTATCTAATACAGTGCTTTCTAATGCAAGAAGCAGAATTCCAAGGGATTTACAATATGGCCCACTGAAGTGCTGAAGGAAGTGAAGGTATTAGATATTCTACTCACCTGTGTTCTGTCTCTTCCATCTGAATTTCATTTTTGATATATTAAATATGCAAAAAAATGCTTATTTGTGTTGCATGAATATGACTATAAATATATAGTCACACAGGCATGCAATTCAAAGAAATATAAAATGTTAACTGTGTATGATTATTTTTGCTCATGAAAATGAGAAAACAAATAAGTTTAGGAACTAAATGTAAAAATGGCAAGTATATCACACTACTTATATTACTGACAATTAAATATTCAAAATATTTCAATGATACAAGATATTGATAACCAATAAGCTCAAAACCCAACTATCTAAAAAAAAAAGACACAGGGGTGCCTGGGTGGCTCAGTTGGTTAAGTGACTGCCTTTGGCTCAGGTCATGATCCTGGAGTCCCGGGATCGAGTCCCTGCTCAGCAGGGAGTCTGCTTCTCCCTCTGGCTCTCCCCCCTCTCATGTGCTCTCTCTCTCTCTCTCTTATTCTCACTCTCTCAAAATAAATAAGTCTTAAAATTAAATAAATAAATAAATAAATAAATAAAAAAGACACAATGATCTTCATAAAAATCATCTTTCAAAATAACACGTATTTGTTTCTGGTTACTACTGTAACTATGCATTCTGGAGGTTAGAAGTCTAAAATGGGTCACCAGGATTCTGGTTTAGGGAGACTCCATTTCCTTGCCTTGTCCAGCTTCTGGAGGCCACCTGTACATTCTTTGGCTCATGGCCTTCCTCCATTTTCAAATCTAGAAGTACAGCATCTTTCAAGCCTCGTTCGCTGTCCCTCTGCTTTGATAGTTGTGTTGCCTTAGGTCTGGCAAACTCTTCCTATGTCCCATTTACACGGACCACTGTATTTACAGGCCTACCTGGATAACCCACATTCATCTTCCCATCTCAAAATCTTTAACTTGATCACATCTGCAAACTTTCTTTTGCTGTATATGGTAACAGTCACAGATTCTGGGGATCTCGATGGATAGGGACGATTCAGTAGGCCATTATTCAACCTACCACACACATAAAACATTCTTAGCTTTTAAAATCTTCCAAACAAAACACTTTTTTTTTTTTTTAGGCCTGATATCCCCCTAAAAAATACATTTTTACTCTCCCCCTTCTATTAATTCTTTGATGGGGAAGGAAAAAAAAATTGGGTGCAAAATCCGGTAGAATTTAGTTTTACCCCAGAGATGTGGAATCCAACTGAAATACTTACAAAATACTACCTAACAAGATTTATTAGACTGGGATTCGAACCAGGTGAGAGAAATCTAGATAAACCATTTTTATAATTCTCTCAACCTTGAGTTCTTAATGTTGTTGATTAACCTCTTTGCATTGTCTAACATCTGTTTTTCAAAGTGTCTATAATTTCTCTGTTCTAATATAGGAGAATATTTTTGTGGCCTTCACATGTAAAAGACAATTTCATTTGTGATAAAATTACTGAGGGAGCAGATTATTTCCTTCTTAATTCTGAACACACATTACTCCTTTATATTCTCAAATTATGGCCCATCTCATTTTCCTCCCATGTGGATAACTTTCCTGTACTTATAAAATGTTCCTTTGCCTAATAAGCTCTGAATATGAGCCAGGAACTTTCAGATCTACTTTACTTAGATTAGCACATTTAATCCTTGAAAAACTTTGAGGTATGTATGATCATTAACCATTTGAAGATAAGAAAACCGAGTTATAGAAGGATAAATATATAATGTCACTAAATGTATAAATGCCTTATTAGTCGATACAACTAAATTATGTTGTGGTAACTAACAACTACAAAAATCCACAAAAGGCTACATTTTTTAAAAGTCTTGTGCAGAATCTCATAATTTTTAAGGCAATTTTCAAGTTCAACTACTTTGATCTGAGGGCCCAATGTGTGCTTTGAAGCCCAAAGTTGTAGGGAAAGGCCAAAATGGTCTTGCTCTGGCAATTAAATAACTCAAACAGAAGTGACATACACTGGCCAAACACAGGACAGAACTTGTCACATGGCCTTGACTACAAATATGGTGATTCAGAAATATAATCCTATCACATGGTTTGGAGGAAAAGAGATTTAGTTATCAGTAATCTTTACAAGTATTTATGATAATGGCAAAACACCAGAGTTTCAATTCCAGACATTGTAGCTCCAGACTACTCTTAAAGCATATGCTAAACTTCTTGGAAGGATAAATAATTTTTTTAAATAAATTATACTGATATGAGAATTTATGCAATTAATTGAAAATATTTATTTGTTTCAATTATATGCCTGGCAACATTCTTGCGGCTGTGAACACAATAGTAAACAAAGTCCTTGACTTCCTAGAACTTAATTTCTAGGTTCTGGTCTTTTCTCAATGTGAAGGTTCCTTTCAATCTATATCCAGATTGAAAATTCAGTCTTTTTAATTTTGTTTCTTTCATTTTTTTTTGTTTTTTTGATAGTTCCTTTTCTTGATTTACCCAGTTTTATCAATTCATATCCTCATCAGGGGTACAATATGCCATTATTTTATATTTAACTATGGAAATAGAAGTCTTGCCAATTAAATTATGGTATTTGTTGTAAACCTCTTTGTTTTTCATTCAGGAATATTAAAATGTAGGGGAAAATGGAGTATTAATTCTTTCTTTCCTTGACTTAATATTTATGAAAATCTCTTTCCTTCATCTCTTTTGACCTTGCCTAAATTTGGGCAGAGCACTTCAACAAATCCTAAATTTTAATGTTCTTGGTCAGTTATCTTTTTAAATTAATTTATTTAAGAAGTTTTTGCAATTCTATCTTATTTTACCATCCTCTGTTTTTTATTTCATCTTATCTGGTCTTCATTTTTACTCCAATATTAAATACGATTTTGGGTGTCTGCACAATTTCCAAACAGCTTCTTTCATAAAGATATAGCCCTCTGTGATAGATAGTGAGATATGTCAATTAGATAGTACTCAGGAAAAAACATACTATTCACCTGCAGGAAAGACAGTTTTCACTCAGCCTCCAGCTGTCAACTTCTTCAGGGTCAATCTCCACTGCAAAAAACAAAAAACAAAAAACAAAAAACAAAAAACTGTCTTGCTTCAGGTCATGATTTTCCGGGGACAGCCCATATCTGGTGACAGAGTGGTGGGACTATAAATGCCTAGCCATATCAGCCCAGATGGACAAACCTCATGAGCAATATTCACTTCAACATTTAACAAAGTGGTAGCCTACATTGCAGTTCAATTTATTCCTCTTCATAATATTACTTCTTCTCCTTTCCTTTTAAAAGTATTTTTCCCTAGTGAATATTTTGCACTCTGAACTGTGTATCAGTTTACGTGATCAGGAAGAATCACCCTGCAACACTAATAATATACATTTAGTCATAGTATTCTCTGTCCTAGACCAGTTGGAAATCTTGCATAATATCACACTGATCCTTTATATTGATGAAGTCATGTTTATTGCTTGGTTGGATGAACTAGATGTGGCTAATCCACCAATGGGATTAGTAGGACACATGTGCTCCATAGATTATGAGAAAAGCACTATGAATACTCAGTGTCCTACCATATAAGTAAAATATTTAGGAAAATAGTCATCAAGGGCACCCTCTCAAATATAAAAGAAAAGTAAGCACACCTTGTAGTCCTACCATTAAGAAGGAAGTATAATGTCTGTTAGGTTTTGGGGTTTCTGGTGGCAACATGTTCCATACCTGTGAATATTGTTATGGTTCATACACTTTTGATTTTGCCAGCTTTAAGTAGGATTCAGAGAAGGACAAGGGTCTGCAGCAGGCCTAGGCTTCAGAGGAAACAGCCCTGTCATGTGGCCCATATGATCCAAAAGACCCTGTACTATAGGAGGTGTCAATGGAAATGTAGAGGTTGTATTAACACTCAGTGGGAAATCATAACACAGGCCCTTGGAGTTCTGGAACAAAATGGTGTTGTCAGCAGTAGAGAATTATGAACCTTGGGAAAAACAGATCCTGGACTTAAAGAGAATGAATACTTGGCCATGTAATACTACATGACCATAAGAACAGAGCAGTCCATGATTAGCTAGATTCTATCAGATTTACCAAGTCATTAGGTTAGATGGACCCAGCACCATCCATTTTAACAAAGAAATGGTACATTTGCGATTGGCCTCTTGAGTATGACTATAAGGCAAAAGCAAGATGCACAAGCAGGTAGATCAGAACTCTGTGACATTCAACACTGTTACATCAGTGCTTTCTTTCAACTCATGCCTCAATATAGGTCATTCCTTAAGGCCATTTTAGGAAAACAGGAAAAAAAACAAAACAAAACACTCCATTTGGTTATAGATGGCCTGGATTTCCATGTGATTAAAAATTCAAAATGGATGGTGACTGCATTATGCTTCTTTCAAGGGTGATCTTCAAAGATACAGTTTAGTAAAAATGCTCCCAATGGTCAATTTCAGGAGCAACATCACCTAGTCTACTTTATGTACAATAAAGGGAACTCAGGTTTATCAAATATATGGTCATATGGCAGGTGCAAATGGCTTGGTCAGTTGGTCAAGGGCCTGGAAAGAAAAAGATTGGAAGAAGCAAGGAATTCAGGGGGAGAGGCATGAAGATGACACATTGGAGTGGACACACAGTGTGAAGATCTCTCTATTACATGTTAACAACCACCCGAGGATATTCCACGACAGATGTTAAATTAACCAACAAGAGGACAAAATCAATGGGTAGATTAATATCTAACAGCTTCTGCCATTGACCATCCAGCACTAACAATAGGCACAAGAAAGAAGTGGTCACTATGGCAGAAGTGGAGAATATGTATGGGTCCAACAGAATGGACACTCATTAAGATTGATCTAGTTACTGCCATTGTCAAATCTAGCCTGCTAGAAATAAAGATCATTGCTGAGGACCCAGTGTGGCACTATTCTAGGAGACAATCCCGTCACTCACTGGCAAGATACCTATGTTAGGTTCTTTCCATAACAATATGGTCACCAGTTTGGTCTCATAGAAACAGATACATATTCTGGATATGAGTTTGCCTTTCTTGGCCTCAAGACCTCAACAAGTACCACTATTTGAGGGTTTGCAGAGTGTTTAATCCATTTGGTTGGACCCCACTTAATATTCTCTGGAACCGAGAGACACACATTTAAGCACATAAGTAGACACATGACCATGGGATCCACTGATCAGATTATATTCTATACCCATCAGGATCTACTGACCTGATATGCAACTGAAACAATGGCTGATACATATGTAAGTCAGCAGTCTGGAGGCAATATTCTTTGAAAATGTGATGTCATCACCCAGGAGGCAGGATATGCACTAATTCAAAAACCTTTATATGTCCCTGTGTTCCAATAGAAAGGAATACATGGTTCTGTAATACCAGGGCAGGAATCAGGAGGATTCTCAGGGGCCATTATTCCAGTGACCCACTAAGGGACTTTATACTTCTTATCTCTGCAACATTGGTCTCTTTGGAATAGGAGCTTTAGGTTTCTTTCTTTTTTTTTTTTTTTAAGATGTTATTTATTTATTTGACAGAGAGAGACAAAACAAGAGAGGGAACAGGGGGAGTGGAAGAGGGAGAAGCGGGCTTCCTGCGGAGCGGGGAGCCTGATGCAGGGCTCGATCCCAGGACCCTGGGATCATGACCTGAGCCGAAGGCAGACATGTAACGACTGAGCCACCCAGGCATCCCAGGGTCTTTAGGTTTCTAAAGGATTAATGTTTTTGCCAGGACAAACAGTAGGTGTCCCACTTACCTATAACCTATAGTTGTCCCCTGAGCATTTTGGGCACAAAGTGCCCAGACAAGTCAATAAGAGACAAGTCCATAAGAAGTAAAGTCACCATCTTAGCAGTGTTAATTTATCCTGATCATCATAAAAAGGTAAGAGAAGTTAAGACTATGTATAGAAGCCAGGTAGTCCAGTTAGGTGCCTCTTGGTGATTCCTTGACCAATGGTGACTATAAAAAGACAAATACAGCAACTTGAGAAGTCATGATGATAAGGAGGTCAAACTCTCAGAAATTGGGGGTATGGACCCAATTACTAAGTCATCCTGGAAGCCAGTAGAAGTAGTACCTGAGGATGAAGGTGCAAGAGACTGATAGTGGAGGAAAGAATCTATGAGTGTCAGGTGGATCCAGAGAATAGCTATAGTATTGAGCCTGTAGTTCGTCCAGCTAACCTCTCTCTTCTGTCTCCCTTCTGGAAAAGAGCCCCGTGGATTCATGGAGGAGCTGATCACCGAAAGTGTATGGAGACATAGATCCAAGAGGCACAGGGGGTAGTCTGTGGTAGTCTGTGGTCTGTAGTCCTCCAAGAGGACTGTGGTAGTCACAGAAATGCTCCATCCAGATTCCCCTTCAAGAAAGCACTTGCGGCTCATCTCCTTCATCCCTCATCTCAGCCATAGAGAGCTGCCTGCCTGAAGGTCACATGCTGGGACAGTCCGTATCTGATGACTGAGAGAGGTAGGAATATAAAGGCCTGATAGAGAACAAGCAATATCTGGTGAATGATATTTGCTCCAGGGCTCCAAGTTGTTTTGGTCAGAACATTTTTAAGCCTGTGTTGCATGGGCAACTCCTCTGTGGAGAGAAAAGCGAAGCAAATGTAAAGGCATATGACTGAAAGACAAACAGAATGACCATCATGCTAGAGGTTCCCAAATACTTCCCATTGCCTAGACAGAGACCCTTTGAGGACTTGCTACCCTTGAATTCCCTGGCACAGCCTGGATCCTTTCACAAAATCTCCCATGTGTTTTTCCCACCTTAATCTTGGTGGAAGTGGATTTCTATTTCTTACAACCAAAAGTTCTTAGACTTAGGCAAGCTACATATTTTGTGCTTACTGGCCTATGTTCTTCTTTTATAAATGTCACTTTTTTCTGTGACAAAAATATCCTAATTTTCTTTGGGTTTCTGCCATAGATAATTTTCAAATATTTGCTCTTCTCTTGCATCTTCCTGATAGTGCTTTCTTTACTTCACTTTACCTAGAATTTCAAAGGAACTTTCACCCTTTTTTCTTTAATTTCTTTATTATAGATTGACCAAGTAGAAATTTATTCAGGTGCATCATTTCATTAATCAAGATATGAAAATGTGCCTTATCTGGGCACACTTTTCATATAAGCACTAGTTAAATCCCCTCCTCATATCTAGATCTAAAAGTTGATTTACAAAATACAGTGTTCTGCCCTATTCCCATAAGCCAACCACCTCCATAGAACATAGGTTTCCTGTACTAAGCTCTAAGACCATTGCTTGGTTTTTTGATAATCGAAAATAAGGGATAGCAGAATGCTGAGAATGTAACATTTCCAGGAATGTTCTCATTTCCACCCAGCTGAAGGTGCTTTAATTTGGATGAAAGTGCTTCTAGGTTGCAATGTTGTATCCTTCGCCACTTTCAGTCTTTCCAACTCCCTGTTGCATCGATTTCTTAGCACTGCAATTCCCGAATGGCTATAAAACTATGGGCAAGAGTACAAAAAACCCTCTTCTAACTGTATCAACTGTACAGCATAATGGTAACTATCTGGTTTTCCAGTTAGTGGGGGTCTGGGTCTCTGGGTCAGACTTTAAAGTTAGAAAATAAATGAAATTTCTTTCTATGTTTCTGCTGGTAAGTCTACTCAATTTCCCACTAGTAAATTATGGGTAAGCTCATAGTCACTTTTCCCAATCTAAGTCAAATCATAGTTGAACAATTGTAGTTAATAAGAATAGCTTCCAAATTTTGGTATCAATATCTCCATGTTTCCACGCTAGTCAGTTAATTGTTTGCTTGTTTAAGCTAGCTTCTGGTCTCAGTCTACCACAACTATCTTGAAGTCAAAAATTGTTTTGTATTTGTTTAATCCATGCTCTTTTTTCTCCTACCTTCTCTTCATTCTTGACCATGCACTATCAATGATTATAAAAGCCTTCATACTTACCTTTTTGCTGTGCCATTTATTAAACTATTGGGAATCTGCTTCAAGCTTAGCTTTCTATGTTCAAGTTTGTTATGCTAAGGCTGGAACTCTACAAACCATCTTTCTTAGTTAGCTAGCTGGTGCCCATGAACTATGAAGTGACATGGATGAATTTTAATTATGACATGTTGATTGAGAAAGAAACCAGACACAAAAAAATACATGCATACCATATGATCCCATTTATATGAAATGCTAAAGCCCCAGGCAAAATAAATTTAAGGTGACAGAAATCACAATAGCCTTTGTTTATAGTGTGCAAGTACTGACTAGAACAGGGCACACACAAACAAAAATGTCCTTAGATGATTCTAAGACATTTGAGGTGTTTCTATTGAGGCGTTGTTTGCACAGGAATGTACACTTGTCAGAACTTATCAAATCATACACTTAATATTTATGTATTTAACTGTGTACAGATTTTAGCTCAGCTTAAAAATGCATGAGAGAACTGTTGCATGCCTCAGAAAAAAAAAAACAGAATTGACAATTACAAACACACACACACACACCCAAAACCCAAACCAAAAAAACTACAAAGACAAAAAATGAAAAAAACATTGAAACAGAGACCAAAAAATTAACATGTGGTTTTAAAAATCAAAATGATGGCTACCTTTCAAATACGCAGATAGTGACTAATTGTCAATTACTAGCAGTGAATTATTACTTGAGAGAATTATCTTAACTAACACAGAACCTAGTCACCTGCAAAATGGATTATCAGAAAAAGGAAAAAGGAAAAGCACAAAAAAAGAAAAACGAGAGGGTGATGATCAACCAGGCAAAACAAAGGCAACCTTGTAAGAGGAAAAGTTTTGAGCCAGCCCGGCAACACCCCCCTTTTCTTTAAAAAGATTTTATTTATTTATTTGAGAGAGAATGAAGAGAGAGAGAGAGAGCACAATAGGGGGGAGGGTCAGGGAGCCCGTCCAATATGGGACTTGATCCCAGGACTCCAGGATCATGACCTGAGCCGAAGGCAGTTGCTAAACCAACTGAGCCACGCAGGCGCCCCAGCCTGGCACCCCCTTGAGTCTGAAGGAATAGTGAAGTCTGTCCCATGCTTCATGTGCTGTGAGCAACAAATTTCAGCTCTGCCCTCCTGGCTGACAGCTGTCTTCAGGGTAAGAAAAAGAGAAAAGAGAATGAATTCTACTTGAAGAAAACAGATGGCTACTTAAGTGTGTAAATTTTTGCAATTTAAGATTACAAAAGCAGAAAAAAATATACTTTGTACATAGTCTTTATTTTTAGACTCTGATTGAGACTTTCCCTCTAGCTGTATTGTCCATTGCCGTTCCAGGTTGTCAATAATGTAGCCAATTTTAAAATGAGAAATAAATATCATGGTCACTACAGGTGTTGCTTTATTTGATGTGCATGTATATATTATCTGTTCAATAGATGTATCTCTTTTATTATATGTTTGTTTTCCAGTTTTACACATCTGTCTATGTGCATTATTTCTCCATATATATTAATAGATGTGCTGTTGAGCTATTATTGGCATAAATATTAATAATTGCAAATCTGCTGTAAAGCCAGAGTCATCCAATTTTTCTACACAAGAGAAATGCTTTTGCTCCAGTTTAGTAACTGAGACACACTAGAATAAAGCCGTAAGCACTTAGGTTATTGCAAAGGTGTTCTAGCGATTTAGCAATATTTTTAGTGATCTTTACTGGAGGAACCAAAATTATTGAGGCTGTTAATCTACCATAAATCTGCCAGCTTAAATTTCTAGGATGTCTATTCTAATCCCTTCCTCAGGTGCATTTCTAAATTGTACACTGTTTCCAGAGACTTCACCTGATGTAGGTCCTCGTTGAACCAGGTTCCTTTCATCCCTAAAAAACAAAAATTAAAAAAAACCCATAGCAACCCCTCTTGTCAGATATTTCTGATAAGATGGAAATATTTCAGAAAGGGACCTCTTAAGTGAGATATAGAAAAAGTCATGCTCCACTTCTCAATATCCGGGTCTCTTTCCCCTCATGTCACATGGATAGTAATGGCAATGTAGTCATTGAGAGAAGAGCTGTATGTCTATCTTCTGGTTGAGCCAGAGAGAGGACTGGTTCTTTTGGGAAAGTTGATAAATCTCAGGGAGATTTAAAAATAAGCTAATATCAAAGTAAGTCCCTTCATTCCCATCTACAGACAGAGATGATCCTTTAGTCTGCACAGAACGATGTCTCCAACTCTGTCTTTATTAAGCATGATCTGTTGAAACTTTTGTTTAGACTGGCTTATATACGGAGAGATATGTCCAGTCCCCCTACAAAGAATAAAGGAAATAAGTCAACACAGATAACTACACTGATGTTATCATATCTATAGAATTTGAAATATAGCAAGAACACGGCCGCCAGAGGTGATTCCGTGTTAAAGCAAACAAGCAAACAAGCAAAGAAATGCTCCCATTTTAATTTGAACAATTTTAGATTATTTCTTGGTCTCAAAAATATGAGTTGTTTTCAGTAATTTTCTGTTGGATTATCCCTGAATACTGAGGCATGATTGAGGATATCTGTCAAATAAATCTATCTATATATGTATATATGCACACACACACACACACATATACATATATGGTTCATATACACATATAAAGTATATATATGTATATATATATATTTAGCTTTATAGATATGCTTGGCCATACACACACACATACACACACATATATATATACATTTCCTGTAATTATTGTTATAATACATTAATGTAATAATTATTAACATAATATTAGAGAGAGAGAGAATGTGTGTGTACTGGGGACAGAAGCTTCCAAACATGTTTATAGTTACAGATATCTATGTGCCTAAACACTTACCTGGATATTTAAAATGTATTTCTTTTTTTCTCATAGTGATTACTATAAATCCAGATAACCCTAGCAGGAACAGAAGTTAGAAGTAGTATAAAGAGCTCACTTTCATTATAAATATTTGAGACTATATTAACCAGGAAAATATACCAACTCTTCATTTTATTTTGAATAACAATATCAATCATTCCATGGACGTTAACATGGAAACAGTTTAGGTTAATTTCTCTGTGAAACAGTGTGTTTTCTATAGTAGAGCATTAAATACGAAATTTAGTATCTGTTCACAGACATTTTTAATGCATATTAAACATGTTAAATACAGACATGTTTAATGTCTGTGCATTCACTTTATAAACTATATTACACTGTATGCCATGGAAAACAATGGAAGAAATATAGCAAGTGAATTTTTCTCAAAATTATTTTTTATGTGAAAAGGATATTAATAGCTAATAGTTGAAAATAGCTAGCATTTATTCATTACTTAATATGTACTGTCTGGTTTTCTAAGTGATTTATATTTAATAACTCATTAAATCTACATTACATTCATGGGAAGTAGCTGATTTTATAAATGGATAACACAGGACAGAGGGAGGTAAAATAACTTACTCAGGTTCACAGCTGATTCACGATCACAGCTTGGGATGTCAGGCATTTGACTCCTGACATCCCAGCTAAATTAATCATATGGTTTATCCTGTGCCATATATTTTATTTTCCTGTTACCTACCAATCATGTTTGCCTAGATTTATAGATTTAAATCTATATTAGCTTTACTTCCTGAATTTTCAGCTAACATAATATTGAATTGTAAAAAGAAAAAAAATTAATTGTGTGTGATTTTATGTTACTTCAAAATTTTGAGGAATAAAGTTAGAGTGTTAATAAATATATAAAATGGATAGAAACAAATATAATTCAAATGACCTCATTTGGATGACATTTTTTAATCCTTAAGACAAACGTATTAAGGAAAAAGGAAGTCATAAATGCTCTATTATCTAAACCCCGAAAAATCCAAAAGGAATGATAATGTATGCAAAAATTATCCAACTTTTTTTGTTCTTTCAATTACTGGTGATGTGTTGAGGAAGATAGAAAAGTTTACTCACACTGGTCTCTGACACCATCCTGTGACATTAGAGCTATGCCCGGTCTGTAACATGCTTTCAAGCCACTTTGTAAACTATGAATGTATACATGATGCCTACAAATAATAAGTAAAATGTAAAGACTTGTATGATTTGCATGCCCCAAAACAACTACAAAGAAAAGTCAAGATGAATTGTGATCTTAGGCTATACTTCCTGGAAACTCACTCTAGAATGGATATTGTTAGACCTTTAATCTTACCCTATCCCACTTTGTGCTTGAAGGTTTCAATACATTTCAAGTGATACATGAGACCAGATAGGAGACACTGTTAAGTGATGTTCAAGTCTGGGTTCTTAATGGGGATTTTGTTCTTCTTTGGTTCTCATAAATGGAATTTCCTTCTCACTCTTCCCTCAGCAATGGCTTTAAATCCTTTGAAAGACCCTTTACCAATCACTCTTGTCATACTTAGCACTGAATAGCTCTGTGCTGTCAAGGAAAGAAGAAACCAAATGTTTTAGTGACATTCATGTAGAGGCATATGTCAAAACAGATACATACAAAATCACGAGATTTATTAAAATTGTTGTCAAATTTCTGCCCCTGAAAATTATAATTAGCTACATGGGAATATAAAGTCATTCTTCAAACCCCTTTGACTCATTTCCCCATAGTGCACATCTCTTCCTTTCTCTGTCTCTCTCTGTCTCTGTCTCTCTCTCTCTCCCTCCCTCTCCCTCTCCCCACTGTGAGAAAAAAAAATCATGACTTAGATGTGATGCAACATTTATCTTTCCAAGGGGAAAAGACAAATAACTCAACATGGACATTGCCCAAGTGAAGTCTAATTTTTCAGAAAAAAGACAAATACATGAACACAGAATTTCTCTAACCTTAATTCTTACTTGAAAAAACAAGAGTTCATAGGCAAATCAAGTATGCAGTTCCACCAGAAAACAATCAATCTGTTTTTCCTGTTGAGGAACAATAATTTTATTGTCATTGTTTTTATATTATCTAATTGATATGAAAATAGTTAACATTTTCAACAATGAAGTCGTTGAGTTCCCTGTATACACAATGTACCCAATTTCCTCCATTCCTGAATTTTTTACCTCCTATAATTAGCTCAAGTTAAAACACAGAGACTGGATAGTGTTATTTCAGTCTTCCCTGATGGTTATGAAATTCGCATTCAGCAAAATTTATCTCCAAAACGTTAATAATTTTTGTTTGTCCTCACCATCCTCACCATCCTCCCCATCCTCCCCATTCTTGACCTGTAAAATTTCTCATCATCCTCCACTTGGACCATCTCAGAACTTTTCTTAACAATTTGACCCCCTTAAGTAAGTGTCTATAATCTCCCATGAATAATATATCTAAGAGGAAATATGGTCATGCCATCACCGTGATTTAAATTCCTCCATGTCATCCTGGCCTACATTGTGGTGCTTCTCAAATGGAAAAGCTTAGCGACAAATTTTTTAACATGAGTATTCCCAACCTCTCCCACTTCCTTCCCCATTATTATATGGCATAAAGTGAAATTATTCCTTTCAAAATCTTCCTAGGTGATTCTGCTTCAGACCTCATCACTACCTTTTAGCTATCCAGTCTCACCCTGAGTTATTGGCAAAAATCCAAACTGCTTAAAGTGATAAACAAAGCTTATCCTGTTCTCTCTTCAATATGAAAAACTTATTTTAACTCTCATTACTTCTTACATGTTCACAAAACGTATCACTGATAGCCATTCATTTCTAGATCCCTCTTCAAACTATATTTAGCTATCCTATGCTAATGTCTTTGCCTAGAACAGAGGTCAGTGTTTTGCCTGTTTTTGTAGTTTTATGGGAACACGGCCAAACCCATTCCCTATGCATTGTCTATGTCTGCTTTCACTCTACATCGGCAGAGTTGTAATAGACAGTGTATGGCCTTTAAATACTAGGATATTTACTATCTGGCTCTTCCTTTACAGAAAATATCTGCCAATCTCCGACTTAAAATACCCTTTTACTCTTTCAACTATCTCATCCCTATTTATGTTCCAGATTTAAATGGGCAGTAGTTATACAAGAAATATAAGAAATGTGCACACTGCATGCTGAAATTGGGTCATCACCACTTGTCTGAGCAAGTGTTTCTTCTGAACAACCATATACTTTAAGCATATGTCTATTCTACTGAAGTTTCCTGTAGATGTTCCTGTCTTCTTTACTTTGTAAGAGATACTTTTTTTTTTTTTTTAAGAGACACTTTCTTTTGACTTCTGTGTCACCAAGTGCTAAAACACAGCAAGCAGACAATATTGCTTGGACATCAGAACTAAATTAATAAATATCAAAAACTGTGCTGTGAAGTGGGTATTGCAAGATGATGAAAATACTGTGACTGTTGTCAAGGAGATGACAGAGTAATAGGAAAAATTTCAATTATTAATTATTAGAATACAATATGATAATGAGGTTAGTTGTGAAAATAAAGAGAGAAGAGGAAAATGTAATTGCCAAAGGAAATATGTCAGGAAATTTTGTACCAATAAAACAGATAAAAGATTTGGGCACCAACCATGTGCCAAATGTGTCTAGCCAGATAGAATTAATGGTCCAGTTTTCTAACATAACTAAAAATCTAAGTGAAAATAATATGACTAAGTCACAAAGTTAGGAAATAGATGAGTATTGACTTCTATCATTTTCTGAAGCTCAGGCTCTTTCCACTTGATGAGATCAAGTTGCTCCCTCATCCCTCTTCCCAAGGCTGTGATGAAAGCCTGGATGAGAATACCAATCTTAACCTTGACTCAGATTTCATCTCCTGTGCTCCCCCAGCACTATGCATGCTTGTACTAGGGATGTGGAGTGGGTGAGGAATGTAGCAATTTTTCGCTAAGTGTGTAACTCCAGTCTCCTTGAGTGGGAGATGGGGGGGGAGTATGATTTCATTCTAGAAAAACCTGCCCTCTTTCAACTTCTGGTATCCAGTGTTCTCTCTCTCTTTTTAATAACAACTTTTTTAAGTATTGTTAATTTGTTTCTATAAGAGTTCTCTGCTTGTGCATCCAGAGACAAAATCCATCATAAGTATAAAACTCAATAAATGTATTGTTCAATACAAATTCAATAAATGTATACTTTTTTAGAAGATAGGCATATATATTGCCTGTATTTGTGGACAATATAATTAGAGTATATTAACTGAAGATATTTTTTTAATATGTTCAGAAAAAGTTGTGACTAATACAGTCACAAAATTATTTTTGAAATATTCTTCATATTTTCTCTAAGAAAATATTCATGAACAATGCACTCACAAGGAAAATATTCTTGAGTATTGTCTTAAATAAGAAAATTCACAGAGACTTCCAAAGTCTTCTAATTCTTCTTCCCATAAGCTGTTCATTAACTCAGGGTTTGTTGGTCATCCCTTCTCATTCTGATGGCATGGGCTGTTTAAACCACAATTTCATGCTCAAATATCTCCAGCTAAGAAACAAACACCAGTCTCTGTGGTCATAGTTGTTCCCCCAAATTGCATGATACCAAGCTGTCCTGTGGACGCTCCCCCCCTCCACTTTTCCCAGCATGGTTAAACTGCTAATTCTCCAGTTTATCAAACTTCCTGCCAGGGATCAAGATTTCATCTCCCTTGTCAGTAGACACTTCGGTATCGAAGACTGATTATCTCTAGACGGCTTGGGCATGGGAAAGGAACTGTCTCAGAAATCTCCAGGTAACATGATTCTCCATTTATTCTTCTCTGCAATCTATATAAACAAAGATGAATGGGAAGCTGGGGCAATGGTTGTGGGCTAACAGACTTAGTGTGATCATCTTTTAGTAACTTCTCAGAAATGTTTATGACTGATTATTAAAACACTTGGATGGGGTACCTGGGTGGCTCAGTTGGTTAAGCGACTGCCTTTGGCTCAGGTCATGATCCTGGAGTCCCAGGATAGAGTCCTGCATTGGACTCCCTGCTGAGCAGGGAGTCTGCTTCTCCTTCTGACTCTCCCCCCTCTCATGCTCTATCTCATTCTCTCTTTCAAATAAATAAATAAAATATTTTAAAAAAATTTTAAAAAAATAAAATACTTGGATGGTTCTTTCTTAGGAAGATGGAGTATTTATTGTCTCTTTTTCTTTATCCCTGAATCCTAGTTACCAAATCTAGGGAGATTGGAAAATGTACCTTCACGACTATATTGCATAGGTATTGAAAGTTGGATCATTAGAGAGGAAAGGCCAACTGAGAATAGAGCATTCATGTTACAGGGATTAGTAGAGTAAAATATATGGAGACATAAAAAGATGTGGCATGTTGAACGAACCTCAATGTTCAGAATTTTGGAATGTAAGGATAATAAAGACGAAAGAAGAAGGTGAAAAGAGATAGGATTAGTGGGAAACAGATAAAGTGTCTCATATGCATATTTAAAGTTTTCAAGAAATAATACCCATTCTCCTGAATCTGTTTCAAAAAATAGAAACGGAAGGAAAGCTTCCAGACTCATTCTATGAGTCCAGCATTACCTTAATCCCCAAACCAGGCAAAGACCCCATCAAAAAGGAAAATTTCAGACAGATATCCCTGATGAATATGGATTCCAAAATTCTCACCAAAATCCTAGCTAATAAGATCCAACAATATATTAAAAGTATCATCCACCACAACCAAGTGGGACTTATCCCCAGGATGCAAGGGTGGTTCAACATTCACAAATCAATCAATGTGATAGAACACATTAATAAGAAAAGAAAGAAGAACCACATGGTCCTCTCGATTGATGCAGAAAAGGCATTTGACAAAATACAGCATCCTTTCCTGATTAAAACTCTTCAGAGTATAGGGATAGAGGGAACACTCCTCAAGTTCATAAAAATCCATCTATGAAAAACCCACAGTGAATATCATTCTCAATGGGGAAAAGCTGAGAGCCTTTCCCTTAAGATCAGGAACACGACAAAGATGCCCACTCTCACCACTATTGTTCAACATAGTACTAGAAATCCTAGCAACAGCAATCAGACAACAAAAAGAAATAAAATGTATTCAAATTGACAAAGAAGAAGTCAAACTCTCTCTCTTCACAGATGACATGATACTTTATGTGGAAAATCCAAAAGACACCACCCCCAAATTACTAGAACTCATACAGCAATTCAGTAATGTGGCAGGATACAAAATCTTTGCACAGAAATCAGTTCCTTTCTTATACACTAACAATGCAACTGTAGAAAGAGAAATGAGAGAAACGATTACATTTACAATAGCACCAAAAACCATGAGATACCTTGGCATAAACCTAACCAAAGAGGTAAAGGATCTATACTATAGGAACTACAGAACACTCATGAAAGAAATTGAAAAAGACACAAAAAGATGGAAAAACATTCCATGCTCATGGATCAGAAGAACATTGTTAAAATGTCTATGCTACACAGAGCAATCTATACTTTCAATGCTATCCTGATCAAAATTCCAATGACATTTTTCAAAGTACTGGAAGAAACAATCTTAAAATTTGGATGGAATCAGAAAAGACCCCAAAACACCAAGGAAATGTTGAAAAAGAAAAATAAAGCTGGGGGCATCACGTTGCCTGGTTTCAAGCTATATTACAAAGCAGTGATCACCAAGACAGCATGGTAATGGCACAAAATCAGGCATATAGACCAATGGAACAGAATAGAGCCCAGATATGGACCCTCAACTCTATGGTCAAATAATATTCAACAAAGCAGGAAAAAATATGCAATAGAAAAAAGACAGTCTCTTCAATAAATGGTGCTGGGAAAATTGGACAGCCACATGCAGAACAATGAAACTTGACCACTCTCTAACACCATACACAAAGATAAACTCAAAATGGATGAAAGACCTCAATATGAGAGAGGAATCCATCAAAACCCCAGAGAACATAGGCAGTAACCTCTTTGACATCAGCCACAGCAACTTCTTTCAAGATACATGTCCAAAGGCTAGTGAAACAAAAGCAAAAATGAATATTTGGGACTTCATCAAGATAAAGAGCTTCTGCACAGCAAAGGAAACAGTCAACAAAACAAAGAGGCATCCCACAGAATGGGAGAAGATATTTGCAAATGACACTACAGATAAAGGGCTGGTATCCAAAATCTACAAAGAACTTCTCAAACTCAACACCCAAAAAACAAATCATCAAGTCAAAAAATGGGCAGAAGACATGAACAGACACTTCTCCAAAGAAGACATACAAATGGCTGAGACACATGAAAAAATGTTCATCATCATTAGCCATCAGGGAAATTCAAATCAAAACCACACTGAGATACCACCTTACACCAGTTGGAATGGCAAAAATTGACAAGGCAAGAAACAACAATTGTTGGAGAGCTTGTGGAGAAAGGGGAACCCTCTTACATCGTTGGTGGGAATGCAAGTTGGTAGAGCCACTTTGGAAAACAGTGTGGAGGTTCCTCAAAAAATTAAAAATAGAGCTACCCTATGACTTAGCAATTGCACTCCATTGGTATTTACCCCAAAGACACAGATGTAGTGAAAAGAAAGGCCATATGCACCCCAATGTTCATAGCAAAAATGTTTGCAATAACCAAACTGTGGAAAGAGCTGAGATGCCCTTCAACAGATGAATGGATAAAGAAAATGTGGTCCATGTATTCAATGGACTATTATTCAGCCATCAGAAAAGATGAATACCCAATTTTTACATCAACATGAATGGGATTGGAGGAGATTATGCTAAGTGAAATAAGTCAAGCAGAGAAAGTCAATTATCATGTGGTTTTACTTATTTGTGGAACATAAGGAATAGCAGGAGGACATTAGGAGAAGGAAGGGAAAAATGAAGAGGGGGAAATTGGAGGGGGAGAAGAACCATGAGAGACTATGGACTCCTAGAAACAAACTGAGGGTTTTGGGGGGGTGGGGGGATGTGTTAGCCCAGTGATGGGTATTAAGGAGGGCATGTACTGATTGGAGCACTGGGTGTTATATGAAAATAGTGAATCATGGATCACTACATCAAAAACTAATGATGTACTGTATGGTGACTAACATAACAATAAAATTAAATTAAATTAAAAAAATAGAGTTTTCAAGAAAAGCTATGTTTTAAATTTGCTCTATTAAACATGATCTGATGCATATAGAAATTTTCAGAAAACACGTCTTATAATATTTTCTTTTAAACAAATTCTACCAAAATTGAATATTTTATCTTTATCCAGAGCTTCCTCTGTATAAAGGGTAAAATTTATGTAAAATTATGTTCTTATTTTCTATAAAATGTTACTTTAAACAGAAAACATTGTCAACATAATTGTTATATACTTTAAGTGTTAGTATCAGAATTTCAATGAAAGTGTTGAAGAGAATTTAGTTTACAGCTCTGTGGGAAACTCTTGAGAGCTAGACCTGAAACAAATATCTAATCAGGAAGATATTAAAGATGGCTTAATGACCACATGCTATTAAACTGGAAACAAGTTCTCTCTGTCTCTCTCTCTCACACACACACACGCACAAAAATGTAAGTGCAATGGGTGTTCCTGAAGCTATAAATTACCCTGAGTTATTCACCTATCTAAAGAATATGATCTCTGTGGGTTTTTAAATGGATATTAAAGGAAATCTCATTATGCAAAGAGCAGATTTTTATAACTCTGGAAAGAATATGCCAAATAGTATAAAAATCTGGATGCACGGTTGAATAACATTATCAATTTCAAAGGTAAAATAGGAAAAAATTCTAAAAATAAAAGTGTTGTCCATTTTATGCTACAGATTCCAAAACCAATGTTTCAAATGCTGACAATAAGTAGAGCTAGGACATCCAACTGAATTCCATAAATAAACTATATTACATTTTTTTAAAACCAAGAATGCATAATGAAAATAGACAAATATGTATAAACATGAAATGGAAACTTCTTTGTGTGTGTGTGTGTTAATTAGTTTTTCATTGCTTGAAACTTCAAAAAAACTAATTTTGTATTGACCAAGTAGTACTAAATTCTTCAAATTCCATCTTGATCCTCTACTAGTGAAACTTCTTAATGACTCTGATTTTAAAATCTGAATAAATATAGAGTAAGCATAAATGTTATGCTTTCGTTTTTAATGATGCTTGTGCTCAGATGAGAAAAATCTATTGCCACTTGTGGACTTCTTACATCATACATTTTATCATTAGTTTCTGATGTAGTGTTCCATGATTCATTGTTTGCACATAACACCCAGTACTCCATTCAATACATGCCCTCGTTAATACCCATCACCAGGCTAGCCCATCCCCCCACCCCCTCTCCTCTAGAACCCTCAGTTTGTTTCTCAGAGTCCATAGTCTCTCATGGTTCGTATCCCCCTCTGATTTCCCCCCCTTCATATTTCCCTTCCTACTATCTCCATTTTTTTTAACATATAATGTATTATTTGTTTCAGAGGTACAGGTCTGTGATTAACATAACATGATAAAATAAAATTTAAAAAAAGTTGTTTTCATTCCTAATGAAATAAATATTATGTAAATATAAATATTTTAAGTATTAAACTAAAGAATTAAAACCTTTGGAGGGTTTCACTCTTACTTCCACAAAGGATGTTAAAACAATCTCTTGGCAGGACAGTGGTCAGGGATCATTTCTTATTTTATAATTTAAAATAAGGGGTTAGGCAGAAACGATGTTAATTTGCTGATAAGTTTTTCAAGAAAAATGAGTTAGACTAAACATGTGTACCAATAAGATCTCCTGCTCTGATTGGATAAATCTGATTTTCAGATTTAAATATGAAAGTCTTTTTTCTCAGGAGGGAGGAATGCTTAGGCAAAGACCATAAAGCATAAAAATCAATTCTCAAAGAGTGGTCAGAAAATTGGCCTTTATAGAAATGATGTCACTAAGGTATGATTGCCTAGTGTCTTATCCTTTGGACACACATCATGACCTACTTCTCTTTTATGTCACAAACTCCTCTGTCTCTGTTTTGTGTCTATGTTGTGTTGATGTGAATCATTTCTAAAATTTGAGTTTACACATTGAAAGTCGACATAATCTCTAATCATCCAAAATTGCAAATTCTTCATTTTGTTCTTTGAGCCTCTGCTAATATTTAGCTCTTCATTCACACTAAACACTTATAGTAATTCTTAAAAAATTACTTCATATAATAAGTTGCATATGTAATATAGGAAAAAACTTGCAGTTAAGACAAAATATATCTGCAATTGCTTTAATTCTACATTTTTATTTTCTAGTAGATTTCTGAATTCATAAATTGTCAATTCAATGTGTGTTCTAAACTTAACATAGGATATTTTCAATGATTTATTCTCCACACAGACACTCACTTTATTTGATTTTAGTTATGATTCAATATAACTATCTTTATTGAATCATCTAGAGTGTTGATGTGGAATTTGTTTATGATTTATTATCTTTTGAGAATCTTATATAGAACAGGCACGTGCAAGACATGAAGATCCCAAAATGAATAAAAAACTAGAGTTAGCTATCCAGTCCTATTGAGGAAAAGAGAAACACTTATCAGATTATTTTAATAACATATAAAAAAGTATAATACCGGAGATAGTCACATTGCATTGTGAGTTCACTATGGCAATACTTTACTCAGACTGAGTAAAAAGTGGATTTCTAAGTAAGGTGCCCACTAAATTGGGTCTAAAAGCACAAACTGAGAAAATAATCTAGTGTGGGGCTAGGAATATGGCAGAGAAAGTTTGAGAAAACCACATGAACAACAAAAAAAGAAAATTAGCACAGTGTAAGATATTCAAGGAATTAAAAGGCAGAAATACAAGGTTAAATTCTAGAGACAGAAGATTTAGAGAATAAAGCAGGGAAAGTTCAGGTGGCAGAGATTTCCCTCAACTAAAGTGATTTGCAAAACTGAAGGAAGGGTGTAAACTGGAATGTAGGAATATATTTGATGTGAGAAATTGGGGAGAGTGAAGTGACAAACATTAATCCAAGATTTGCACTTTGGTGCCTGGGTGGCTCATAGTAGCACCCCAAGATACAGCAATACAGAAGGAGAATGTTGATGTAGTTTGCCAGTTGGAGACATGGGACCACAAGCAGTAGAAGGCACCCTGGCTATCTTAAGCAGAAAGGAAATATATTGAGAGGTATAGTAGGCAGCCTCTAAGATGCCCCTGATGATCTAATCCCCCTAGGGTTGACACCCTTTCATAATCTCCTGCCTTCGAGTGTGGGCAGGATTTATTGACTCATTTGGAAAATGTAAAATAAAGCAGAAGAGAATGGGCTGTAAAAAGACTGTGGCTTCCATCCTGGCTGTTCTCTCGCTTCCTCTCCTTTCACCCTGGTGAAAGCTAATTGCCATGTCCTCAGAAGGTCCGGTGGGGAGGCCTGTGTAACAAGCGTGGAAACAGATGCTCTGAGGCCTGCCAACAGCCATGTGAGTGAGCTTGGAATTAGATTCACCTGTCCCAATTGAACCTGGTGATGACTATGCCCTCACCAACATCATGATTTCAAGGAACCTTGAGCTAGAGGCAACAAACTCCGCCACCCCCAGATTCTGGAGCAACAGAAACTAAAAGAGAAAATAAACATTTATCTTTTTAACGTGCTACATTTTGTGAAGATTTGTTGTATAGCAACAGATAACTAATAGAGGAAAATATCAGATACACTATATTTGGAAGAGTACCCACAAAAACAAGACAGAAACGAGAGAAGGAACTGAGGCTGCTAGAATGGTTTAATCATATAAGAAGGATGCCACCATGGAAATCAACAGACTTTGAGTCTCCATTCCATGCATCATGACTTTCAAAAGTGGAAGAGAGAATCTGGTGATTATGTTGGTCATATGCTTACCCTTAGACGACACGGGATGGTAAAACAAAGTATCTAGCAAAGATGGTCTTTTTATTCTCCAAAAATTCCTTTGGCTTCTGTTGTGAGAGAGCAGAGCTCCCAGACTAACAAGATACATTCAAATGAGATTGAGGTATTTCTACAAAATAAAACTGACATGTTATCAAGAAGAGCATGCAAACTGATGTTGGGTGATTAAGGTACAATGAATGTCCTCTGTCTGAGAAAAAGGAATTCGATATTAAACACATTTTTATGACAACCAAGTGAAGGTGTACCCGCACAGTTTAATATGTGAGTCTGAAATTTATATGAGAGAGACCAGAGACTTAGTTGAGAGGCATCAACACTTAGATAGTATTTGAGTTTAGGTAATTTCATTTGATCACCCATGGAGAGCAGGGTGAATAACAAGTACCTTTAATTGAGGGAAGAATGCTATGAAATATTAATATTGCAAAGAAATATTGCAAAGAAATATAGTCATTGCAAAGGAAAAGATAAGCGCATAAAGATGAATAAGAAATAATGGTCAGAGAGATTTGAGGAGAATCACAGAATCCTGGGGACCAAAGCTAAAAGATAAGAGCATTTCAATGAGGAAATGACTGACAGTATAAATTGTATTAGAATATTTCAGTAAAACATGAATGCAAACTAGTCCTCACCTCTGGAAATCAATGTTGATAGATTCCTTTTCCTAAAATGAATCATATCAATGGGCAAATTCTGCTCATAGAAGTTGGTGCTTTCCTTTTACTCAGAATCAAATTCCAAATTTTAAGCGTAGCATTCAAGATTCTCCCATAATCTACCTATTCAATTTAGTGCATACAAATATGACTTACCTCCCTGACAAGATTATATTTCCCTTGAAGACAGAGACTACATCTTACTTTTCTATCTACTATATTATCTACCAATATAGTAAAATATAGTAGGTTAACAATTAATCAATCTTGGATAAAAGGGGTTTTAATTGTTCACTCACTCTATGTAGGAATGTACGCATCTATCTTTCTATCTATCCATCCATCATCTAAGTACCTATCTGTTTTTACAAAACCTAGACTGTTCATAAGCTAGCTCGATTGTACTTTAAGTTATAAGGCTGGCACTTACCGAAGTCGCCCTCCCTCCTGCATATCTGGTGTAATCAATAAAATAGAATTACCTATATCTTCATTCTTCCCCTGATTTTTTACTAATTAGCAAGAGAGCAAATTGTATGTAAACACCGAGTTATGCTGTTTATAGTTATCCGTCTTTTCTTGATAACTTATCCTTTTTATTATAGAAAATAAACAAACAAAAATAAAAACAACTATTTGCCACTGTAGGGGGTATGCCCTAAACTTTTATGAACTATAATTCGCACTTCCTTTGAAAAGACAGCTACACTATTATAACCACAATAGTTTTTGTGTAAGTCCCATTAATTAAGGTGTTCAAAAGTAGGCTTTAATCCTTGGACAAAGAAAAAGAAAGAAACCTGAAATAAAAATGCAAAATATGTGTTATCTACACGTTTTCCGTTTGTTAATTTAGGAAATATTTCACGTCTGCAGACCCGCCAGCCCATGGTAACAAAGAAGCAAAGGATAGAAGGAGCTGCTTGGGAACACATAAGCTTCCAGCTTTTCTCTAACATTTGAGTCACCTGCTTAATAATCATACAGACTTCAGGAAAATATTTCATAAACTTGGTTTGAAAACTAAAACTATTTTTTCAGTATTTATTTTGTTTGGATATACATTTGGAAGATCTTTTCCCAGGTTAATAGTAATACTGATTTGTTTCAGTGTCTCCCGATGTTAATATTTTATAAGGCTTGCATGCAATTTGTGACATGACTTAAAGTTAGCAGAACAGCTATCCTCCTTTGCCAATTCCAGTTTGCTTACTAAATGCAGATTTTCTCATGCAGTACAACACCTGCATAAATTTGAAAAATTGAGAATCATGAAAATGGTATTTCAATAGCAGTTCAGTTCAGCTAAGGGACAAAATTTGCCATGCAGTATAACACTGTGAACAAGGTTAATGCCCTGGGGAAATTGCATTTCCCAGAGATTTTCTTGTTGCTGATGATGATTTTAAGTAAATACATATGTAATCCTTCTAGTCCACATATTTTTCTGTCAGATAGATATCAAAATACTGCTAAACTATGACTATCTTGAAAAAGGATACTATAGCTACAGCAAAAATAATACGCAAGACACATATAAACAGCACACATACACAGCTGAGTGGGAGTGAGTCAACAATTCTCTTTAAATAATGAGAATATTAAATATAATATTCAATATAATATTAAATTAAATATAATTAAATATGTCTATATATTTAATATAAATTAAAAATAATTAAATATAATATAATAAATATTAAATATAATATTATTTATATAATTAAATATAATATTGTTGGGTATTGAAAATATTGGAATATTATAAATAAATATTCCAATATTCCAATATTATAAATAAATATGAATTCCAATAAATAAATAAATATAAAAAATTATAAATAAATATTATAAATAAAATAATGGAATATTAAATATATTGAATATATATAATATTCAATATAAATACTGAACGAATAAATGCATGTTAATTTTTAAATGTCCTTTATCCATTCCCAGATTCAAAGGTAATAACAACTTTGACAAAGCAAAAAATATTTACCTGAATTACACAGCAAATTATCATATTATGTACTTTCATTTTAACTTGAGAGAACTGTCCCATTTTAGTACACACACACACATGCACATGCACATGCAGACACACGCACACATGCACATAGAAAGAGGGAGAGAACACAACAATCTGTCCCCAGTTATCAAGTTATGAATCATTATGAGCAATTTAGTATAGTCAGAGTTTTCTAAAATTTGGTCCTTTATAGAACTTGAAATGTGTAATAAATCAAAAAAAGTTGTTCATTAGAAATGAATTCTTCAACTCAGCCTAGGACCTACACACATTCTCCCCACCCCTCTTTCTGTCTCTCTCTAATTCTCTCTCTCTCTCTCTCTCTCTCTCACACACACACACACACACACAATTTTTCCCAGAAATAATCAAAGCAAATTACTAAATTTCTCTAAAGACCTTAATAATTCTTAGCACAGAAAATAACAGGGGCGCCTGGGTGGCTCAGTTGTTGAGTGTCTGCCTTCGGCTCAGCACAGAAAATAACAAATATCAGCAGGAAAATCTTATAGGGAAACCATAGGACATCAAATAAATATAGACTAACTTGTTCAATAAAGATTTGTGAAGTTTCTATTTTGTTTCTTTGAAGTGAAGGTGTTTGTATGGTGTACTTAGCCCACAAGTTTAAATTTCCACACATACAAAATTACAAAAGTAATTAATGTAATTGTTTTCAATTCCTATTTTCAAAATTAGTTCTTAAGAATCAGGTTAAAAAATCAGCTCAAAGCATCAGTTTTCAAAGGAAAAGTCAATATTCTTTAAGAGAATATAACACTGCAGTTTCCTAGTTGATGATGGAAATGTCTTTCTCTTCAGTGTGGTAACTACCAGAGATGACAAAAGGAAAGTCTAGATAGGCCTTCTGCCACTCCTAGATTCAGTTTGATTAAACAATTATTTAAATCTTCATAAATTTCCTTGGAAATATTTTAGGACCTTCAAATCTCTTCACTGTGTTGATAAAACTAATATATATTATATTATTATATATTATTATATTACTAATATGTATTATTAATAAATATATATATCAGTAGTAAATGAACCTTTATTCAAGGGTTTAAACTTCTTATGGCATCTTGCCTAAGGAATTTTGTGCCATAATTTCTACACATTAAAAAGGTATTAGATTTTCTTTTTAAAAATTCTATTTGGTTACTGTGATCTAGGCAGTATGAGAGGATTGTGACACATTTCCCACATTCAACCAACTAATAAAGTCATAACTTGTTTATATTACCCATAGATAATCTTTTTTAAAGATATATTTATTTGTTTACTTGAGAGAAAGAGAGAAAGTGGGGGGGTAGAGGGAGAGGGAAAGAGAGAATCTTAAGCAGACTCCCCACTGAGCACAGAGACCAATGCCAGGCTTGATCTCATGACCCTGAGATAAAATTATGGATAATCTTGCAGCTCCCCCTGCTTGTGCTCTCTCTCTCTCTCTCTATCAAATAAGTAAATAAAATCTTAAAAAAAAAAAAAAACGGGGCATCTGGGTCATTCAGTAAGTTAAGTGTCTGCCTTTGGCTCAGGTCATGATCCCAGGGTTCTGGGAGTGAGTCCTCTGTCTGGCTCCCTGCTCAGTGGGGAACCTGCTTCTCCCTCTTCCTCTGCAGCTCCCCCTGCTTGTGCTCTCTCTCTCTCTATTTCTCTCTCTCTCTGTGTGTCAAATAAATAAATAAAATCTTTAAAAAAATAACTAAGATTATGGATAATCTTATTACCAGTGCAAAATGGAATAATTATGTCAGGCTACTCAGTAAATGCATTATTGCTATTAAAGTATCTACTTCTCTATATAGCTTCTTATTCTATTCTAGTGATATAAAGAGAATATAAAATAAAAATTTTAAATTATAGGTTGATAGATGGCAGAGAGAGAATATTTTGGTTTGGAAGTACTAAGAGATGTGAAAGTCAATTATAACCATCTTAGAAAGTCATTTTTCTTTGTCTTTTTCCTGAGTCAGACCTTGGGAATAGAAAAATCATCAAGATATATTGCTTACCTCAAGAAATTCAGTCTTATTTTCATGTTCCCTATTTTCCTATCCTTCTCTTGCAAACATATTTCCCTTACTTACCAACACTTTCACTCCCTTTTTTGGTGCCACACACACACACACACACACACACACACACACACACACACACACACACAGTCATATAGGGGACATTGTAGGATCCCTCTGGAGCAAAGTTGATTATATCAAGCGAGCCTGAGTCAATTCTTTCATAGTGGTCCCTTCCAATTCTAATTGAAATTAGAATTGGTAATTCATTTATAAGAATGAAGAGATGTTTTAGTCAATCTGTCTTCTCCAATGTATAGTTCCAAAATGCACTTATTTCAGGAATGGATTATTCATCCATACATTTATTCATTTCAGAAACATTTATAAGCCATTTCATATATATATCACATACTCCATTATGAATTAAAAAATGAACTGAGACTCTGAAGTAAGGCAATTAAGCAAACAAATAAAAGAAAAAAAAGATTAGGAAAATCAGGGTAAGAAAATAGAAGAAGACAGAGAAGAGGGTATGCCAACTCTTTCTGCAGTTTGGCAAGAAAGCTTCTATGAGGAGATCAAAATTGAGTTGATTATTTTAGTGAGATTTTACCAGATGGTACTTGGAATTGAGGATGTAGAAGTAGCCACTTCTACCAGAGACAATAGCATATGACAAATTGTAGGAAATAGAAAGAGGAATAATAATTTTGTAGATTTGAAGTATAAAAGTAAAAAGAGGTCAGATCAGGGAGAGACTTATGTGCTAACAGTAAGATATTTAAATCTTTGACAATCAGGAACTATTGAAAAAATGAAGTATGGAAATGTCACTCTTAATTTTAGTTTCATATTTTAAATTTTAGTTGCCTGAATGAACTTTTAATTTCAGGTTTGTAGTTAGATTCCTTATATTTCCTAAAGTAGGAACAACATTTAGAGTCAGATAAGACGCGTGTTCCTCCTGAGTGTCCTCATAATGTACTGAATTGGTTCTGTCTTCTAATCTGCCCCACTGGATTGCGGTTTCCTGCTTATAGTCCTATAACAATCATGCTTCAAGAATAATGGCCATATTTCTGATTCACCTAGGTGACCCCTAACATTTCAAATAAAATAAAATTATAACAATTATTTGGTTGAATAAATGAATGGATGATTCACCCTTCTCTACCCCTGCTCCTGGGAAATACTTGCTCCTTACCTGTTATCTTCTGTCTCGGTAAATGTCACCACAATCCATCCAATTACTCAGGACATTTACCTGTGAATTTTTTTATTCCACTCTCACACAACCCACATTAATCCATGAGAAAATTCTCTCAATTCTTTCTTCAAATCAGATTATGATCTGACAACTTTTCACATGGCCAACCATAGTCTGAACTATTCCAATATCCTGCTGACTTATTTCTCCAGGTTCTATTTTATAGTTTCTATAGAGCAGCAAGAGTTATCTTCTAGCAAAGATATAAATAAGATCATGTCACCTCTGTGTTTATAATGTTTTTTTTGTTCAATATCTGCCTAAGATATGGAAAGCAGGAAAGAACATCACACCCTTTTAAACAGCAATAAAACGCAGATAAACTACAATGTTACAGATTTTCTTGAGCCAGTTTCTACTGTTCTACATGGAAAGTTTAAGATTCAGTCACAAAACATGAAACTCAGGAAAGAAGAAAGAAAAATTATTACCAAGATACAAAGCAATCAACAAGACCAGACTCAGAGATGACCCCTATGTAGGAATTCCCAAAGAGATCATTTTTTAAAGATTTTATTTATTTATTTGAGAGAGAGAGAAAGAGCAATCACGGAGACAGAGAGGGGGAGGGAGAAAGAGAGAAGAATCCCAAGTGGACTCAGTGCTGAGTTTGGAGCCCAACAGCTGCTCTTGATCCCAGGACCCTGAAATCATGACCTGAGCTGAAACCAAGAATCAGATGCTTAACTGACTGAGCCACCCAGGCAGCCCATTCCAGAGAGATAATTTAGAATAGCTATGCTTAATATGGTAAATCACCTAGTGGAGCATGGAAAAATAGATGGAGAATTTCAACAGAAATAAGAACACTGCAAGAAACAGTGAAATGAAAACACTCAGGGTAAAACAAAACAAAACACAAAAACAATACTGAAGATAGAACTGTGAGACAAGGATACATAATCTAACATGCATGCAATTCACATTCCAGATAGAGAAGGGAGAGAGAATGGGCCAGAAGAACATGATGTCAGACAAATAGCACATTCAAACACAAAAAATGAAGGGCTCTGTAAGTTGTTGTTATATATGTGTATATATATATATAAGTATACAAATACTTTTTTTTTCTTTTGTTAAATGACTTTAAAGCGGAAGTTCTCAACCAAGAACACTTTTACCTCTCAGGGCACATTTGGCAATTTCTGGAGACATTTTTTTATTTTTATGACTGGGTGAGTCTAGTGGGTAGAGACCAGAGATGCCACTAACAGACTGTAATCAGGACCATCCTAACAGCAAAGAATTACCTGATCCAAAATGTTAACAGTGCCAATACTGAGAAACTCTGTTAAACGATATTTGATGTTCTAAAGAATAATGATAGTAATGTTCTGTAGCACAGGTAAAATTAAAAAAGAATAAGTATAGTAACACAAAAATTGGGAGAGTGAGATTAGAAGCATAAAGCTATAAGCTCATTACAGATAAACTAGTATAATGTTATTTGAAGAAAGTCTGTGATATATTAAAGATGCCACTATAAACCCTAAGATAATCACTATTTTTTTTTTAACGAAGGTACAAATAATAAAGCAGTAGTGGAGATAAATGTAATAAGAAAAATAAACACAAAATTCAACCACAGTCAAGCAAATAAAAAAAAAATAAGATCAGGGTAAGGAAAGAAGAACAGAACAAGTAAGAATAAGGTGATAGATTTCATTTGACCATATCACTATTATATTAAATTATATAAAATATATAATATAAATAATACATTAATATAAATGTTATTATACTATAATAATTTATAATATTATATAAATTATATAAAAGTGATAATCCTCTAGCTCAATTGGTGAGGAGAAAGAAAGAATATACAATTACTGGTATCAGGAAGGAAAGAGTAGTCATTATCACGGATCATAAAGACATTAAAAGTATAACAGTAGACTATTAGAGTGATTTTATGCCCTTAAATCTGACAGCTGAGATGGAATGTCAAATTAATTGAAAGACACAAAGTACTCAAGAGCACATTCAAGAAGAAATGGGTGTGCCGAGTGGTCCTAAATCGATTATAGAAATTGAATTTAATGATTAGAATATTTCTTACAAAGACAAATCCAGGCCCAGATGATGTCACTGGCACATCCCACCAATTTTGAGAAGAAATAACATAAATTCTACAAAAGAATCTTTCAGAAAATAGAAGCAAAGGGACCACTGCTCAGCTTATTTTATGAGGCTATAGTTACCCTAATAAAAAAAAAAAAGAAAGAATTCTACCAAAACCATATAGCTATCATTGTATCTATTGATAGGAGAGTAAATTCTTCCCTACAAAGATCAGGAACAAAGCAAAAAATGTCCATTCTACCACTTCTATTTAAAATTATACAGTACAAAATACTGATGAGAGAAAGCAAAGAGTAAATAAAATATGGTTCTGGATTGAAAGATTCAATAGTGTTGAGATGGCAGTTTTAAGAGGCAATACAAATCCAATAAAATTGCAACAGTTTTCTTTTTTTATTTACTTGTTTTGTTCTTTGTTTTTAGAAATCAACAAATAGATTCAAATTTTATTCAGAAAAGTAAAGGAACTATAATAAGCAAAACAAATTTGGAGAGAATAAATATTAATAATATTTCTTCCAGAGACTTTGGTAAGAAAATAAAATGACAAGCCACCAACTAGAAGAATATTTGCAAAACACATAGCTCATCATGGGCCCATATCCAAAATATATAAATTATTCTCAAAACTCAGTAAAAAGATATAAAATATTCCAATTTAAAATGGGCAAAAGAAATAGACAATTGATATAAAAGAAGATATGTGAATGGCAAATAAGCCCATGAAAAGAAGTTCAACACCATTAGCTTGTAGGAAATCGCAAAGTAAAATTACAATGAGATAATACTATACTTGCAAGTGCCAAAAGATTTTTATCCTACGGTTTCTTCTAGAAATTTTACAATTTCAGCTTTTAAATTTAAGTCTATGATCCATTTGAGTTAATTATTTTATATGAGTTTTTGTTTTGGGTTTGTTTTTGTTTTAGTTCTGGTTCTGTTTTTTTGCCTATGATGTCACATTGTCCCAGTTCCATCTGTTGAAAAGACTATTGTTTCTCCATTTTGTGAAGTGGCTGAGTATATATGCATGGGTCTATTTCTAGAATCTCTATTCTGTTCCTTTGATCTAAGTTTCAGTCTTTCTGTTAACACCACACTCTCTGGAATATTGCAGCTTCATAAGTGTTGGAATCAATGTGAGTCCTTCAACTTTGTTATAGCATTTGTTTTTTTTTATTATGTTATGTTAATCACCATACATTACATCATTAGTTTCTGATGTAGTGTTCCATGGATTCATTGTTTGTGTATAACACCTAGTGCTCCATTCAATATGTGTCCTCCTTAATACCCATCAATGATGGGGCACCTGGGTGGCTCAGTCGTTAAGCATTGGCTTTTGGCTCGGGTCATGATCCCAGGGTCCTGGGATTGAGCCCCACATTGGGCTCCCTGCTCAGCGGGGAACCTGCTTCTCCCTCTCCCACTCCCCCTGCTTGTGTTCCCTCTCTCACTGTCTCTCTGTCAAATAAATAAAATCTTTAAAAAAAAAAATACCCATCACCAGGCTAACCCATCAGCCCAAACCCCTCCCCTCTAGAACCCTCTGTTTGTCAGAGTCCTTAGTCTCTCATGGTTAGTCTCCCCCTCCAATTTCCCCCCCTTCATTCTTCCCTTCCTGCTATCTTCTTTTTTTAACATATAATGTATTATTTGTTTCAGAGAGCATTTGTTTTTAAATTTTATTTTTATCTCTTATACTAAAATATAAAATCCATGATTGCAAAGTCAGATATAGTCTATTTTTGTCTATTTTGTCACTCCATTTTTTATCTAGTCATTAGGAGAATACTAGGCAAATGTCAGATGCTCAGAGTATCTGTTGAAAGAACAGTAACATATGAAAAGTCTTTATAAACGGCATCACCATAGGAATGAAGATTCTTATTATCATTGCAATTTTTTAAGTATATCAAGAATCTAAAGTTTCTTAGACTTCTGAGGTTTTGCAATGGGTGTTCTTAAGCTTTTATTTATTTATTTTTAAAGGACTCTTTTGGCAGTCCCTATGACACCTTTGGTTTCCTTCTCAGAATATTTTTAAATCCTTAAACTATAATGCTAAGAATAAATGGGAACACAAATATATTGAAATAAAATTCTAAAATAATTTTTAAATTGCAAGGTTTATTAATTAGTGCCTCATTATTAAATATATTCATATGCTTTAACAGAAAGATTCTAATAATTATAATTACAAAAGAGCAATAACTGTAAAATAAAGTACTTATACAATATCTCTAATGGGATAGGAGTAGAAAAATATGTATGATTTCTTTTGGTAACAAAGTACTGCAAATACTGCTATGATTTGCTATCTATGCTTATAATTGAAAAAAAATTACACTTGGAGACTAGTGAAAACAAATATGTAATTTTTTTTCCCATCTAAGTTCATGGATTCCTTATCATCTATCCATGAAGCTCTTGAACAACTGAAGACACCAAATTAAGAAACTCTACTTAACAGAAATTTTTTTTCAAATGCTACACATTTTCAATAGTAGAGAATAGTCTATAAAAATTTAGTCAGCAACAACAAAACAAATGAGCAAACAAACCAGAAACAAAATAATAAATACAGAAAACAAACTGGTAGTTGCCATAGGGAAGGGGGCCGGGGGAGGAGAATAGGTATAAACGGCCATTTATAAAATAAATAAGTCACAAAGATGAAAAGTACAGCATAGGGAATATAGCCAATGACATTGTAATAACATTGTACAGTGACAGATGGTAACTATACTTATTGTGGTGAGCATAACGTTATGTTTAGAATTGTCAAAATCACTGTGATATACACCGAAAACTAATATAACATTGTATGGCACCTCTACTTCAAATAAAATTTTAAAAAATAGCAACAATGATTAAATGACCTTACTGCATATATTTATATCTATCTATCTCTCCATTTCTCTCTCTTTATATCTATATAACACTCCATAGGAATTTTCCAAAAGAATACAAATTAACAAAACTAAAATTTATAGAAAATGTTCTTATCATGAGTGAATCAAAGAGAGTTTTCTGCCTTTACAAAATGATGTTTGCCTCTAAAATAGGTATCTTGGGACCTTTAGCTATTTCACAGAAAAAAGATCTTAAACACTCTAGGGCTCAGGTTCCTCAAGTTGGCTGCAGAATAGTTCTCTTGAAAGCATCTGATAGAATGCAGAGATAAAGAGCCAAAGGTAACAGGGAGTTCTGCCAAAAGAGTCTATAGAACTGAAAGTATTTGCAGAGAAGTGCCCCTCAGGTAATTGATAAAAACTAGAGATATAGTTCACAGAGATAAGAAACTACCAAACATAAGAGAATAAAAAATTTCTGCTGGGAAATACTGGGTTGATCCATCAACTTGTTTTTTTTTTTTTTTTTTACTCCTTTTCTATTTCACTTTCCTTCACTAAAGTCTTTATTTTGACAATGTAGAAAGGTTTACACAAACAGCCTGTAATGGAAAAAGTATACTAATCCCTACATTCATTTTCTAGGACAAGTTTACTTGCTACAAAGAAGGCAGAAAGTTAGCACTTTCTGGCACATTTGGACAAACCATAAGCAAACAGGCCTTTACAAAAACATTGTGGAAAGCTAATTCGTTTGGTTAGTTGAATGGAACTCTGGCTTTTAGTGGGAAGAAAGTAGAGGTTACAGTAAACAGCCAAAATGCATTTCTGCTTCCCCCTCCTACTACATAAGGCTCCATACAGTATGAAAACTCTTGCCTTAATAAAAATGTGTACACAAAAACCATCTTCCTACTTGTACAGAATGGGTTAGAGAGTTGTCAGGGAAGGAACGGATATTTGATGATAAAAATATTTACTAGATATTTTACTTGGTGTAAACAAATGTGCCCTAAATCATATTAGCTTAAGGATCATAGGAGGGTGCCTGGGTGGCTCAGTTGGTTAAGGATCATAGGAAAGGCACTACAACAGTTAACCCCTAATTTCTTGGATCACTAGACATCACCCACCAAAAAAAAGTGTCAGGCCACTACTCTGCTTGTGAGTCTAGGAATCCACAAAGTGTCACAAAAATCTAAATCACTGCCTGGTGACCTCTAGTTCTCTGATGCCCTTTTCCCCTTACCATCCATTGTCCTTCTGTCTATGTCACTTCTGTTCTGCCTCGATCCCCCTGCAGTGGTCTGCTCCGTGAACAGTGCGCTCCCTGAGCAGACTCTTGGGTATCGCTTGACCTCGACAACCTTAGGGAAACTCTTCCCTCTGCAGCCACCACTCTGAGTTCATCATCATCTCTGCCTGTTTCTGTGTTCCAGAGTTTTACTTCTCTCTCTGGAAGATAGGAAAATATATTCCCTTCAATATATATGACTTTTTTTTCCTTTAAAGATTTTATTTATTTATTCATGAAAGACAGAGAGAGAGAGAGAGAGAGAGGCAGAGGGAGAAGCAGGCTCCCAAGGAGCAGGGAGCCCGACGCGGGACTCGATCCCAGGACCCTGGGATCATGACCTGAGCCGAAGGCAGACGCTTAACCATCTGAGCCACCCAGGCGCCCCTATATGACTTTTTTTTTTTTTTTAAGATTTTATGTATTTGACAGAGAGAGAGAGCACAAGCAGGGGGAGCTGCAGGTAGAGAGAGGGGGAGAAGCAAGGGAGGGGGAGAAGCAGGCTCCCCGCTGAGCAGGGCGCCCAATATGGGGCTCCATCCCAGGACGCTGGGATCGTGACCTGCGCTGAAGGCAGACGCTCAACTGACTGAGCCACCCAGGCGCCTCATATATGACTTTTGTAAAAAAAGATTACAAAGCAGGATTGTTTGCCGCCCCCTCCCGCCCCCTCCCCAGAGAGACCATCTTTTTATCTTATCACACATCGTCTCCTTCCCAACATGCTGGAAATGAGAATGTTGACAGGTTAATGAAGGGCCTTGCATTCTACCCAAAATGATTGTTCATTCTATCAGGTAGACCCTCTGCTCAGTCTGGACCCAGACCAGGGTCTTTATTCATTAATGTATTTTTTTCTAAGGTATCTCATGATTTTTTCCTATAATCTGTGTTTTTCAACATTCTATAATCACCATTCTGTCAGATGGGTTTTGAGTCTCTTTCTCTTATATTCCATGGACATCTGTGACTTTAAATCTGGGGAAGTAGTTAGATGCAAGTTTATAAAAATATTAAGCGTTTGATAATAATTAAAGAATTTGTGCTTGCCCAGAAATCCATTTGCTAATCCTTAGGAGGCAGTCCAATCCCTTCGACCAGTGTAGCCAGCATATCCCAAACTCAGCTAAAGCTCAGAAAGGGCAACATGGTACACAGCCCCTTGCACACACATCATCTCTCTATTGCTCACCATAACTCAGTCATGTTTAGAATTATTGTTTTATATTTTATAATAAATCAGGATAAACTGAAGTCACATAGGAAGTAGCAAAGTTGGAGTAAAACAAGTATCTCTAAACCCCCAAATAGATATATCATTGCTAAAAATGTCATTGGCGTTATCATAACAATTGACTATCAAGACTGATACAGTGCGGCATACACTTGTTCCTCTGTAGCCCCAGCACATGGACAAATGAACTCTCAAATGAATTCAAGTTTGAGAGATTTTTTTTCCTGTGTGAAAATCAACAGCTCTTAATTTTGGAACCTCAGAAGGCAACATAACCTTCCTTATTCCTCTTGCCTCTTAGACAAGCCATTCAAACTCTTTTCAGGATGTTGTGGGAAGCAAGGTCAGATCATGGCCTCTTGAGTCCACAATCAACCCTTCTCCAAATCCCACATCTATTGCTCACGGACTATGTAATTTGAGATCAGGTATTTAACATCTTTGCCTACATTTTCTTATCTGAAAAGAGGGATCATGAGAGTAAGTAAGAGCATTATTTTGAAAATTAAATGAGATATTACCTATAACAGGCACTCAACAAATAATAGCTATATTAAATTTGAAAAAAAATACAATGCTTTGGTTAAGTCAGAAAAAAAAGGAAGAGGCTGAGGAGTGTGTGTTTTAACTCTCACATTTCAGTGTCCCAAATATATTTATTAAGTCATTATGGAAATAATGATCACAAACTGTGATTGATCTCTTGCTTTAATGAATTAATACTATTTTTTAGAATACTGTTATTATTTACAACTATAGAAGAAGATGTTTGAGGACAGAAGAGAAGGTATATAATAGTTGCTTGTGAGTGAGAGGTTAGACAGACTAGGAAAATAGGGCTGAATTGCAGGGCGGCATTAAAGGGTCACATGCTGCTACAAGTCCTGAATTTAAAGTAAGATCAGTCAGCAAGGCTTTTTATTCTTTTTCAGCCACATTCAGCTGCATGCTTACAGTTATCATAAAGAATAGAATTGAACCAAAGTAGACCTTTTACTATCAGGGAGCAAAGAAGGGAGAGATTAGGTGCATCAGTTAAATAAGCCAGGTCATGCTGCCAGAAATAAAATAAATACGACTCAGCAGCTTAAAATATCCAGTTAAAAAAAAATAATCCATATTTATTTCTTTCTCTTGTTATGGGTCCATCACAGTTGGGATGATTAGTTATATTCATGGAGGTCTGAACTTGATAGTTAAATGCTCTAGTTTCAAGGGACACTCAGAACTCATTGATGAGAGCTAAGCAAAAGGCCCCACCCCACAGCAAGGGGACCAGAAAACGCAATCCTATTGGAATAGGAGAAAATCGGAGTATCTGGTAACAACACTGATGCTTGCCACACTTTACAAATGGAAGAATCATCTGTATATGCACTGCTATCAAGAAAACCTGTGATAGGATCTGTAGAGGAGTAAGGTTCAGTTAGAGAAGGCTTAAAATCTTAAAGAAACGACAGGTGGGCGATCACAGAATCTTTAAATAAGTTTTTAAAGAGATGGGGAGCAGGTAGTGAAATCTAATAAGAAGTGCTTTAAGGGGAAAAAAAGTGGTTTAAGGCAGAGATGAAGAGGTGGGTTCAGTCTGAGAAAATGAGGAGCAAGAAAGATAATTGTGCACTTTCCTGCTCAGTTTTATGAGCGCTCCATGTAAAAGATCTTCGCTTAAAGCCAGGTATCATTTGAAGCAAAAAGGTAAGTAAAATGATGAGGGAAGAGTTTGGGGTTAGAAAAGTTTTAACTGTTAAAGGATCATGTGATTTAGAGGACACAATGGAAGGATTTCAGAAGTTGGGGAGAATAGCGAACAGAGTCAGATTAATGTGGAAATCCATATAGGGATGTGTTTCCAGAGGATGAGGCATGGCCATGGATTTCTGAGCACCTTATGATGCTTGATGCACAAAGACAAAGGGCATAATGAGATTTGTGTCATGGTCTCCAAGACTGATTGTAGTGGTGATATAGTGGAGAGAGAGAAGAAAAAGATTCTTTCCAGGAGCACAGAGAACTCATTGGGCTCCATCTAATCTGTACCATTTTCACCATCGGAAGTGCTGAAGAAGTCAACAGAGTTGTAGGATAGTACTGAAAATTGCTTAAAAGATTTGCAGAGTAGCAGCAACAAATTCAGACAATAAAAATCCTAGAATGCATTTAGTGTCGCACGTAAGGTAGCCTTTCAGTTTACTAGGAAATCTGACCAGAGTTTAATTTTCTGTATGAATGAAGAACCTAATAAAAGTCCTAATTAGCTTGATGTTCACTTCTGTGAAATAAGAAATGGGTATATACATAATTAGATGTTGGACCAGAGAAATTGCTGGAATTGTGTGTATGATTTCATTGCTAAGGATTTGTTACAGTGATGAGGTTTTTGCCTGTGTGGTTTATCTAGCAGCATTGTTGAATAGGTAATTATTTTACAAAAATAGATCTATTCGACTAAGGGATTAGAATGAAAAGCTATTAAAGAAGATAGTGATACAATTGGTTTCTGACCCAGTAAATGGTAACTTGAGAAAATAAAAATTTTAAATCACTTAATTTATCACATACCTTTTTTTAGTTTCCTGTAATTTAAAAGCATCATTTTCCCCATCTTTACTTTTAATGAACTCCCTACCGATTAGATCAACCTGAGTGCTTTCTCTAAATTTGAATTAATAGATGTTTATACAATAAACATCTCTACTGCATATTTCATATGACCAATTAAAAAGTCTGCTCTAAAAATAAAAGGTTTGAATTAAACAACTTATAAAAGACCATTTTTGTAGTATCATGAAGCAGAAGTAGTATGTTATCTGAAAATTAAGTTTAAAACTTTCCCTATAAATAATTATGAAAAGGGATATGTTTTATTAATATGCAGAAGTGAATATCCAGAAAATGTTTCTAAAACTAAAAGTAAAAGAACAAAACAATGAATAACAATAATCCTGCCTTTATAGGGAACTGATGTATCAAGTCACTTTCTATTTACCTCTAATAATCAAGCCACAGTGAGGTTGTGGTTGGCAGTAAGATATTATGGGATAGCACCTCTTTTGTACTTCCAAGCCCAAAATGAGATTGAAGCTAACAGGCATTCTGGGAAGAAATTTAACCTGTGTTACCACTGAGTTCAACCTTCTAATTTTTAATAAGTATCTTTTCCCTGATGAACTAGTTTAGCTAATGCAGTATATCTTAACCACCTTTAGGGAAAGAGGATAAAATTTGGGGCCCACATTCATAGAGAGCTTAAGTGGAGCATCTGAAATGTGCAAGAAAAGAAAGTTCTGGTCAAAAGGGTCCATGTACCAGGTTTCCACTATATTCTAAGTTTGTGCTCTAAGTTTGTAAATCAGATTCACTGCTAGAAGTGATGATGAAATTTAAAAAGCAATAAATATTTTTTTAAAGATTTTATTTATTTATTTGACAGAGAGAGAGAGAGAGAGAGAGAACAAGTAGGCAGAGAGGCAGGCAGTGGGAGAGGGAGAAGCAGGCTCCCTGCTGAGCAGGGAGCCCGATACAGCACTCGATTCCAGGACCTTGGGATCATGACCTGAGCCGAAGGCAGCCGCTTAACCGGCTGAGCCACCCAGGCGCCCAGCAATAAATATTTTGACATTCACACTCTCAAAAATCAACTGGAGAATTTTAAGAGGATTATAAAGATTTTATTTATTTTGATATATACTCCTAGGCTGTGGTTAATGTGGTTGCCATTTCTTTCCTCTGGGACAAGAGCCATCAAGCCAATGAACCTGCAATTGCAGAGAAAAAACTGCTTTGCTGATTTTGTTGAAGAGATTAAATATCTTCAACCTTAGACTTGATTAAGCTGTAGGTAGTTTCAGATTGAAACAGTTCTCCTTGGCTGAAATGCCTTCATTTCAATAAAATCATGATTTCAAGAATTGCTGAGCTATTTGTTGATTATTAATCATAATTTCAAAAGTGACTCGCATTTAGATGACAAAAACTCAAGATACATATGAATTACAAAGCTTCTCCCCTATAGGTGTGCTTCAGATTCAAGGGGAGCTAATTGGACTAAAAGAAAATGTTTTGCCTCAAACCTGATGACATATGCTTAAGGCTTAAGGTTTGGGGTGGGGTGGGGGGACAGGGTGGAGGGGAAGCTTATGAATTCAAGAACGGCCTGGAAATTTTTATAAACAATTCTGATCCAATTTTGGATCCTTTGACTCTGTCTAACCATTGCTTATATAAATAGAAGTCAGAAATGCATTACTGATTTTAAATTCCTCAGATTCTTAAACACTCCAATTCTTCAATAACGATACTGACAAATACATTTATTCTCATTGGCTTAACAAAAAAATCTATCAGTAATTAGCACTAGGCCTAAAACTATATCACTGCTAAAAGAGTACACATTTTGAAGAGTAAAAATTATATTTAACATTACATCCCACATAATTTATTTCAAGTTCTGCAACATGGTATACCAAGCCCATCATGATCATTCCCTTATTTTCCAAACTTGTTTCTTCTGTACTTTACCTTATACTTTATATACTAGCAATTCAAGTTGAAATAGTTCCTGGAATCTAATCCACCATGCTATTTTCTTCTTCTTTTCATATATATATATACACACATACACATATATATATGAAAACAAATTTATAAAATTTATATTTATACATTTATATTTATAAAAAATGTTATATAATATATAATGATATATATTATATATGAAAATATAAAAATATATTTATAATATATAATATATTATATATTACAATATATAAATTATATTATATTATATATTATATTAAATTATATATATTATAATATATAAAATTACAATATGTATATTTTAAAATATATAAAAATAATATTTTTATAATTTATAAATTTATATTTATAAGAATATTACATATATAAATTTGTTAAAATATATTTATAACAATATTTTATTTATAATATGTTATAATATGTATTTTATATATTTATAATATGTTATAATATATTTATATATTATATATTATATATTATATATAATATATGTTATGTTTGTTAAAACATATTTATAATATATAATACTATATATTAATCAGGTTTGAAAGATACATTCAACTTCAATCAATAAAGCATAAACTACAGAAAAGACATGAGCCACAAAAGCCAATGAAGACAAAGCCTTGATGAAAACACCAGATTAAGGCAGAGAAGGAGAGATGATCATCCAGCTGTTTGCTAAGACTTTTCACTGACCTGTTAGGTTAAAGCAACCACATGTGTGGTCCCAGAGAAGCCTGGTAAGATCAAAATACCTACGGATAAGTCTAGACAAAAGATATTTCTCAAAAAAAAAAATGTGGGTGTGACTACTGGGGCAAGGAGCTGACTGAAATCAAATAGCTAAATGCCACCAAGTTTTTTGAAAGTTATATTTCCAAAAGTGTCACCAGCTTGGTGTAAAAGAGACTGTGACTAAAAGGTGAAACAGTCCTTAGGCTCAATTTTCCAATGGCAGAAACAGGCAAAATTACTCAGCCTCTCTGATGGACATATTCTCTCATGTGCCTTTCTGATGGGGCCAAGGAGAGTGAAGGAAAAGGAGCCTCTGAAGGCAGAGTCAAATGAGAAACAAGGAGGGGTGCCTGGATGGCTCAGCCAGGTGAGTGTCTGAGGTCATGGTCTCGGGATCACCCTGTGTCCAACTCTCCACTCAGCGGGGAGTCTGCTTCACCTTCTATCCCCTCCCCCACTCATTCTCCTGCTCGCACTCTCTCTCTCTCGAATGGATAAACAAAATCTTTATAAAAAAATGAGAAATAAGGATTGGTGATTTACTACACAGGAGTGAGTAGAATCGGGGTCTAGTCAGGAAACATTCCCTATGTCTAGTAACGATAAACTTGCATTATTGTGACACAGAGATTAATTTTTCTTCTTCCTCTATCTAAATGGATATGTTTATTTGGTTACAGTATTCCTATCTCACCGTAAAATATTGGGTGTGCATCAAGAATATATTTGTGTTATTTGTTCATTTGTTTTTAGATCAAAAGGAACTGTGTCAGGAAGTGATTTAAATCATGAGATATAGGCCTTTGCATCTTATGCCTTAAATCCATCTGGGGAGGTTTTGAGTACATTTTTCATGCAGGAGAAAAGCCCAGTATATGACATCAAGGGTGGACATTGAAATAGTTGGTGTTAAATTTTGAATATGTGCTTTTTCCCCTCTAAGAGTATTATATAACCCTATGTCCCAGAAAGTGAAGTATACTTTCCTACTCCAGTGTAAGGTATGGTAAGTAATTTGTTTTAGCCAATGGAATGAGTGTAGACATGACACACAAGACGGCAGTTCACGCTGAATCTTCAGGTTCATCAGTGCGATATATTTGAGACTCTTCTTACTTTAAAGACAACTTATCCAAGCTGTTGGTCAATCTTTCACACTGTGTTCTGGAACTAGAAGACACATGGAGATAATCTGAGTCCAGTCAAGTCCAGCCTAATAGAGCAGAACTCAATTAACCCAGAGCTGACCTATATAACCTGCCCCTAGCAAACCTGTAGAGTCGACGTTATTGTAGTAAAAACAAATATTTCCTAGTGCAATAAAGAAAGAATAATCAAGAAAAGCTTTAACAAACAGGTGCCATTTGTATAAATAAACAGGTGGCATCTGTATAAATAAAAGTGTGAAGCAATATATGTTTGAAGCAAATTTAAGAGCAATTGCAAAGGCAAGGTAATGGGAATAAAGTTGGCTTGTTGCAGACAGAATAAAGCAGTAATTCTGATTACGGAACAAATTGCATGATGAAGAACAACAAGATATGTACTGAAACTCTGTGCAGGTTGTTAAGATCCACCATCTCCGGGGCTTTCTGATTGGCATAGTAATCTAACACAGTCAGCCTATGTTATGGGGATGTGTTCTAGCTTCTGTTGTACGTGTGTGCTGTGACTGTTGTCCTCCCATAGTGTCCCTAATTTTCACAAGTAGGCTCTAGAAAAGCAAGGATACTTCCAAGGTTCTCACTTTCACATTATGATTTGTTGAAACATATTCAAATCTTAATTTGTTAATGTGAAATCTTTTAAGCTTTCATTGCATCTGAGTTCACCATCCATAGGAATTGATCTCAACATTAATCTGAATGTAGAAAAAGTAATCAAATGGCAAAAAGCAACATTTCAGTTACCTTCCTTACATAACTGGATTTTTACTGCTAAATACTAATATATATTAGGTTGTGTAAAACAGTAGTAGTAGTAGTAGTAGTATTTTATTCAATAAGAGACTAGCACTGTCAGCTACTGAGAAAGGTTATCTTTGAACTATGTGACCTAATATGCTGTGGTCCATAGGGTAGGACCATCAGTGACATTTCTTTCAGGCTTAATGTCATCAGAGCCAATATTTTGGGGACAGGAGTTTATTTCAGAATGACAGTTGAGCTTTGTAGCAATTTTTTTTCTATTCCTAGGAAATGATGATTTTTCAGTATAGTTAATATATTTTTTTAATTTTTTCTAGATGGTAAGAAGTCTGCAACAGTGGAACTGATGCTTGTTTTTATTTAACCTATGAACTCCCTTCATCATTAGGTGACTGAACCATCTTCCAAATCATGAAATCTTGTCTGTTGCCACAAAGAAGTGTTTTAACATGAGCAGATATTAAAGTATCTGACAGTGTGGCTCAATTCAGTAATCAGTGATTCATTGATTCAGTTTAGTTATTTTCTTTTTTAATCCCAACTGAGTGTCATCAGTTCCTTTGATTAAGACGTTACTTTACAGAAAAATGAACCATTCATATTTTCTTTCTCTGTACAGTATAATTTTAAGATTGGCTTAGCAACCACATTCGAAAACCAGTCATATTACTTTAACATTAAATCTCATATTTACATAGGTATGCATTTAAAGTAATTTGTAGAGCATTACCTAAACATTGAAAGTTGAAAATGTAACTTGGTTGGTTTATTTGACTTAATAATATAAGATTTTCATTCCATAACAGCTGTAAGAATGCTGACAATACTGACTCCATCTTTGGCCCTTCATCTTGTTCATGTTTGCTCAATGGCCTCTCTTGCGACTACCTGTTTTGGGCCCCAGGGAGATTAATACACATACCTTAGAAATGTCCACCAGGGCCAGGATGGGGGGATGCTTGTTTGGGCCCTTCATACATTTGTTAAGGTTTATATAGTCTCTCCCCTTCCTGATGCACAGGTGGTGCCACAAGATCTGATTAAGGATTAGCTATCAGGTGCATTCAAGCTTTTGGAGGTGCATGAGAATCCTTTGATCTCACAACAGTGCCCTTCTGTCCATCCCCTTGCTGTATAAAATTTGTGGACTAAGGTCTGGACTTTGCAGAGAACAGCTGAGCCGCTACCTGGATCATCACCAGCCCTATCCCCGCCCCCCGTCGGTAAATTACCCTGAATACAATTCTGTGTAACATGTATGGAGTCACCTGCTTCATTTTCTGGTCTCACGGTGTGTTTCTTCTCAGTTTCAGGAATACCTTACTGCTTAGAAGGTGGGGGACCACCTTCTAACAATAGCATAATTGCCGAAGCGGCATTAAAGTTTTCAGGAGACTTTCTGCAAATGCCTGCTGCTGACTCAGAAGAGACGTTTCCAGATACCTGCTCACTCTTCTTCCCCTTTACCCCATTTCTGTTTCCTGGGAGGAACTATATAGAACTCCAAGTATTATTATTCCTAGAGTCTGGATGCTTGGAAATTTAAAAAATTATAACCTTATCAAAACACTTGTCATATGCTTTAGTACTTCTCAGATGTTATTTAGACCCTTTAAAGTTTTTCCTTACTTGTAGTATATATTATGTAATCTCAAACTTCCTTTACAGATTGCTCCTTGTATCACTCTGCAGATACATTCCACACCCCACAGCCACATCCAGTCCCTTTGATCTTCTTTTGATTTCCTCTCAATTTCATGCATCACAGAGCCTCCAAGTACCACAACACCGTTCCCCTTCCCCTCTTTGCCCAGCCAATGTCACCTCAATCTGCGTTTCTCAGGACTTAGGTGATTTTCTCTCTGAATATTTTTCTGAAGTTCTAGACTAGATTAGATGGTACTGTTAATTCTCAAAAAGAGTATACCTTTCTTCCTAATGTTTATATTCTCATCTTAATTCGTGTATTTATCTTTAAAACTATAATATGGGATAACCTATTATGTTTGCCAGTTCCTTCTTATTTATTTAAATTTGGGGAAAATCGTGTTTCTAATGAATTCATCTGGTGCTAGTTACCTAAGTTGGAGAAAAAGTGTCTGTGGCTGAAATGTAAAGATGGCTGAATTCTAGAATTACAAAACAAAACATGACTCAGGAGAGGGTCTAGCATGTAGAAAAGAGATATGTGATGAACTCTCCTGAGTATTTTTAGAATGTCTTCCTCCATTTGAGAATGATATTTGCAGTGAATGCAAGCTCTTCACTAGCCCAGTTTAATTGCCTGTCTTGGCAGATATTTGGTAATTGCAATGCATAGGTCAAATAAACTCCCTAATATGTTTTTCAGTACTTTTAGCGGGCTTCCTGCAAGTTAAATACAAGTACCAAATAAGAAATTGCAGTCTCAGGCTTTTTTTCCTAATTCGAGAAGAACTTTTTATTACCATTTTAAGTATTGCTATTTCATCAGTGATCTTGAAGTAGCTACTGCCTGATAACTGGTAGAGGAAAAAAGGTCATGGTGAACTTTGTATTGGCATCTTGCCTTTGACTCATCACAGCAAGAGCCATTGCTCTCTGCAGTGCTTAAAGAAAAGAAATCTGTGGCTTTTGTGATGATTGAGAAATTGTACAATGCCTGGGTAGGGGGTTAATTGGAAATTTAAGGGCTTAAAAATCTCTCTCAAATCTCATCTCTTTGGGGAGGTCATTTTCAGAAGGATACAGATTTATGCATCTCTCAAGTGTTTTTAAAAAAGCATATTCTTTTAGAGGCACTTGGGTGGCTCAGTCAATTAAGGATCCGACTCTTGATTTCAGCTCAGGTCATGATCTCAGGGTCCTGAGATGGAGATCTGCCTTTGGCTCCTGCTGGTCATGGAGCCTACTTAAGATTCTCTTTCCCCTTCTCCCTGCCCCTCCCACTGCAAACCCCTCCCCCCACTCACTCTAAAAAAAATAATAATAATTAAAATAAATTTAAAAAGTAAAAAGCATATTCTTTTAAGAAAATAGAGAACAAGCCAAAATCCTGAGGATCAGAATTACAAGGGATTTATTAATGAATAAGAAGTAATTTCAAAAGTCCATTAGGAAATCTAACAACTTCTGTTAAAATAATGTTATTTGCATGTATTTTACTGAAGATATGATGAAATAATACTAATATATGGCAGGCATTTTGTAATTGGTTGTTTCAGCCATTTTTCTCAGTTTACATTAAACAGACAGTTATTATTACATTTGTATTTGTGATTAAATTATACTCAGAGTAGTTACATAAATTATCTTCCAGGGAGAGTCAGTTAATTTTGTCCCATTTACAACTCAAAGTGTGGACAAGATACCGTTGAAACTATAAGACAAAACTTGATTCATTGAATATTCCAATGACTGTAGGATCTTATGCTAACCACAGAGAAAAAAAAAAGAAAAAATAAATTTACACAAATATTTTCTACATTCTAGCATCTTATAATCTACTAGAGTATATGTGGCAATTTCAAAAATTAGTATAAGACAATAGGTGTCTAGTACCAGGTCCGGAAAAATGCCACCACAGTAACCTGTAGATAAAGCAAAGCCCGTTTATCAAGACTGCAGCATGGGGAGCCACTGATTTGACAGAGTTCTAGGAGAGTCTCAGAAGGAGACATCAATGGTAGTATATTCAAAAGGTTTTGGAGATCTCATTTAGGACAGGTCTTCTCTAAGACAAATATAAATTAAAAGTAAGAGGCTTATTTTGCCCTGTTGAAAATAAGGGAAGAGATCTCGCTTCCCTCCTTTTTCTTGGAGCATTTACTTTACAAACTTGTAATTTTAAGTACTTTCTCTTCTCTTTGAAATGTATATAAATCCTTTTGAAGACTAGATTGCCATTTTGTTAGTATATGACCTAGAAAAGTCTTTCTCAAGGACCTCTTTAAAAAGTGATGACCAAGGGAGATAGCACTCCTATCTCCCAGTCTCTGAGGGAATGTAGAAGCTTAACTTCTGTGGGCACCGTGCTCCAAGTTGCAAAACTGCTTCCTGTCATAAAGATATTAGACGTTTGTTTTTCTTGTGGATAAAGCAAATTAACTCGCACAGATAGTCACCCCAATAATAAGATAAGGTTAAGATGAACTATGTGTAGCAAATAATGCTGTTAAGTCCCCTGACTTGAGGGCCAGTCATTGCTTATCTTGAAAACATGTAAGTAATGGCTTGTATCTGCATGAATGTATAGAAGGGTGAGATTCATTTTTGTCTTCACAATCTCCTGGCAGATTGCTTGTGATCCATATCAAGTTCTGGTTTAATTAATGTTTATTCAATAATGACTATGTTCTCTTTCTCTTCTACCTTTGTAGAAAAGATTTCTGGGTTGGGACATTTTGTTTATGCTTATATTTGCCCAACACTTCCAATGCAGGGGTTCTGTTTGGGGCTGGGCAAGGAATATGACATAGTAGTTTAGGATTCGTGCGCACAGTGAGAGAATGGTTTTACGTGAGTCTTGTTGAGTAAAGATTTGTTTGTTCAGCTGAATTGGGCATTATTATTCTGAGAAAGAGCTATTTACTCTCACCGGGGCAAGTAGACTAGCCTGTTGTTCAGAAAAATGGATATCTGATAAGTTCCCAAACCAATTAATAAAATTGTTACAACTTCCTCTCTCTGGGTAAAACATTTCTGAAGTATTAAATTCATGTTAATTGCAGGCAGTAGAATATTAAATTCATCTTAGTGTAGACAACAAGTTGTGTGGCTATAAATTCTCATTCAAATTTCAATTCTCATGTAGAAAATTGCCATTTAAATGGTATAAGCCAAATGTTAGTGTTCAGAGTAAAGAGGCCTCATATTTCAGTTATGGTGAGAGAAAGCATATTCACAATTCTGTTGGAAATCATGACTATTCTTGAAGACAAGAAAAAATTTCAATAGGAAGGCATGAGTAGAAAAGATGTTCTAACTAGAATTAATTGAAAGCGTGTGAAACTATAATCTGAGGAGAGGAAGTGAATATTTAGCTCCATTGATAAATAGCCAGAGATGAGGCTAGAAAAAAGATAGGAAAGAGATTCTGAAGAGTTCTTACTGTTGAGCTTAGGACTTTGTTTTTCACTTGGTAAGAGTTGGGGGTGGGGGATGGAATCAATCAACACATGATTTAATAAAGACTTCTCAATTCAGTAATATCACTAGAGAAAGTATCCCAGCTAGAATGTTTTAGGTGCAGTATACATTATTATTGACTTTATTTTTCTTAAAGATTTTATTTATTTGAGAGAGAGAGAACAAGAGAGAGAGCACAAGCCGGGGAAAAGGGGGCGGCAGAGGGCAAGGGAGAAGCAGACTCCCTGCTGAATAGGGAGCCCAGATGCGGATGGGTCCCAGGACCCCGGGATCATGTTCTGAGCCGAAGGCGGACGCTTGACCAACTGAGCCACTCAGGCGCCCCATTATTGATTATCCAATATTAAAAAATCTCTGGAGCAGGTGGTTTAAGGGTTATATAATTCAGCTACCTAACAGTGTCAGGATTCTATAACTTTATACTGTTCTCTTGTGGACAAGACGGTTTTCCTGTGGATTAAGTCCTACATACTCATATGACCAGGTCCAGTCTAAGACTTAAAGTGGTTTTCTGTTTGCTCATCTCTTTTTCATTCTCTCTCTCTTTTTAAATCAGAAAGGCACACCTTTCCAGAAATCTCCCCCAGAAGACTTCACTTCAAATTATAAGATTGGGACACATGCTCACACTTCCGCTGCAAGGGAAAGAATATGAAAATAAGTGGAAAGATGAAAAGAATAAGGGCAAGAAACTTCTTCCACAAATATCAAGTTACATGACACAAAGCTGCAAAAATATAAGAACGTCATTTTGGCTGAAGAACAGACAGAATGAAATGACAGACAAATTAATGAGACAGTCAGGTTAAGATAGAACAAATGATAATGATTATATATAAAATGTCAGAGGAGTTGTGAAGATAAGCTAACTAATAAGAAAACAATCAAGGTATACCCCAGTCTCATGTCATTTTATGGCATAAATTCCAGAATGATTAACATAATTAATTGTAAAAATGAAGCTATAAGCTGGATATTAGAATATATTTTCAATTTTGGGATCAGATTATATCACCACATAAAAGCGATATCATAAAGGAAAAAAGAAATCACAAAGGGAAATATATATAATTTAAACTACATGACCAAAATAAAGCACCAGAAAAAAAATGTAGATGAAAATGCTCTTGAAATAATTGCTATTTATTTTTTGAATACATATCATTGCAAATTTAAAAAGCATTTTCAGAATGATTTTTAAAAACACATATAGATGCCCCCTGCATGAGTAAAAAGGAGAAAGAAAAAATATATAAGGAAAAAAATGTAAAAAGAGAACTACTAATAATCAACAATTGCAAATTTGAGCACAATGATGTTTTCTACCATATTGTCAAAGAAGAATTAAAATGAATATACAAGAAATGTTAAGAATGTTGGAAAATTGGTCTTTCATATCTTGCTTGTTGAAGCAAAAAATGAAAACATGCCTCATTTCTAGAAGATGATTTGGTAATATGTGTCAAATTATTAAAATATGCCTTGACATTATTATGGCCCATGGGTATTGAATAATACTTGGGTATTGAAAAAGTACTATTCAATGTACTGTTTTTTAATTTTATTTATTTAACACAGAGAGTGGGAGTACAAGCAGGGGAAACGGCAGACAGAGGGACAAGCAGGCTCCCTGCTGAACAGAGAGCCTGATGTGGAACTCGATCCCAGGACTCCGGGATCATGACCTGAGCCAAATACTGAGACACCCAGGCGCCCCTGTGTACTTTCTATATAATAACCTGTATCATCCTTACAAGTCTATGAAATAGGAATATTCTTATTTGCTTTTAAAGATAAGGAAAGAGCATTTAGTGGTGGACCCAAACTCGGGGACACAGCTGGTAAGTGTTGAAGTCAGATTTCAAAACCATGGTGTCTGTCTCAATTGCTCATACAGATCAATGTCATATTACTCTGCTTCTGTAATTTTAAGAATCTTAAAGAAATAAGGAATTATAAAGATGTCTGTAGAATATATTTACATAAGCATTTTTTTAAGTAGTTAAAACTTCGATATGAAGTAATTGTCCAAACAGAAGAATTTTCCTTAAAATGTTTACATTTTCAGGGCGCCTGGAGGGCTCAGTTGGTAGAGCGTGTGACTCTTGATCTTGGGGTCGTGAGTTTGAGCCTCACCTTGGGTATGGAGATTACTTAAAAAAATGTTAACATTTCTCAAAATTGTCAGCAACAATCCTTTTCTTCTGGCTGATGATTAAACCCACTCATATCCTTCACTTTAGAGATCTTAAGGAAATGACAATATTCAAGTTCTGAAAACATCTCATCTGTAGTCTGTTTTTCTTTCTTTCTTTTTCTTTCTTTTTATTTTTAAACAACAGTTTGGCAAATTCTTGGTAGTATGTGGAGAAGCATGGATCTCTGGGACAGGGGAGGTAAGCTATAGGAAGGATAGAGTGTTCAAATTGTATAATTCAATGCCCTACTTTCAATCTTCCTCCTTATCTCCCCTCACCACCCAAAATATTTCATTACAAGTTATGTTTCTGTGTTGTTTTCTATTCAGCAGGTGTGTTGTCATTTTGTCATTTCAGGTAGAGATCATAGACTGAGCCTGTTTGTCTACCTAATCTGTGTTAGTCTAACCTCCTCTTAGGGAATGGTTAGACAGATGAGAGATGATACTTAGATATAGATAGAAAGATGATAGATAGATAGATGATAGATAGATAGATAGATAGATGATAGATAGATAGATAATACACGGACAGACAGATAGATAGTAGAGAGACAGAGACTGAGAGAGGAAGTTCCTAGCCTCAACTGACTTACCTAACACCAAACCAAGAGATGCGAGAACAGAACTAACAATTTTGCTCCCTTACCTTCACTCTTTTTTCTTCTATTTTCTCTTTTCTTAATCCACACAAGAAAGGAAAAGCATTATTGCTGCCATGTCACATTATCCTTTACTCAAGAACAAACATTATATAGCCCAACTGACATAGGTTTCATTCTCTGCTGGAATTCTCTGCTCTGAATCTTTCAGACTGGTTCTTCAGGGATTTGGAATATCTCTTTTTTTTGTCTGAACCTGAATTTCAAACTGCTGCCTTACTAAAGGGATCAAGTACCCCATGTGCTCTGGGATGTTATGCTCATGATTCAGCCGCCAATGGGATATAATTTAAAAGGGAACTTAAAGTGTATTTTACTTATTTTTGTGACACAGATATATTAATATTAGACAAACATCAACATAACAACAATATCTTTTTTCTCTCGGATTAAATAATTTTGGGGGAGTTAAGTCATTTTTTAAAATGACATGTAAATTATTTTAAATCAGAATAATTAAAATCTTAAAATTTTTGAAACTGGGAGACCACAGGGAGCCTATAAAACTAGTCTATAAGTTGTGAGATATTATTTTCATAAGGATTAAGTAGAAATTTAGATAATAGACTAATTAGCAAATAAGGAAGGGAAGATGAAATGCCAAAGTTTGTCTAAGAGTTTTAGCTGCAGATAAGGGGGAATAGCTGTGTAATAGAAATGTTGTGCCAGATGTTTCACTTTCCCTAAACCTAACCTAATCTCTGTTTCTGCTTTGGTCTTCAAGAAAAAAAAAGCATTCATTCAAAAGCGTTATTCTGAGTTTTATCACTAAAAAGTCTGAAGAAATTAGAAATATGCTATTTAAATGTTTACATTACATTTAAATGTTTACATTTAAATGATATTTTATTCCCGATGAATGACTAAAGAAGATGTGGTGTGTATATATATATATATATATATATATATATATATATACAAACACACACAATAGAATATTATACAGCCATCAAAAAATTGAAATCTTGCCATTTGCAACTAGAGGGTATTATGCTGAGTGGAGTAAATCAATCAGAGAAAGACAATTATCATATGATAATTATCATATGATCTCACTGATACTTGGAATTTAAGAAACAAGGCAGAGGATTATAGGGGAAGAGAGGAAAAAATGAAACAAGACAAAACCAGAGAGGAAGACAAACCATAAGAGACTCTTAATCTCTGGAAACAAACTGAGGGTTGCTGGAGGGGCGAGGGGTGGGGGGATGGGGTGGCTGGGTGATGGACACTGGGGAGGGTATGTGTTATGGTGAGCTCTGGGTGTTGTGTAAGACTGATGAATCACAGACCTGTACCCCTGAAACAAATAATGCATAATATGTTAATTAAAAAATAAGTTAAAAATGGTATTTTATACAGTTAAACCAATATATTTATCTCTTATGTGGAACTTGATATTCACATGTGAAATAGACTCTATGGGATGTCGAAGAAGATTAAAGATGGAGAAGATAATCTGAAAAATAGAATTCTGCAGTTTAATTTTATATTGAAGGACTTCCTGAATTTAGTTTTATTTGTGTATTAGTTAAGAAGTGGCATTATAGGGCCCCTGGGTGGCTCAGTCGGTTAAGCGTCTGCCTTCAGCTCAGGTCATGATCCCGGGATCCTGTGATTGAGTCCCGCATCGGGATCCCTGCTCCGTGGGGAGCCTGGCTCTCTGTCTCTCTGTCTCTCTGTGTCTCATGAATAAATAAATAAATAAATAATTTAAAAAGAAGGCTGTTAAAAAAAAAGAAGTGGCATTATATTTTATCCATGTGGAACACATTTTAAGAGCAATATTCTCCTTTAAAACTGTAAGAGATACATAGAAATGCATGAATCATTGACATATGAACATGGTTAAGGAAATTAAATTGCCCATGCCTAAGTAATTCTTTAAAAGTGTGTCATTAGAAAAATCAGAACATGACAAGTTGTAATTATTACCTTTTAGAAATACCACTATATTTAGAAATATAAAGATACTATGGTAAAATAACCATTAGTTTTTTTTTGTTTTTTTTATCTTTTTAATTTTTTATTGTTATGTTAATCACCATATATTACATCATTTGTTTTGATGTAGTGTTCCATGATTCATTGTTTGTGCATAACACCCAGTGCTCCATGCAGAACGTGCCCTCTTTAATACCCATCACCAGGTTAACCCATCCCCCTACCCTCCTCCCCTCTAGAACCCTCAGTTTGTTTTTCAGAGTCCATCATCTCTCCTGGTTCATCTCCCCCTCTGACTTACTCCCCTTCATTCTTCCTCTCCTGCTATCTTCTTCTTTTTCTTTTTTCTTAAAATATGTTGCGTTATTTATTTCAGAAGTACAGATCTGTGATTCAACAGTCTTACACAATTCACAGCGCTCACCGTAGCACATATCTTCCCCAATATCTATCACCCAGCCACCCCATCCCTCCCACCCCCCACCACTCCAGCAACCCTCAGTTTGTTCCTGAGATTAAGAATTCCTCATATCAGTGAGGTCATATGATACATGTCTTTCTCTGATTGACTTATTTCACTAAACATAACACCCTCCAGTTCCATCCACGTTGTTGCAAATGGCAAGTTTTATCGACAAGAAAGAAAAACTAATGCTAATACAACATATATGTATACATGTTTTTTTCTAACTAGCTATTTTCTTAATTACCTTTCTTAATGACAAGTTTGGATTAGTTCAACTAATCTTTCTATTTCAAATGATGTTGTTTGATTATTTTTTAAGTCTAGAGATGAAGTGGCTTCCTTTGAAATATCAATATCAATACATATATACCACAACTTATTAGCATCAAATTAAGTGAAAGAAGGGGCGCTTAGGTGGCTTAGTTGTTAAAGTGTCTGCCTTTGGCTCAGGTCATGATCCCTTGGTTCTGGGATTGAGCCCTGCATTGGGCTCCCTGCTCCGTAGAAAGTCTGCTTCTCCCTCTGCCACTCCCCCTGCTTGTGTTCCCTCTCTCGTGTGTCTCTCTCTGTCAAATCAATAAATAAAATCTTAAAAAAAAAATTAAGTGAAAGAAGAAACAGACAAATGGAAATTTAAACATTCAAAGATGTCACCCAGTTAATCTATCCACATTTTACTGGTTTATATTGAAGAAACTCCACCATCTAGCTGCTCTCAACTCACAAATACTAGCAAAAATAGATATAGTACATGAGTTTAAATTAAACAGATGAGGAAGCTGAGCTGTATAAGAAAGAAGAATGTGAATGTCAGAGAAAAAAATCAAAGCCAGGAGTACTTATCTACTATCATTGCTCCAAAGAGTAGAATGGTGGTTGCCAGGGACTAAGGGGTGAGACAAATGGGAGATGATTGTCAAGAGTGCTAATGTTTAGTGATAAGGTGGGTAAGGACCTGGCATCTAAGGTACAGCATGGGACTATAGTTAATATTGTATAATCGAAAGTTGCTACAAGAGTAGAGCTCCAAAGTTCTCATCTTAACAACAAAATGGTAATTATCTGAGGTGGTAGATCTGCTAACTAACCTTATTGTGGTAAACATTTCCCAATATATATGTGTATCAATTTATCATATTGTATAGCTTACTGCAACATTATGTCAATTACATCTCAATAACACTTTGCAGGGGGTTCTAAGGAGATAACAGTTTCAAATTTCTTTCTTTAGGTTCTTCCTGGGTAAATCCAAAGAGTAAACATGCTTGATATTTGGATTCTTTTTTTTTTTTTTTAATTTAGATTCTTAATTCATTGTAGCTAAAAAGGAAACCACTTGTGACAGGGGGAGCAAAATTTGTTTGCTTGCTTGTTATCCTGATACTTATACCTGAGTGAAATGTCTCTAGGGATTCCCTTAGGATGTAGAGACATAAGTCCTGAAAAAACTGTATTGAGTTCCAATTACACTTTTTTTTATAACTTTCCTCAAGGAAAGAGGAAAGTGTTTAAAGGGCACTTCCAGTCTTTCTTCTCAGAGGATATTTTTGATCATTTCAGTGTACTTACTTATTATAAACTCACAGCACTTATTCTCTAAAATACTACTAGAACTCATATTCAGTGCTGACTTGTATCATCATTATTTTTTCTGTGCCTAAATATATTGTGTTCCTTACTAGATTCTGATCTCAAAAGGATTGGGTCCTTGTCAAATACTCCTTTGCTTTGCACCATGCTCAGCACATAATAGTAATAATGAAGGCCTGATTTGATGTTTTAAAAAGAAAATAGTGATATCATACACATTTAGGATAGAGATAAGCAATAGGGTCACTGAAGAAATTTTAGTATATATAATTTAGATCTAATTTTTAGAAAGTGAAATATAAATTGGAAGTTATGATACAGCACAAGTATATTTTAGATTAACTATAAGTTATTTAATAATTAAACTGTATAAACACTCTCCAGACATTTCACAGTTGAGATGATAAATGCCTGGCTAAATCAATTAATAAATAAACAAGCTAATAAAATGCTGATGAACCAATATTAATCAACTGGAATATAGATTAGAAAAAATACTGGTAGTCGCTTAACTGTGAAAGAGTATAATTTTGAGCCTGGAATCTGAGCCATTGTCTATGAAGCATTTATAAATATCAAATGTAAATATGAGTAACAATTTTTGGGGAAAAATTTGTTTCCATATTTGCTGACTTTTTCCTATGATGACAAAGAGCTGGTAAGTAGCAAATTGATTTAAAAATGTTTTCTTTAATATACAAATAATACTCTAACAATAAATAAAGAGAAAATGTTTCTGAAAAAGACATGCTATAGATAGATCATTTTGATAACATAATTTGGAAATTTTTCATAGTATGTATTTTGTTATTGAAAATGATGTGTGTGCTAAATGTATCACTTACTAAAATTCTCATTTATGTAAACACTTTAAAAACCATATTATATAGACTGGTGGAATTCTAGAGCCTTAGGAGTTTCAATGTGTTTTGCATGTATTTATAAAATGTAATATAATATAAATATAAAATGTAATATAAATGTGTAATAGCAAAATAACTCACACCATTACCTATTTAAAGTATCTGATAGACAGTAGGGAAAATTAGAAATTTCATAGCTAAATTAAAATTACAGACTTTGTTATATTTTTTATGGTTTAAAATGAAAGTCTTGGGGCACCTGGTGACTCGGTTAAGCATCTGCCTTCCGCTTGGGTAATGGTCTCAGGGTCCTGGGATAGAGCCCCATGTCGGGCTCCCTGCTCAGCGGGGAGTCTGCTTCTCCTTCTCCCTCTGTGCTCACTCTCTCCCTCTCTATCCCTCATTCTCTCTCTCAAATAAATAAATAAAATCTTTGAAAAAATTAACATTTTGCTTTATCATGGGCAGACAGTAGTAAATTGTTCATTTACCTTTGTATGTAATTCCAACATCTGTAACATCTATTTCTGAACTATCACAATTAGCATAAAATACCCAAATAATCTGAATTTACAACCTGATTTTTTATTCTCTGCATCACAAATTATTTTATTTATTTATTTATTTTTTTGATGCAGTGTTCCATGACTCATTGTTTGCATGTAACACCCAGTGCATTCAATACGTGCCCTCTTTAATACCCATCACCAGGCTAAACCATCCCCTACTCCCCGCCCCCTAGAACCCTCAATTTATTTCTCAGAGTCCACAATCTCTCATGGTACGTCTCCCCCTCCGATTTTCCCCCCTTCTTTTTCCCTTCCTATTTTTTTAACATATAATGTATTATCTGTTTCAGAGGTACAGAACTGTGATTCATCAGTCTTACACAATTCACAGTGCTCACCATAGCACATACCCTACCCAATGTCTATCACCCAGCCACCCCATCCCTCCCACCCCCAACCACTCCAGCAAACCTCAGTTTGTTTCCAGAGATTAAGAATTCCTCATATCAGTGAGATCATATGATGCATGTCTTTCTCTGATTGACTTATTTCGCTTAGCATAATACCTTCTAGTTCCATCCACGTCATTGCAAATGGCAAGATTTCAGGGTGTTTTAGATGGCTGCCCAGTATTCCATTGTATATATATATATACCACATCTTCTTTATCCATTTATCAGTTGATGGACATCTTGGCTCTTTCCATAGTTCAGCTACTGTGGACATTGCTGCTATAAACATTGGGGTGCACGTAACCCTTCGGTTCACTACATTTGTATCTTTGGGGTAAGTACCCAGTAATGCAATTGCTGGATTGAATGGTAGCTCTATTTTCAACTTTTTGAGGAACCTCCATACTGTTTTCCAGAGTGGCTGCACAAGCTTGCATTCCCACCAACAGTGTAGAAGGGTTCCCCTTTCTCTGCATCCTTGCCAACATCTGTCTTTTCCTGACTTGTTAATTTTAGCCATTCTGACTGGTGTGAGGTGGTATCTCATTGACGTTTTGATTTGGAATTCCCTGATGCCGAGTGATGTTGAGCACTTTTTCATGTGTCTGTTGGCCATTTGGATGTCTTCTTTGGAAAAATGTCTGTTCATGTCTTCTGCCCATTTCTTGATTGGATCATTTGTTCTTTGGGTGTTGAGTTTGATAAGTTCTTTATAGATTCTGGATACTAGCCGTTTATCTGATATGTCATTTGCAAATATCTTCTCCCATTCTGTTGGTTGTCTTTTGGTTTTGTTGACTATTTCCTTTGCTGTGCAAAAGCTTTTTATCTTGATGAAGTCCCAATAGTTCATTTGTGCCCTTGCTTCCCATGTATTTGGCATGGCAATGTTTCTAGGAAGAAGTTGTTGTGGCTGAGGTCGAAGAGGTTGCTGCCAGTGTTCTCCCCTAGGATTTTGATGGACTCTTGTCTCACCATTTAGGTCTTTCATCCATTTTGAGTCTTTTTTGTGTGTGGTGTAAGGAAATGGTCCAGTTTCATTCTTTTGCATGTGGCTGTCCAATTTTCCCAACACATTTGTTGAAGAGACTGTCTTTTTTCCACTGGACATTCTTTCCTGCTTTGTCAAAGATTAGTTGACCATAGAGTTGAGGGTCCATTTCTGGGCTCTCTATTATGTTCCATTGATCTATGTGTCTGTTTTTGTGCCAGTACCATACTCTATTGATGATTACAGCTTTGTAATAGAGCTTAAAATTGGGAATTGTGATGCCACCAGCTTTGCTTTTCTTTTTCAACATTCCTCTGGCTATTTGGGGTCTTTTTCTGTTTCCATACAAATTTTAGGATTATTTGTTCCATTTCTTTGAAAAAAGTTGATGGTATTTTGATAGGATTGCATTAAATGTGTAGATTGCTCTAGGTAGCATCGACATTTTCACAATATTTTTTCTTCCAGTCCATGAGGATGGAAACTTTTTCCATTTCTTTGTGTCTTCCTCAATTTCCTTCATGAGTATTTTATAGTTTTCTTTTCTTTTTCTTTTTTTTTTTGTATTTTATAGTTTTCTGAGTACAGATTCTTTGCCTCTTTAGTTAGATTTATTCCTAGGTATCTTACGGTTTGGGGTGCAATTGTAAATGGGATCAAATCCTTAATTTCTTTCTTCTGTCTTATTGTTGGTGTACAGGAATGCCATTGATTTCTATGCATTGGTTTTATATACTTCCACTTTACTGAATTCCTATATGAATTCTAGCAGTTTTGGGGTGGAGTCTTTTGGGTTTTCCCAAAGAGTGAGCGTTTGACTTCCTCTTTGCCGATTTGAATATCTTTTAGTTCTTTTTGTTGTCTGAATGCTATGGATAAGACTTCTAGTACTATGTTGAATAGCAGTGGTGATAGTGTACATCCCTGTCGTGTTCCTGACCTTAGGGGGAAAGCTCTCAGTTTTTCCCCGTTGAGAATGATATTCACTGTGGGTTTTTCATAGATGGCTTTAATGGTATTGAGGTATGTACCCTCTATTCTTAAACTCTAAAGAGTTTTGATCAAGAAAGGATGCTGTACATTGTCAAATGCTTTTTTTGCATTTTTTGAGAAGATCATATGATTCTTTTTTTTTAAGATTTTATTTATTTGAGAGAGAGAGAGAATGAGAGATAGAGAGCATGAGAGGGAAGAGGGTCAGAGGGAGAAGCAGACTCCCTGCTGATCAGGGAGCCCGATGTGGGACTTGATCCTGGGACTCCAGGAGTCGCTTAACTAACTGAGCCACCCAGGCGCCCAGTATCATATGATTCTTGTTCTTTCTTTTATTAATGTATTGTATCACATTGATTAATTTGTGGATGTTGAACCAATCTTGCAGTCCAGGAATAAATCCCAATTGGTCGAGGAGAATAATCCTTTTAATGTACTGTTGGACCCTATTGGCTAGTATTTTGGTGAGAATTTTTGCATCCATCTTCATCAGGGATATTGGCCTGTAATTCTCCTTTTTGATGGGGTCTTTGTCTGGTTTTGGGATCAAGGTAATGCTGGTATCATAAAATGAGTTTGGAAATTTTCCTTCCATTTCTATTTTTTGGAACACTTTCAGAAGAATAGGTATTAATTCTTTAAATGTTTAGTAGAATTCCCTTGGGAAGCCATTTGGCCCTGGGCTCTTGTATTTTGGGGGATTTTTGATGACTGCTTCAATTTCCTTAGTGGTTATAGGTCTGTTCAGGTTTTCTATTTCTTCCTGGTTCAGTTTTGGCAGTTGATACATCTCTAGGAATGCATCCATTTCTTCCAGATTATCTAATTTGCTGACATATAGTTGCCCATAATATGTTCTTATAATTGTATTTCTTTGGTGTTGGTTGTGATCTCTCCTCTTTCATTCATGATTTTATTTATTTGGGTTCTTTCTCTTTTCTCTTTGATAAGTCTTGCCAGGGGTTTATCAATCTTATTAATTCTTTCAAAGAACCAGCTCCTAGTTTCATTGATCTATTCTACTGTTCTTTTGGTTTCTATTTCATTGATTTCTGCTTTGATCTTTAATATTTCTCTTCTCCTGCTGGGTTTAGGCTTTATTTGCATTTCTTTCTTCAGCTCCTTTCTCCAGCTCTGTTAGGTTGTGTATTTGAGACCTTTCTTGTTTCTTGAGAAAGGCTTGAATTGCTATATACTTTCCTCTTAGGACTGCCTTTGCTTCATCCAAAGATTTTGAACAGTTGTGTTTGCATTTTCATTGGTTTCCATGATTTTTTAAAATTCTTCTTTAATTTCCTGGTTGACCCATTCATTCTTTACTAGGATGCCCTTTAGCTTCCATGTATTTGAGTTCTTTCCAACTTTCCTCTTGTGATTGAGTTCCAGTTTCACAGCATTGTGGTCCAAAAATATTCAGGGAATTATCCCAGTTTTTTGGTACCAGTTGAGACCTGATTTGTGACCTAGGATGTGATCTATTCTGGAGAACTTTCCATGGGCACTAGAGAAGAATGGGTATTCTGTTGCTTTGGGATGGAATGTTCTGAATAGATCTGTGAAGTCCATTTGGTCCAGTGTGTCATTTAAAGTCTATTTCTTTGTTGATCTTTTGCTTAGGTGATCTGTCCATTACAGTGAGAGGGGTGTTAAAGTCTCCCACTGTTATTGTATTGCTGTTGATGTGTTTCTTTGATTTTGTTATTAACTGGCTTACATAAATGGCTGCTCCCATGTTAGGGGCATAGATATTTACAATTGTTAGATCTTCTTGTTGAATACACCCTTTAAGTAGGGTATAGTGTCCTTCCTCATTTCTTATTATAGTCTTTGGTTTAAAATCTAATTTGTCTGATATAAGGATTGCCACCCCAGCTTTCTTTTGGTGTCCATTAGCATGGTAAATGGTTTTCCACTCCCTCATTTTCAATCTGGAGGTGACTTTGTGTCTAAAACTAGTCTCTTGCAGGCAGCATATCGATGGGTCTTTTTTTTTTTTTAATCCATTCTGATACCCTGTGTCTTTTGATTGGGGCATTTAGCCCATTTACATTCAGGGTAACTATTGAAAGATATGAATTTAGTGCCATTGTATTGTCTGTAAGGTGACTGTTACTGCATATTGTGTCTGTTTCTTTCTGGCCTCTGTTCCTTTTAGGTTCTCTCTTTGCTTAGAGGATTCCTTTCAATATTTCTTGTAGGGCTGGTTTCATGTTTGCAAATTCTTTTAGTTTTTGTTTGTCCTGGAAGCTTTTTATCTCTCCTTCTATTTTTAATGACAGCCTAGCTGGATATAGTGTTCTTAGCTGCATATTTTTCTCATTATTGCTCTGAATATATCATGCCAGTCCTTTTTGACCTGCCAGGTCTCTGTGGGTAAGTCTATTGCCAATCTAATGTTTCGACCATTGTAGGTTACAGACCTCTTGTCCCAAGCTGCTTTCAGGATTTTCTTTTTGTCTCTGAGACTTGTAAGTTTTACTATTAGATGTCAGGCTGTTGACCTATTTTTATTGATTTTGAGGGGTGTTCTCTGTGTCTCCTGGATTTTGATGCCTGTTTCCTTCACCACATTCAGAAGTTCTCTGCTATAATTTGCTCCAATATACCTTCTGCCCCTCTCTTTCTTCTTCTTCCGGGATCCCAATTATTCTAATATTGTTTCGTCTTATGGTATCACTTATCTCTCAATTTCTGCCCTCGTGATCTAATAGTTGTTTATCTCTCTTTTTCTCAGCTTCTTTATTGTCCATCATTTGGTCTTCTATATCACTAATTCTCTCTTCTGCCTCATTTATCCTAGCAGTTAGAGCCTCCATTTTTTATTGCACCTCATTGCCTTTTTGATTTCGACTTGGTTACATTTTAGTTCTTTTATTTCTCCAGAAAGGGTTTCTATAGTATCTTCCATGCTTTTTTCAAGCCCAGCTAGTATCTTTATAATCGTCATTCTGAACTTTAGTTCTGACATCTTACTAATGTCCGTATTGATTAGGTCCCTGGCAGTCAGTACTGCCTCTTGTTCTTATTTTTGTGGTGATTTTTTCCATCTTGTTATTTTGTCCAGAGGAGAATAAATGAATGACAGAACAAAATGCTAACAGGGTAACAATGATCCCAGAAAAATGTACACTAAACAAATCAGAAGAGACCTGAAACCAGGGAAAAAGAAAGGGAAAAAAAGAAAAAAGAAAGAAAAAGAAAAAAGGGATATGATCAAATATGATCAGGCTGGTGAAAAGATCAGTGCCACACACTAGATTTTGGGCATACTTTGGTCTGTTAGAAGAAACTGCCTCCCAAAATTTTAAAGAAACAAAAACTTATATATGTACCAAAATAAGGGTAAATATAATGAAGGGATGGGATATGACTGTAGAGATGAAAACTATAAAAGGTTTTATAAAAGGAATTGATAAGAAGTTGGTTGAAAAAAGAAAGAAGAGAAATTTTAAAAAAAAGGAGATAATGTGATCAGGCAGGAGACTAGAATAATGCCATACACTAGAGATTTAGGGTATATTTTGGTCTGTTAAAAGAAACTGGATCCCAAAATTTTAAAGCCAGAAAACTAATAACAAAAAATAGAAAAAGAAAAAAAAGAAAATAAAAAAAATTAACTTTGAAAGACTAAAGAATCATGGGGGAAAAAGCCATGTATTCTATGTGCTGTATTCCCCTAGTACTGGAGTTCTGCTGTTCTCATTGGTAGGTAAACTTGGTCTTGGCTGACTGTTCTTGCTGATCTTCTGGGGGAGGGGCTTGTGGCCATAGTTCTGAAGTGTTTGCTCTCAGTAGGTTTTGCTCCCTGCAAGCTTTCCCTACAGCTTTGGAGGATGAGAGTGAAAATGGCAGCCTCCCAATCTCTGCCCCAGAGGAGCCGAAAGCTCAGGGCCCCACTCCTCACTGCGCCCCAAAGAAAAGCAGTCAATCACTCCCATCTCCCCGGTCTCCATCCTCACTCCGTGCTCACCTGGCCTGTGACTGAGCATTTCTATCTCTGACACATGACCCCGTTTGGAGTCTCCAAACCCAGCAGATCCTGCAGTGTGCTTACGTGCCACTCCTCCTGGGGGAGAAGGGGAGTCTCCCCAGATCTGCCACTTGTTGGATCCCTGCTGGAAGTGCAGTGGCCCAACTGGGCCACAGATTACAGTTCATGGCAACCCTGAGCTGAGAGCCCACTCCTCGGCTCTGTCTTTGCAGACAGCTTCCCCGCTCTGATACTTGGGAGCTCTTCCGCACTCCGGCACCCCAGTCTTTGTGTGACCCCAAGGGTCCTGAGACCACAGTGTCCCAGCAAGTGTTCAACCCCCCCGCTTAGCCACTGGAGCAACGTCCCTCAGTGGAGCAGACTTCTAAAATTTCTGATTTTGTGCTCTGCTGCTCTATCACTTGCCAGTAGTCAGCTAACGGAGGCTCCCTCCCCCACCTCAGTCTATCTTCCTGTATATCGCCCTGGAATCACTTACATGTCCTACCTTCCAGAAAGTGGTTGCATTTCTGCTCAGAGAGTTCCTGCTCTTCTTTTTTTCGCTCTCCTGTTGAGTTTGTAGGTGTTCAGAATGGTTTGATACCTATCTAGCTGAATTCCTGAGACCAGACGAAATTTAGGTCTACTCCTCCACCATCTTGCTCTTCCTCTCTCTGCATCACCAGTTCTTAAACCAACTTTAAATTCTAGTAGTAACAAAGCATGTTACTTCTTACAAGACAGATTATCATTCATTAGCCAATTAATATATAACTTAGTAATACATTTAGAACAAGCTGTTTAATTGCATTAATAAAGTTAAAAATTTGAAGCAGGTATATTTCATCTTGACCTGACACTTTTACATTTTTATTTTATTCTCTTTCTATTTATGAGAATAGTAGTGCCCCCTTTTTTAGAATAGCAGTCCCCCTTTATATATGGGGAAATACATTCCAAGGCTTCCATGGATGCCTGAAATTGTGGGTAGTACCGAACCTTATGTATACTATGTTTTTTCCTACACAAACATACCTGTGATAAAGTTTAATTTATATATTAAGCAAAGTAAGAGGTTAACAATACCTAATAATAAAATAGAATAATTGTAACACCATACTGTAATAAAAGTTATGTGAATGTGGTCTCTTTCTCTCAGAATATTTTATTGTACTGTACTCACCATTTTTCTCGTGATGAGATGAGATGATAAAATGCCTACATGAGGAGATGAAGTGAGGTGAATGACATAGGCATTGTGATGTAGTAGTGTTAGGGTACCTTTGAACTTCTGAGAATACATCAGAAGGAGGATCATCTGTTTCCAGACTGCAGTTGACCTTGAGTAACTGGAACCCCAGAAAGCAAAACCATGGATAAGGGGGAACAGCTGTGTATACTACTACCTTATGTACATATATATATAAATGCACAGTGAACTGCAAAGATTTTATATCAATCATCCATATTCTGAAAACATGTTTAGCATCCCCCATATATCACAGAAGATAATTTAATCTTTATAGAGTATATTGTTTTATACACTAGATAAACAAATCTGAAGAAAATCATTTGCAGGTAATTTTATTCCAGACTTAGCTCATTGTAAAGCTCTTGCTTACCCCAGAATCTTGAGGATTTCCAAGAAAATTTCAGGTACACCATTAACACATTTTTTCCAATTGTATTTTCTTAAAAGCCTGCTTATATTATTACTGGCAACAATGAAAGGACCTAAACCATGATAAGTGTGATCTTAAAGAAACAATTTTCACTATTTCTAACCTATAAATCTTTATGAAAAATCTAAAAAATCTAGTATTTAGAAATACAATGGAATGAAAATTTTATGAGTTTGACCTTTTCTTTCACTAACTCTCTTTGATAATGATGGCCTAGCTCTACTTGGCCACATTGTCCTTAGGATTTGACAGAAATATATTGCCTGAATTATGTGGTATTGATTCTAAGACCAGTTGGTGCTTTTAAGAAATAGAGATGCAATGCTTTGGCTAAATAAGAGGGTTTTTTTTTTTCCCCAAATGTCTCAGATGATATATAAATAGAACCACAATCCCTGCAAGTGCCTAGCTGCCATCACAAATAATTCAATCATTACATTCGTCTATGATTCCATAGGTTTGGGAGCTATGTCAATACCATAAATCCATTTATGTTAAAATCATTATACCTCCTGTTATGGAGAGAAAAGAAATCAGAATAGAAATACAATTGACCACTGACTCAATATTCATATTGGCAAAATTGAGAATTAAAATCATCTATGATATCCTAATGTAAATAATATTCATTTATTTAATATACTTTTGACTGTAAGTAACACAAACTTCAACTTAAATTATGTCTTAATGAAAAGATTTACCATCAGAACAGAAAATGTATGGTCAGAGTGTAGTAACACCCATAGGGTATGCATGGTCCTGGGAAAATATTTTGGCAAGGAACCCATCAGTATGAACAATTTGTTTTTTTTACAACTGTGTTAAACTGTCATGGCATATCTGAGGTATAGTGATTTACTGATGACTGTTTATCTTAATGGTAGAGAAAAGGGCCATAAATATTTGTTCATTGTCCAGGAGGGCACCTGAAGATTTTTTAGTGTCCAGGTCCACTATCTCTTCCTGTGCAAGGCCATCAACCATCTCTTTATGTACCTTGTTGTCATTTGTGCCCTTCTGGGGTGTATTAGGTTTCTACTGATGCAAAATTGGCACACACTTAGCAGCTTAAAAAACTAAAATTTATTATCTCTCAGTTTCTAAAGGTCAGAAGTCAAGACACAATATGAATGCTAAAGGCCTGGATAGACTGAAATGAAGGTGTGGACAGGGACTGTCATTCTCATCTGGGTTCTAGGTTCTCTTTCAAGCTTACTAAATGATGATGGCAGAATCATTTCTTTGTGGTTGTAGGACTGAGATCCCTGTGGTCCTGCCAACTGTCGTCTATAGACTGGTGGATATGTGCCAAGACTTGCAACTGTGGTGAGGCGATTGCAGGGGTACCAGCATAGGGTGGCACACAGAGTAAGGGATGCCTACTACCCCCTGTAGTCACCCAGTGCTATCCAGAGGCAGTGCCTTGTTGAACACATGCTTCCACTCACTCACAGCTCAAGCCAAACCTCAAAAAGTGAAAGTAACTAGCCCAGAGCCCCACATTTGAGAGTCAGCCACATGATCAGAATCACCATCTTAGTGGCCCCCATCTCCAATGACTCTGTAGAAAAATAGAGCTCTAACCAGTGGGAATGACTGCCTCCTGTGCTACCCTCCTGGAACACAGCCAGTCACAGGACTCCACATGACCTCATAGGGGTGAGCTTGGAGCTCCTCTAGGCATCTGGTTGATCCTTCTAAGAGGTTTGTACAAGTGTCTCAGAGGCCTTTAAGGGAGAAGAGAATCCTGGACCCATGAAAAAATCCTTCTCAGGGTTTATGATGCTGAGGTAAGACCACTGAAGACCCTGGCACATCTGAGGCACTGGAGGGAGAGGGGGCTTTACAACATTTCAATGAAGGGGCAAGAGGCTGAGGCCAGGGCTGGGCAGAGCACCCACATGCCCTGGCCCTGGGATTGTAAATGTTCTGGATCACTTTTCTCCTCTACTGGCCCTTTTCCTGCTCACTTCCAGTTCGCCCCACAAATATTTTCCTGACAGTCTACATAATTACCTCATTTCTGACCTCAGGGGAAAATCTGTATGTTAATTTTCTATAACCAAATGGACCATCAAAGTAGTTTGCTAAACAAATACAGTCTTTCTCCAGTTCTCCGATTCTGTTTCACTTTTTATCTCCTGGCTACACACACTTGAACATTTCCCACAACATTTCATGAGTGTTATGGGAATGCAAAATTTTTGTTTTGTATATGGCAGAGACTGCATAACACGAAGTAGCCAATCTCCTGTCATTTTACTTGTTCAAAAATATCTCAAAATCAAATTTCTCCCCTAGCTGGATTTTGTAATGACATATGACTTTTAAATCTGATTTTATCATAGCCTCCAACATAGATCTAAAGCCCACAGGGATAGCAAATTCCATTTGTATTCATTAGGTTTATTATTTTACCTTTAGTCATAATCTCACCCAAATCATTACCTGTAATATAGATAGGGAAATATTTCAGGTTCCAAAATCCTTCAGTTCCACAAAATCCTTTAGGAGCTTGTTCACATATTTAACAACCTCTCTTGTCAAGACATTCATTTTTCTATCTCACACTTTGTCAAACTTGTTATTTTCTCCTTTAAAAATCTCTGTAAGCCTTTGCCTTGGTCATTTTATATTTTTATCCTTTAATTGAACTACACATATATTGAATATAGTTAGATGGAGGAAGGAATTATCAAATTTAAATTTCTTGAGATTTGATTTAATGATACTAACCTAAATAAAAATGAAAAAAATTTCAGATTATATGATAGGATGTTAGGAAAGTTCCTGCTCTCCATTATTATCCTTCCCCTTGAAAACCAACATCATATTAAATAGCTGCAATAATTTATAAATTAAGGTCTCACTGCACTTTTAAATCAGAAAATTATGAAGCTATAACAAATGGTAAGACTTGTATATAGCTAAGGTAAGCTAAAATATGTAATTGTTTAACTCACTGTCCAGGCAAAAACTTTGTCTCCAGCTTTACATCTAACTTCTAAAATAATATTTCCTAATTTTTTCTTGATTAAATTTGACACAATCTGTCACAAATAAATAAAAGGATTAAATGAATATGTATTGGCTGCTTAGATTTACCTCCCATTAAAGCTAAATGAGAAGGAAGTTTCCAAGTCCAATGATATTGTTTTACGAGAGAAACAAATTAAAATCCTGAGATGTTATGTGATTTGTGCTCTTAATTTTAGGTGCAATTCAAATCAGGCAAAAACCTAAATATCTAATACTTCCATTCTGACCCAATAAGTTCAATTATCTAAATAAATATTTACATAGATGATGACTAAATATATATGTTGAATAAAAAAGGAATTAATGTATCATTTTCTGATATATTGATAAACATAATATTCCTGGAGTTAATGGAAAGAGCATGAGTCCTCTTTGTTCCCCAAGATTATTTACTTGTATAATTATAATGACTATGTAATTATTATCTCATTTCTAAAAGAACTGGAGCAAGATCAGTATATTTGGGTAAGAATTAGGAAATTTAAGGTGTGTAGGGTGAGAATAGAAGGCTAGAATACAGCAAGTGATATGAACGAAGCAGAGTCATGAATGTGTGCGATGCTACAGGCCAACTAGGTCTATTCCCCACAATGTTGCTCAGCCTGCTGACATCAAGTGTACACTGAAGAAGTTTGGAAATAAATTCAGTTCCTACAAATTTGTACATGCCGATTACCAAGTTAGGAATACCACATGTTGATTATAACTTTTCCTGACAGGAAGAAAAGAATGTCTTTCATTATAATGACTGAGCTAAGAATAAGCATTTGTTACTGTTGTGACTTCTCATTCTGCTTTTATCCCTACTCCTAAATTTACCATCACCATCTATACACACAAGGAAAAGAAAGAGAAATAAAAACAAAACAACAAAAATCCTTAAAACTTAGGTAAGCTAGAACATCACATAGGTAACTCTCAATTTCCTGGAACAAAATAATTACACAAACAGGAATTGCCTTTTTTGCTATAGAAGCATTTGAGAGTTAACTATGAGAGAGATAAGATACGTACCTTAAAACAAGATTTAATTGGAAAGTTCTGAGTCAAGTTACCAGGGGTTGTGTGTAGTTCATGGAGTCGGTACCTCATTAAGACTGTTTGAACCAAGTTTACTGTGCTTCTTCTGTCATTGTAGTGGTGGACAAATCTCTTTTATTGTTGCTATTGTTGGTTTGGGGGTTTGGGGGATTACATTTTGGGTTTTTTGGTGTTTTGCTGTTTGTTGTTGTTTTTGTTTTGTTTTGGTCTATATATTTTTCTCTCTTCACTTGACTTTTGAAGGTGTGGAAAAGGGGGAGGGAGAGAATCTAACTAGAAAGCAGTGTTTGGGAAGGAAGGGGGTTAGAGTTAGCTAGAGAGGTAGTTAGGAACACATCTACAAGAGTTTATCAGGACCTTATTAAATAAATAAACATATTGGAAATTATTGTGTGAAGTGTTCTGTGATATCAAAACCACACCAATAACAAAACAATAATAAAATAAATAAATAAAGCAATAAATAAAACAAGGAAAGATGAAAGATGGACTCTGTCCCAAGGATCTATTTTACAGGTGAGGAAGGAAAAAAAAAAAAAGCTGTGTGGGTGGAGAAGTGCAGGGACATTGTCAAATCCATTACATTGTTTTTTTGTTTTGTTTTGCTCTTTTTTAATTGTTATGTTAATCACCATACATTACATCACTAGTTTTTGATGTAGTGTTCCATGATTCATTGTTTTCGTATAACACCCAGTGCTCCATGCAGAACGTGCCCTCTTTAATACCCATCACCAGGCTAACCCATCCCCCCAAACCCCCTCCCCTCTAGAACCCTCAGTTTGTTTTTCAGAGTCCATAGTCTCTCACGGTTCATCTCTGCCTCCGATTTCCCCCCCTTCATTTTTCCCTTCCTGCTATCTTCATCTTCTTCTTCTTCTTCTTTTTTTTTTAACATGTACCTCTGAAACAAATCCACTACATTGTTGATGTGAAATGTTGGGATTTGGAGCAAGGGAGCAAGGCATTGGGCAAATCAAGCAGGAATTTTTTTTAGCAGTGAAAGTTAGGTGATTATTGAAGGAATCACTCCCAGCAGTTCCATGGGGAACATGATCATATAATTCACGGTTCAAAGTAAGAGACTTTGAGACTGAAAGGAGTGCTATATGTCAGGACAAGAATAAACCAAAACTATCTTTGCAAACTGGAAACCTATCACAGAGCAAAGTATCAGGGCCTCAGCAGAAGTGGTAATAATGGTAATTATAACATTATCATCATGTCATCATCGCCATCTTCATCATCATCATCATCATCACTATATCTGTATTGCCTTAATTTAGATGTTGCAGTCATCTGTTTTGTTATATAGTTTAACCTCCATAACTACCTGATGATAAGCATTATTGTTATTACTATTCTTCTTTTCCAGGGAAGACTATAGTAACAGGGAGATTAAATAAATTGGACAAATCTCACACAGTGAAAAATTGGTAGAGCCAGAATCCAGGTCTCTATTACCCCAAAGGTCTAGTTAACACTATCTCGTATAACCCAACGCTAGCAAGGGAGTCAGCTGAAACTTATTTACAAATTCCATGTCACAATGAATAGATGCAGATAGAAAAACTGCTCTGGGTGGGGGGCATTACAAAATTAAGAACTGAAGATGCACAAATATAGTTCTCAGTTCATCAGACATAATAATTTCACTGAACTCTGCAATGAGTTTTTTAATAAAATAAAGAAGACTCATGAAAAGTTTTCTTAGAAGAGATAGCCCAAGTAATCATACACCATAAGGTATGATAAGGCCAAAGGCCCAGCATAGTCGCAAAGAATATTGCCTTGAAACTATATCCTCTCTCTCAATCAAAGAGATCTCATTGATCAGTAATATTATTACCCAACTATTGATTTTCCCAAATGCTTCTTGAATGCTTCTTTCTAGCCAAGGTAGCATATTAAAAGTTTACCAAACATTTCTACTCATTTTATTTCTTTATTTTCTTGTAAACAATGTTTCATCTTTTATAAAATGTTTTATCAGGCAGTGTCTCCCCAAACCCCTGCCTTCCTCCCATCCTGGTCATTTCTTATTTAGTGTCTGTGTTTTCTCCCTCATAGGTCTTTTCTGACCATCTTCTTCTTTCATGTACCAATAATTGTCTTAACTATGATTATAATTGTACACATATAACCTTATAGCATTCCCTATCTTTCTTTTCCAATTTATACCTCCAATTTGAATTTTTAATATCTGTTTAAATATGTTAAATTATTGCAGAGCTGGAAATATTTTATCCATCTTTGTACTTCCATCACCATCCCCACAAAACCCAAACATTAGAGCATACACAGTAATCACTCAGTAAATATTTGTTGCTTTCATTTATGGGTGTTCCTTTCATTAAGGATGTTCCTTTAGGTTATTTATTTTCTGCACTGTTTTCTTTGCTTCCTCTTGTTCTATCACTTAAATATATATATATATATGTATATATATATATATATATATGCCATATTTATGCACACAAATGAATTGGGGAGTCTTTATAGCAGGAGTACTAACCATTAATGTGAAAGTTTCCGAAGCAATGAAATGAAAGGAGTGCATTATCCTCATCCAACAGGGCTGGATTTACAAGTAGCACTTTCCAACTCATCACTGTGAGATTTGCATTTGCATTACATGACCCTGAAAATTTGGTAGGAAAAATTTCCTATTCATTGCCTTCTCTTCATTCATGTGCCCCTTCAATAAAACTACGCATGCATCTCGATTAAGCTTTGCATTTGGAACCAACAATGCCCATGTAAAAGCTCAAGTGGACAGACATTCCCCAACGAACACTTGTTTATGAAAAGGTCAATGACATATTATGCTGTACAGAGCTGAAGGTTCTAAGTACATTCTGGTTTTTAACAAGCAACAGGAAAATTACAAACTAAATCAATATGTCCGGCAGAATGCCTGCTCATTTGCTACTGACTCAGGCTATTCCCGGAGATTGTTGTACAGCTCTTTTTTTGTACATTTTGTTTTCAGAACTGACACATGGAAACTTAAGGACTGAAATACTCAGACTTCAAAGCTCCCACTCTGTGTGCAAAGCATTTTTCACTGGCATCAAGGATATACACTCACTTTCATCACTGGGCTGAATAATAAGCCTTCCTCCCGGGGGCAACTCCTTGGAGGAAGCTCCCTGCACCCATTATGTCAGATTACAATTTAGCAACTTGAGGGATTGTGGCCCACTTGCACATAAGGCTTTCGTATTTTTCTAAGGCTTTGGTCCAAGTGGTAATTTTAAGGCTATGTTTTGAGATTAAAAAAGAAATTGTCACTGAAATTTCTCTTCTGAACATTTGAAAAACACTGAGGCCTATAAAATAATATTACATGCTAAAATATTACTTTTAATACAGATTTTCCTACAGAGAATATAACCACAGCCATAGAAAAATCAAAACTGTGTCCTAAGTGTTTGAAATTGAAAGAAACATTAACAATTTTGCTTTTAGCTGAATAGAAAAAAATGATACAATACTGCTTTTAAACACATTTACCTCACAAATAGCAATTAGGGAAATTAAGAGAATTTTCTGGATGTTGTATTATGTCCACATTTTCGAATTACACAAATATAGCGATTGCTTTTAAACAGCTACTTTCAAATATTTTATTAGCCAAAGTTCTCAATAATGTAGCCTTTTATAGACATTATGACGCATGCTTTCAATTAAACCTTTTTTCAGTCTACTAAAGCTTTGAAATCTTTGGTATAAGCCTAAATCACTAAGAAATTGGTTTCCTTTACTTTCTTGCAACATAAGTCTACTGCCTGCAAACTTAACAAATCTTTGATACACAATTGGATATATAACCTTAAATTACTAGATATAGTCAATCTCCTCATATTAGCAGGGTAGAGGCTCAGCCCTCTTTACTCAAGTTTACCTAATAGGCTACCTTACAGATTCATTTGGTTGGGGTTTTCCAGCATTGTAGAAGCCCCCCCCCCCCCGCCAATACACATACACTCAGTGACTATGGTAGAACCCGCCCCCATAGCTATTCAAGTCCCTGGGCTTTTCCCCTACAACAAATGCAGGGGTTTTCTAAGATTATTAAGACATAAGGTAACAGGCTATAATCCTAGTGATATAAAAACATTTCCAATATTTAGAAAGTTCCATCGGTTCTTTTAGACCAGAGAACCATTTCACCACCCTGTCAAACTGGAGAACCTTACAGAAATGGTAACTATAATGTAAGTGAAAGTGAAAAGTCACCTACTACCCAATATGAATGAATGGATATTCTGACAATGATACAAAGTGTTAAAAGGAAAAATAATAATAATTCATATAACTTTGGGTGTTGAAGCTGATTTAAAAAGGACATCACTGAGTTGATGCATAGAGTTCATGGCTGGTGTATGTAGTAATAGTAACAGCAATAGCCATAGTGCCAAAAATATCAGTTATAAGACCCACAATAAAAATTATTTCTTCATGCATCATCAAAATCATCATCATCACCATAACCAAACTGAAGACATTTTCCGTAAGCATATGAAGCCACTTACTCAATAATTATTATTTAGAAAGGCCTAGATATTCAGATATTCTTCCTGTCTTAAATTAAGTTCACTCCGATTAAACATCACTTTTGAAATTGTTAAGTGCTCGGTAGCTGGTTGTAATTAGAGTGAGCTAGTAATGAGCATGAGATGACACTAAGAGGAGGAACCATGAAGACTTTATAGTTTTGCCTAGAATTTGAGATCAGAATTTAGACCTGGTATCTGTAACTTCTCATTTGTCCTTACCATGGCTTCCTCTATAGGCTTCCAGTGTACCTGATCTGAGTACTTTTTAGATTAAGCAAACTTTTGTGAGACTGCTGCATTTAATGGTTTTATATACATACATTTGTACGTGCATAGACATATTTATCACAAAATGATAGAAAGACTGAAATAAAAAAAAATCTTGAAGGTTCCTTTCCATTTCTGTAAATCTTGTTGAAATAAAACTGTATAAAGATACAAACTGCAAATATTGACACAATGAAAGTTCTGGTGAAATAATTTCTCAATGATAGACCTTGTTCTATTGTCCATGTTATCAATGAACAATAACAATCTGGTTTCAAAGTCTATAGTCTTTACCAACTGCTTTATGTCCAGCACCTGGCCTATAATAAGCACTTAAGGTAGAGCTATTTAATGAATAAACAGATGCATGTCTTTTCCTTTTAATTTAACAAACTTGTGTAGTATTTTCAGGCATAGTTGTAAATGCTTTACTGCTATGTTCCTATTTAATTCTTATAACAACTTTAGGGGGTAAATGCTGAAATGAACCAACCTTGCCAACACCTTGCTTTCAGACATAGGGTCTTGTGAATCATGAGAGAATGAATTTCCTTTGTTAAGTCCCCCAGTTTGTTTTGGCAGGCCTTGGAAACTAATCCAGCATGCAAGCAAGGTTAAGTTGAAAAAGAACCAACCTAGGAACCTAAATATAAACAAGTGTTTTTAAATAATAACAAAATCCAACTGCTCACAGTAATAACCAAAATCCATGACTCAGTAATGTAGGAGTTTTGTTTTTTAGTTTTCTCTTTTAACACTGACCATTTGAGTGTACTCCTTAATTAAAATTTTTCAGTACGAGAATAACAAGTTATTCCAAACATAAACCACGGTGTTTGGTAATAGTTCTATTTTGACAGGCATTGAATTTTGGAGTTCGTAAGGAACTTGGTAGCCTATCTATACCAAACATCTAATTTTGGAGAAACTTTGATGACTTGTTTAAAAACCACACATCCAGGGGCACCTGGGTGACTCAGTTGATTAACTGTCTGCCTTTGGCTCAAGTCATGATCCCAGGATCCTGGGATCGAGCCCAGCATCTGCTTCTCCGAATGCAGCTCCCCCTGCTTGTGCACTCTCTCGCTCACTCTCCCTCCCTTTGTCAAATAAATAAATAAAAAATAAATAAATAAATACTTCTTAAAAAATAAAAATAAATATAAAAATAAAACCACACATCCAGCTGTAGTATCTTATTATGAATCCCCCCTAAATCCCAGGCCTATAACCTCACCATCAATTAAAATATACTTAGAAAACTATTAACATCTAGTTAGTAGCGAATGACTTTGGTTCTATTTGTATATTAGGAAACAACCTTTTTTTTTTACTTTGGAAAAATAATTTCCCTGGGATTTTTTTTTTTAATTTCAACATTTTATTGCTTTTCCTTCTCTTTCTATCTCTATCTCTTTCTCTCTCTACTCATGGGAACAGTGTGCCCTACATTTTCAAGGCAACTAACACTGCTATGATGGTTTGCCTGGTCAGTGGCCCTTCAGTCTTAGAGATTTGGGCAGGAAAAAAAAAACAAAACAGTAGGAAGAGGTCAAGAGCAAGCTTCAGCTGCGTGTTGATGTGAGCCATCACATCTCTAGTGAACCAAGGTTTTAACTAACATTAGAGTTTTTGGAACCCAACAGAAAGTTTCCTGAAGAGGTACCACATCTGAATTCTATAGACATTGCCACAGATTTCCATTCTTATTCAAATTGAAAGCTTACTGGTTTCCAGCTAAGTGGCTATTAAAATGGCAATTCAAAATACACTCTGCTAATTGTGTTTAAATAGAGCCCAACTACAGGTGGCCCTGCCCCCTCCTCCAGCTCCATCAACAAAGAAAAAGATTTTTATTACTTTGGTTTTTATCTATGAAAATGTGCATTTTTCTGATTGTAATTCTTTCAATGTATCAGCTAAATAAAGTTAAATGCAGCATAGCTTCTAGAAAGGTTTTATATTAAAAATAGGGTCAAAGTTAGCAAAATCATTTACTTTCAAGTTTTCTAGTCACCGTATTTATGGATTTTTTTTTCTGATTTTGTTTCAGTCTAAAAGACTCATGATGGCTTTTTTATTCACCATTTATACAATGATTGCTGTTTTGACTCAATCATTACCATTCTTGGTAACAGACTGAAAACAGATTGTTGTATATGAACAATATTTTAGATAAGCCTCATTTTGTCCAAAAGTTGATAACTAGGAAAGTTATAATTAGAATATAAGAAAAAAACTGTCTTATAATTAAGGTTAGGCTGTCCTTTAAATCCATACCCATAATATTCACATACATTCATTAACTTCAGATGTAATTGGAAGGCACATAACTAAAGCAATGGCTCTGAATATTTATCAAATTACCACCAATCATCATAGTTTCTTGATGATTCTCCAAAACACAGTGCCTGGACATCAATAAAGTACTAATTATGAATTACTAATTATAATGACTCCACAAGGCCTAAAAAAAGCATTACTGTTTAAATTAAATTTAGTTTTATTGACTTAATTATTAAAGGATGAGCTGTTTCAAGCTGTAAAATTTTGAACTGATATTTTAAATTACTTCTGTTATAATTAATGCCAATTCTTCAGAAAGTTGGAACCACAGACAAAAAGATGCTAAGGATAAAAAAGGTCGTACAAATTAACACATGCTTGCTTACTAGATGCCATGAAGTGAGATAAATGTTAAAATATATTCATGCATTTTTATTTCAGCTCTTCATTAAAACACACACAAACACAGAAATGTAGAAGTAATGACCTTTCAAGAATTTCTCAAAAAACCTTTTTTACATTCCATAAATGCAAACGTACCTAAAATGTATTAAAACAACAATAAAGACCACCACTGATTTTCTACTGGTATTATGTAAAACACTGTTATAATTAATCTGCTTCTCTCCAAGCTTGAAGTCCCCTGCTATGCATCAGCCAGGTGATCATTCTCTAATAAGTCTTTTCATATGATAAACTCTAGAAGAGTAATCCTTTAATCAATTAAATTATGTATTTAAGGAACAATTCAAACTTAATTAATTTCAGAACTCATCAGATTGGAACTTGGTTCAGAAACACAGGCGAATCCAAATTATTTCCAACTTCAAAACATTACTTTTAGCTGGAAACACATGTTAATTACTTAGGCATACCAAAATTAATATCTTAATTAATTTTTTTCACATTCACATTGACAAATGGAGTACATTTGTAAATGTAGACTTTGTGTTAAAGGATGCTTATATCAATTCACATATTCAGCTCCCTTTCAGGGGTGATTAACTCAGGGTCTTTCCAGCTAGGAAACCCTAAAAGGCTGTGGGTGGAAAGCAAAAACAAAACAACAAAAAAACTTCAGTACTGATCACCTTTCCTGACTTTATTGTTGGTAGTTTTATAAATATCATATTTAACAACTATTTTCTAAAACATGTGAAACTAAAAGAGGCCTCCCAGTTTATTTGAAAGGTGCCAGTGCCCTGCATCATCTACAAAATGTACGATAGTCGGAAGAAAGGCAGGCAGAGGCAAGGCACTCCCCCCCCACAACCCACCCCCTACCCCCAACCAGAGGAAACTACCCTTAAAATGAAAAATACCCCATCCTGTTATTCTACAACACCCTGAAAAGACCCCTCCACCCTTTCCCACGTAAACAACTACCTGACAGGTAGATGAATCAGGCAAGGACAAAAACCTGATTGGGTGACAGGCTAATGGAGGGTTAATCAGATTAAAACAGCCTGCCAACATTCTCACAAAAACCCCTAGACTTAGAAACTCCAACAGCAACCGTCTTGGGTCTCCTTCCTCTTCAGGAGCTTGGTACTATTGCTCAATAAACTTTGCTTTGCTGACCACCACTCTTCATCTGTTCTACCTCTTCAGTCTTTGATGCAGCATGGCCAAGAACAGTGGGCACTAAGGGAAAAGAAATCCTGAAACATACATAGTTCTGACATTGCAACAAAAGCTACATTATCTGTTGCCTGTTTGTGTTCTTAGTGATGAACTCCCTCTAAGAATAACAATGCCTTATATGTTGGATTGAAATAAACAAATCTAGTTAAAGCTGAACCCACTAAATACTAGATCACAATATAGGTGATTTTTTCTTAAAGCATCACTGAAAATTTTCCAAGGAAACTAGTTTGTCCACAATAAGTGTTGCTTGTATCACCTTTCAAAGCATAAAATCCTTCAACTTCATATACTCTTTGAATTCTATATTGCCCTATTTTCTAATTTGTTATCTCTCTCCCATATGGAAAAATTTACTTTATTTGAGGTCAGTGCTAGAAAGCTTCTAGAACAGGACTTTCTGAGGAGTCCTGTATATACCTTTAGTTCACTCTAGAGAAGCTTTCCTGCTGTCTCTGAGGGCAATTTAGGATGAATGGTGTTGACCAAAATGTCCTTAATATTCTCCACAGTTTAAAATTTAGACAGGCTTCTTCCTGCCTTTAGATCCCTGACCTCCTTTTCACACTGGACCTTACAGAATAGAGGTAGCCTAAACACAAAGAAAAACATTCCATACCCAATGGCCCTGATCACAAACTCAATAAACAACCCATCAGCACACTCATTGATCAATATTCCCTAAGACCCTCTGAAACCCTGCCCCATAGGGTTAATGAGGTTGAAACTAGCAGAAAATTTAAAGCTTGTTTTTCAAAGAACTACTTCTCCTTTAGCAGCTAGTATGTCTTTTCAGACCCCAATAACAAATACACTAGCTATCTCTGCAGAAGACTGAACTCAAGGTCAACTGCTATGCTTCCAGTCTATGAACAAGCGAGGCCCTGCATTCCTTACCTGAGCTAATGAGCCCAAGACCTTATCCAGTTTATACTGGCTCTTGGAGCAGGCCTTAGCTCCTCTCCTTATCCTAAGATAACCTCCTGACATCAGGCACTGAACTTTGCCTTGTTCTAATGTTAAGTCTCCAACCCAAAGTGAACATGGGAATGTATGTTACATATATGTTTGCTCAGTGTACATGCTCCATCTTTCCTCATGAATAGTCATAAGTTTCCCTGCCCTTTTCATCAATGTACATGTAATCTCAACCCTTTACAAATACTTGTTCTCTCCCTCTTCTGGGAGGTAGATTTGAGACTCACCCTCCTATCTCCTTTGGCTGCCTCTCAAATAAAGCCTTTCCTTGCTGCATACTTGGTGTCTCAGCAACTGGCTTTGCTGCATGTCCAGCAAATGGACTTGGGTTCAGTTCCTCCAGTATTTTTCCACCAGCTCATCCCTGCCTTAAAATCTTGACCGTTCTTTGTTCCAGCAGAATTGAGCTCAGACTTATTTATGGCCTCTCCCCCCTATTACAATAGTCTCAAATAAATTCATCCTTACCAGGATGAATTTAACACTGGTGTGTTAAAATAACACACTGAAAATAACACTGGTGTAATTTTCTTTGACAACCTTGTAAAAAAGGTATCTGATGTTACTGCACTTGTTGCATACAATGTTTGAACTAGGATGTACAATATGAGAATTTGAGGTACTTCTTGTCTGTAGTCACTTTGAGAGTTATGGACAATGATGGCTTCTTAGGGTGAATGCTTATGCATTCTAGCAGTCTGAGTTGTATTAGTTGTTGATGTTGAAAGAATGAGACTGAGAAATACAGTAAAAGATGTCAAAAATGGTCACAAAGTAATAAATATGTCAATTAATAGAAGTTATCTGCAGTAAATTCTCATAGGACATTTAAAAACTGATGAAATGTGAGTTTAACAAGGACAAGTGTATCAAATAAAATGGCCTAGTTATAAACTAATTAACTGATATCTTCAGTTAATGTAAATTACTACACAGTAACAATCCTTCTTTGCACTATATTGTTGATAAATGGGCACTTATATCTAATTATTTTTGAAATTAGACACTTGTCCAATGTTTCTTTTCAACAAACTAGCCTATCCTACGTGGACCTGCTCCCCCTGCCCTACCTTATGTTTATAAATGCAATTACATCTAAGATTTCACTTTCTCTTTCAAATTGTAGGACCCATTGTATTCTGATGTTAATACTAGTAAAGAATTTGACTCTATTCATTCTGCAAATGTCATAGAGATGCCTATGGGTATAAAAAGAAGAATCTTCAATGCATATATGTATAGTTTTGAGGTTATCTGTTTTACATTCAGTGACATCCATATCTCCTAGAATAATTAGAACATTAAATTATAATTTACTCCAAAGTGCTATAAAAATATTTTTCTCTTTACTACATTGTGTCCTTGTATCTATACATTTATTTTTCCAGAATGACTCAATTTATTCCTCTTACAATCATATTGAAGAACAACATGATTTTTGAGCCTATGGCAAGTCATTGCATATTTCTTAAAGACATCCTCATGTGATTATTTTTTTCCCACCTAAGTATAAACTGTCTCCCATAGAAACTCAGCAAAGAATTGCGATAAAATATTAATGAGAAAACCTCAAGGAAAATACACACCAAAATATTCCAATAAATAAAATATTGTAATGAAAATATCAAACTGAACTGAATCCAGAACTCTTGTCTTTAACCATTCTTTTCAGGCGAGATGAGTAAGAAAATGGACTTTCCTTCAAAAAGCTTACAGATCAGTATGAGATGAAGATAATGTGTGGAGGTAAGTGATTCAGGCTATTTATAGTTTAGGATTTATAGTAATAACTAACAACAGTGGTAACATCAAGACTAATAGTTGTGAAAATAGCAATAGCTAATATTTGCTGAGCACATATTGTATGAAGGGCCTTTTACTAAGAACTTTCCTAAAATATTTAAATTAATTTTTATTTAATCCCTCTTAAAGCTATGTGAGGCTTAAAGATGATAAAATGGCGAAAAGATAATGTAGTTTGACCAAAGTCATAATTGTGGTAAATGAAAAAGACATCTAGTAATTTTTTTTTGACAGAATATTGATCTCAGCCAGGGGAAATGTCTATCTTCACCATTTTTTTTTCTCAAGCGTTCATATTTGGGTGCACACCTACCCTTCTATGTGTATCTGAAATAATACGAAAAGTAATATTTTTTTCTAGTAGAGAAAAACAAGAATTCCTGAACTCATGGAGTGCTATAAACACAGGTTATCACCAAAAGTGTAAGGAAATTCTTCCAATCTTGCAACTTAAACACACACACACACACACACACACACACACACACACACCCCACTCACTCATTCAGAGAGTTAATTTTATGTGTTAACTTGCCTGGCCACAGGATGGCCAGATTAATAATTTTTTCTGGGTGTGCCTGTCAGGGCTTTTCAGAATGAGATTTACGTTGGAATCCGTGAACTCAACTCAGTAAAGTGGACTGCCCTTCCCAATGTGCGTGGTCATCATGGAATCCAATGAGGACCTCAATAAAACAAAAGGTTAAGGAAGAAAGGATTAATTTCTTTTTTTCCTGCCTCACTGGTGAAGTGGGACACCTCATTTCATCTTCTCCTGCCTGGCCCTGCATACTAGAATTTATACCGTTAGCATTCCTGGTTTTCTGACTCAGACTGAATAATATCATTGGCTTTCCTGGATCTCCAGGTACACACAGCAGGTCATGAGACTTTCCAACTTCCATAATCATGTGAGCCAATTCCTCATGTCTAATCTCTTTTGATCATCCACCTATTTGTCTGTTTTTCTATCTCCTACTGGATTTTATTTCTCTGGAGAATCTTGACTAATACTCTCACTCAGACATGTACACAACACAGCAACACACACAGACATTTGGGATTCTTATATCTCCACCCTTGAAGAATGATCTATTATTTTTAAAAACATATCTAATTTTTAATGTGTAACACCTACCAAAGTGGCACTCATTCAGTGTAAGTGCAGATTGAAAAATGCAGCTGAAAACCAAACAACTCAGTCAAGCCTAAAATATCTTCAGTGACCCTATGGATTGCAGGTCCCCTTAATTGTTTTGGAATTTTTTTTTAAAGATTTTATTTATTTATTTGTCAGAGAGAGAGAGAGAGAGCACAAGCAGGGAGAGCAGCAGAGGGAGAGGGAGAAGCGGGCTCCCAGCTGAGCATGGAGTCTGATGCAGGACTTGATCCCAGGACCCTAGGATCATGACCTGATCTGAAGGCAGATGCTTAACCAATTGAGCCACCTTGGCGCCCAAATGTTTTGGAATTGACTCTGAAAATATACAGATAATATATGCTATGAAAATTTCTTCAACAGGCAAGTATTTAACTTGATCCAATGCATTTAATTCCTGTTTCAGTTTTAGTTGTTGTTGTCTTGTGTAATTTTGGCAAAGGAGGTACTATGAGAATTTGTTATATATTTTTTTCTTTCTTGTAAGAGATCCATGACAACTGTATTTTGAACTGCTTCTTTCTCACTGTTAGAAATGCTTGTTTGTCTTAAAGAGGAGTTATAACTTCCCTTTCCTATTTTAAAGGTACAGAATTTGATGCACTGTCAGGGCAGACCTTTCAGAAGTGGAGCTTTCTTTTGAACAAATGCAAGCTGAAGGGGCATGACCATGTCCTCAGTAAAAATGGTCAGATATGGAGCTGAAGGTTTTCATTTTAGTGGTCCAGCTCTGCAATTCTTTCTTAGAAAATTATTCTCTGAATGCTTGACTGATTGTTACCTTCTATTTATCTCACCCAAATTCAATAGAATTCCAAGAGTATTTACTCTCTTCTCCACGAGGTTAAATAAAGCAGACCTTATATTAACTGCACATGTCTAGGAAAATATCAAGTAAGCATAGTGCATGAAAATTAAGACTAAACACCTTGTTTTAAAAGTATATGTAAGTAGTTATTGGAGTCAGTATATACTTAGGTCGAAAAAAGAATCTCTAAATTATTTTGTCTCTGGTTTAATTTGTAATTGCAATTAAAAATAATGGTTGTTCTCCATAGCCTCCTACGTAATAGCTTCGCTTTTTCTTTTATACTAGAGAGAAGCATATAGAGAAGTCTTGTCTTATAAAATGTGCTACCACTTGCCAGTTTCTCCACACCATATACTCTTGTCACCTTTGTATGCTGAGAGTGATGTTAACAGCAGTAGTCTAAGAAATGTTAATACAATTACACTTCATTTTTGAGTACATTTTACAGTTCTTTTTGGGGACAAGTTTTTCTTATTTGATAATGCTTGAAGATTGCCAAAATGGTAAAGGTTCATTTGTCTTTGGGAAAGGTCCTTAATAATAGCACAATGTGAACAACACCTAGAGATCTATGACAGTAAAGGATGGGGGGAGGGGAGAAAAAAATTAAGAACTTTACAGAGAAGGATTTAATGTGCAGTTTTAATTTGGAAGCAATAAATGACATACTTTCAAGCAAGGAATAATTTTACTACGATGGTTTTTGTGTATAATATTTTTTTTCCTGACTAGAAAATATGAACATAATAATTATGTAAAAAATAAAAACACATACAAATAAAACTCCCATTTCACAAGCAGATTTCAGAATCCTTCAACATCCTACAAGACTTTTCTTTACCTATTACATCTAAGCTAATCTGACCTTTCTAACCTCTGAATGAATGTTCTTCATATTCTTATCCAACTCGTGCCCCATTCTTGGAAAACATATCCCCAAATACTTAAAGGTTTTCATATGTATAGTCATAATATGAGTTTACCATGTTAGAAAGTCAGTTGTTTTGTTACTAGTGTTGTTTTATTTTTTTGTTTTCATCGTCAGCCATGCAGAATAAACTGTTTATGAAATATCTCTTACATTTAAAACTCCAGATTGAAATTTACTAAGGAATAATAGAATCTTAGCACAATAGCTTTGGGATATAAATTTATTCTTCTAATCAAGGTCAATTTTCTCAAGGTTTACGAACAGGTGAAATTCAATGTACAATGGCATAGACAAAAAGTTATCCTATTTTTTGAAATTTTGTTATTCAATTTTTGAACAGGCACAAATATACATGGAATAAAAATCAAAAGGCACCAAAGGGTCTACAGCAAATATTGAATTCTCCTTATTTATATCCTACAGCCTCCAGGTTCTAGTAGCTGAGATAACTATTATTACCAATTCTTTTTTATTTTACTTGAGATGTGATGTGATTATATAAACTCATACCTAAGTACTTTCTTATTTTACATGCTTTTTAAAACCTAGAATCATAGCTTAGATATTGTTTGTTATTGGTATATAGAGACCTATTTCGTTTGTTTGAAAGGAAACCTCCTACTCTGTTAAAAGGATGCACTTTAATGTGTTCAGCCAATCTTTACAGAGAAACATTTAAATGTTTCCCAAATTCTTTCCTTTCATAGACATGGTTGCAAGAATCTTTCCCAGTTTGGGTTCCACCAGAAACAGAACCTGAGAAAAGATCTTGGGTACAAATATTTTATTTGATAAGGATGCCAGAAACACAGGACAGGGAGTGACAAAAGAGATACAGGGAAAGGAGAGAATCCGAGACAGAAAATCCATGTTTTAAGAAACTTGCCATTGTGGGCCACTGGAACTCAGTCTTCCTGAGGAACTCTGGCACAGGGAATAGAACATTCCCTAGTTATTCCAAATCAGGGGCTGGGAAGCTGTAGCATAACTCCTCATCCAGTCCTTCACGGACAGTGAGCTGCTTACAGGGACCTTATCTTACTTTTGGATTTCCATGGTCTGAGCATGCTCTTCTAGCTAAGGGGGAAAAAAAAACCCCTCAAACTTAAAGTGCAGATGTTCACATGAAGTAGTTTTCTTTTTGTGAAGATGTAGAGAAAATGTAAAGAGGGAACTGAAATGATCTTCAACATTATCCGTATTGCTACCTTTTTGTACAAGGGCTGGGGGCATGTCCACTTTTAGTTTGCAAATGACTGATATATCAGCAATGTGTGATTCTTTCACACATATTTTACCACCTACAGAATTTTATGATATTTGACATCATATTTACTAATAACTGAAAAAAAATGCTATTTTACTTCTGTTTTGGTTTTTCATAGTTTCATTAAGGTTAAGATTAAGCTAAAAAAAAGAAGCAGCCTGAGTCATTTTACTTGACTTTCTATGAACTATCTGTTCACATACTTAACAATTTTAAAAATCACATCATTGTTCTGTTCTTTATTGTTTATGACAAGTTCATCACATATTGAAGAAATAAAGCATTTGTTCTATAAGAATTATATGTAATAAGATTCATTCAAGTATTTTGAGTTTCAGGTACTTAATACTGTGCAGAAAAATGGGATGGTTTTTCAGAAATTGATTGGTTCATGGAAATTATTCTGCTTTGGATAGAAATAATCAAATCTACACTATGGAAAGTCTTATCAATTTAAATTATCTACAACAACGTCCATGAATTCTTTAATATACCATAAGATTTTCCATGCTGTAATTTTTAATATTAAAAATATTTGGCAATTTAACAGCATGCTGTTATAATAAAACTAAAGCAGGACTAAAGCATAAATATCACTGGAGACAAACTCAATACAACAAAAGAAAAGAGGGTGGATAGAGGGTTGTGGCCTACAGAAACCTCAGAAATCCCTGTGAAACTTAGAATTCAACCATGACTTGGTTGGAATAACATTTAATGATCAGGGAAAAGTTAATTAGGGCATTTCTAGTTCTAGGAATGGCATGAGCAAAACCATGGTTATAGGGATAACTATTCTGTGCCTGTGTATCAGGGAGGAGATCAGTCTTGACTCTATTCATGTTTTAGGAAAGAAAAGGTCATTGGAGATTCTAGGGTCAGGGAAGAGAAAGGTGACTAAAGAGAAGTTTCTAAAAACTAACCTGGGATATGTATGTAGTTTGCACCAGATAACGATGAGTAAAGTGTGGCAAATAATCTACCTGAAAGAATCGCTGAAGTTCAAGTGGCCCTTAATACACATACAAAACAATAAAATTGATTCCTTCTGAGAACCAAGTCCTAGAACCATCAGAAAGGACCACATGTGGAGATGATCACTGTATAACTGTATTTTCCAGCAATACTTTCAAGGAGTACTCTAAGAATATGCCCATAGAAGAAAAAAATATTAAATATATATTTGTCAGCCTTTAATTATTTCAGTATCTCATTGTAAGTGGAAGAAACTTGTTAAAAATTTAATACAGAAGCTTAGATTTAGTACCTTTATACTGCTTTGTTTTTGCAGATGAAGAACTGCAAACTTTATAAGTCAGATTTTGAGATGTATATTTTTTGAATCTAATTTTGCCTCTACAACATCCAATCTGCAATGAGATTTTAAGACAAATTTAGTAACATCTTTTTCATTAAAAGATGAAATATTAACTAGAACATTAAAGTAAACCACAGTGCTCTTCCCCTGACAAGAGGCAGAAGTCAACCACATTTGTCCTAAATGGCTAAATGAACAGATTCCCTTTTCTTTACTAAAGTAGCTGTGACTGACACTAACTCCTCTTGCCTTAAAACAAAATCATGAGATGTGATTTCCAGGGAATCTCAATTTGATGTCTCATTAATTCTCATTTTTATTTGATGAGTTCCTAGACACTAGTGCCTCTGCTCCTTTCAATAATACTATTCTCACTTTCGTTTGGCACTGATGTTAGTATTTAAAACTTTATATCACATGAGCAAATGCTCATGGAAATCAATTCATCAGACCTGTAGCAATTGGATACTCAGCATCAATTTTCTCTTTGTGGAAAAACTAATGGGTTTGGTAACAAAGTAACTACAAGAGGCAATGTAATGAGATTTACAGTTTGTTTTTTTCATTCAACTCAATGACTTCTCTTAACGTGGGAGTCACAATATTGAGAGACAGTGTTTAATATAAAATTGACTTGATCATAATATTGTATGCATACTCAGGTCAAAGTTTAATTGACAATGCAATAATTTGAGAGAAACCATGATAAGATTTCTTTATTTCTAGATAATGACACTTCACAAACTTGAATTAAGAAATATTACACAGCTACCATACATCATTTAAAATTGAGCAACCAGTTTGATATCAAATAAGATCTAAGAACTTTTATACAATCCTGATGTGGCACATATTGTTTGGTAATCATCAAACCCATTTTTTCTTCATTCTGGGCAAGCAGACTATTTTCCAGCTTTTCTTATAGTTCAGAAGAATGATGTAATTAAGTTTGAGCCAACGGAATGAGATCTGATGTGACACACCAATAAACTTCCCACAAAGTATCAGCCATGCACACACTCCCATACCTTCCATCATGACCTTGGTCCTGATGCACTTCCATTTGCTTCTTTTTTCTCTTATGACATAGCTGTCAGCAGCCGATGAGGCAGATGTACAGTGATGCTCACCCCCAGTGAAGTTTCAGCAGTACTCCCCTGGGTAGATTTCTAGCGAGTCCACTCTAGTGGTCCTCAGAGGTCATTTTTGATGCTTCACTCATCTGTACCTTAGAGGTGTGTTTCCTGTTTGCCTGTTCGGGCCTTAGTTTCCCAACCATCTTTACCAAGAAGAGATGTTACTTGCTTGCCAGTGTTGGCTGTGGTTCCCTGCCCACCAGACTCAGCCACCTCTACCCCAGAAGTATGTTTTCCTGTTTGCCCAACAACTGTGAAATAGCTCTGGCCTAGAGCAACCCAAGTCTCCATTATCCAGTGGGGCTGCAATCATACCTTTTCTAGTGAGATCTGAACTCCAGATTTGACAAAGGGGCCCATCTTCTAAGTTTGTTCCCTTCTTTGGGTCTCTCCCTCTGCCAAAGGATATTCTTTAGGATTTTCTTTACCCTTTATGGTTAATAATTCTTTATATATCACATACCTTTTTCAAATAACTATGTGGTTTCTGTCTCCTAATTAGACTCTATTGATACAGTAGGATTAAGTATCTAATTAAGTATTCCATTTTCTGAGATACCCAGACACAATTCTACACAATCCCCCAATTGCCAGCAAACATATCTTTTCTCTACAGATAGGAAATTGCCAAATTCTCTGCTGGGATATCTACTGAGCCCCAAAGACACAAAGACCCTGATAGCTATGTTTCCCCAACTAAATAGGTCAATCACATTACCCTAGAGTGAGGCTCTCAGAAGACAAGTTACATCCACAAGGCCAGAGTTTAAAATCAGCTATTCATTCCTTACTTTAAATGCAAGCAAACAATGAAGGATTACCAGACATCTGAGGGAAACCTCTAAAGGAAAGAGAGTAAAACAAAGAGAAAACAATTTCCATGAAGTAGAAATTATGCAAAGAATGGAAAAGCTTTAAAAAAATTAGCATTGATAACAGAGTCAAAAGATATTCCATTGCAACCATGCAACAAAGTTACTATTTAAAAGATAAAAGACACTCTGGTAATTGAACCAACCACAGGAAATTAAAGCAAGGATGGCAGAATTAATAAAAGTAACAGATATATTGGAATATGAAGTTGGAGAAATCTCCTTGAAAGAGAGCAAATTATAAAAATAAGGAAAAGAAAGAGATGGTATGATCATCAGAGGCCTGCTACAGGCCTAATATCTGAACATATGCTATTTCTGGGAAAAAAAGAATAAAGAAGCCCAGAATATCATACATAAAATAATTAAAACACTACATCAAAAACTAATGATGTAATGTATGGTGATTAACATAACATAATAAAAAAATAATAATTAAAACAAAATGTTCCCCTAAACAAGTACATAATTTTACATGCCCAGCACATATTTGAAAGTGGAACTATATCAAAACACATGAAATTACAGATCATTATGGACAAAGAGAAAATTCTGTAAGATCTGAGGGAAAAAAATAGTCGCATACAAATGATAGGGAAACACAATGGCTACAGATTCTTCAATGGTGACACCTGAAGCCAAAAGCAATGGGACAGTGCCTTCAAGATGTTGAATCAAAATTATTTTCAACTGTGAATATTTTTCAAAATGTAACACCCCAGCATGCATCAGGAAGGAATGAATACGCTTAACATCCTCAAACATTTTCCTGCCATTTGCCCTTTTTTAGATGGTTCTGACAGATGTTCTCCACTAAAACAAAGGAACAAAGGAGGGAAGAAGCTGCCTTAGGATACATAAACTAGAGCTCTAATGGAGTCCCCGGGAAATCTCAAGATGGCAACTATGCAGGTAGCATAGAGAGCATCTAGTCCAGAATAGACCAGCCCAAGTACTCCAAGAGACATCTTTAGAAAGATGAAACTTATGGAATACCTGATAGTTTCCATGTTTTAAGAAGTGATTTAGACATGAATGAGTTAGTAGAAGGTATACATTGAAAACTAAGCAAAAAACAAAACAAAACAAAACTAACAAAAAGGAAGCAACTAAAAAAATTATAGGAATAATAGGAAAATGTTTAGTAAAAATTTAAAGTAATCATACTTTACTGAATAGTTAATTAGGAATAGTGTTTGCATTGTTTTCATAAAGTAAACATTGGTGTACCACAAATTATTATGTAACTGAATTGGCAGGATGAGAGCATTCAAGTAGGTGATGGGAGGGAAACATAGCATTAATTCTTCATCTTCTATGTTAGGAAATTAGTAATATTTAAACCTAAAAAATCAAAATACAATCACATAATTTAGCTATAAAGAGATAAATTCAAAAAGAGGGAGCTAACTGGAATGAAGAGAGGGACAGAGAGAGTGGGTGGCAGAGACTTCTCTTTTTCATAAGAAATTTTAGAATTATTTTACTTCTAAATTGTATGTATACATAACTGCCATACAAGACAGTTTAAAATATTAGTGTCACAATTTTAATGGATTAAATTTGAAAAGCTTTGTATGAGCCACCTTTTTAGTTTACTTCACTTTTCTTTTCTTTCATAAATTATGTAGCAGCAGTTTGGAGAAATGAAGCTTTGATTATGTTGATAAACTAACTTGAAATACCATATAATAAGAAATAGTCAGAGAAAAAATATTATGTGTGGTATAGGGACATTTTTGCTATTTACTGTAAACCTTTTCTCAATAATGCTAATATACCTTGACCATCATTTAATTAGAACATGAGGTTCCTTAAAATGTTATCTGCATGATAGAAAAATACCTCTTTACTTAGTTTTCCCTAGAAAATATTCATCTTTACTAGAGTTTTACTTTTTGTAACAAATGTCTCCTTCATTTTATTATTAGTGAAATCTAATTTCTTGATAAACCACATGTTGTCTTCAAGGGGTATTCTTTTCAATAAAGATTTCATGTCTTTGCCTAAGTGCTCTTGTTTGAATGAAATGTTGATGGTATTTCATAAATTGGAACCATAAAGACTCCTTAAGAGTTCAGCTTAATGTGTTTTCATGTCCATTACCTAAATCAGTAAATAATAATTCTGCAAGGGACTAATGGGCATAGTGGGTAAACCAGCACACCATTTGCTAATCTCCTGAAATTGCTGATCTAGAATTCTATTTTTATATTGTCTCTAAAATTATTCATGTCTTAGAGTTTTTATGTTGTCTGGCCTATGAATTAGTAGGCTCTAGTTGAACGTTTTATTTTTGGGGGTAGACAATGATAGGAGGTGATAATTTAAACATTATGGACATAAATGCTACACTTGGCAAGATACTATTTGATATTGTATTCCATCTACTTTACTTTTCTTTCAAAAACAACGAAAGGGCTCTCAACATGTTACTCCAAATTTAAATTTGACTGTAGACTAAAAAAAAAAAAAAAGAAGTAATTTTACACTTAATTTATGAAGTGGACCTAATTAAGATGACTATAGGAGAACAAAAGGTGTGGCTGTTGCCAGTTGTTCTATTTATAGCTTCCTGAACATAAACTTCTTTTTGTCTCCTCCCTGGCTATTTCTTTTCTATCAAGTGGGTGTGCAGTTATATTTTGGTCCCTTTCCTAAATTCTGGAAATGACTATCTTATGTAAGTCTGAAAAGGATAACTTTTTATATTCTCATTTTAATTTTTTCTACCAATCTATACATTGATAGCACCGATATATAGAACCAAAGCATGAGCTTACTTAACTATCTACACACGTTTGGTGTAAAGATTTTAATAAAATTAACATGGAATGTATAACAAATATTTTTCAATTATATTTAAAAATATTTTCTTTTAAAGATTTTATTTATTTATTTGACAGAGAGAGAGAGACAGCGAGGGAGGAAAACACAAGCGGGGGAGTGGGAGAGGGAGAAGCAGGCTTCCCGCGGAGCAGGGAGCCCGATGCAGGGCTCGATCCCAGCACCCCGGGATCATGACCTGAGCGGAAGTCAGACGCTTGATGACTGAGCCACACAGGCACCCTAAAAATATTTCTAACATGACAGAACAGACCACTGAACCCCAACATTGTTCTAACTTGTAAGATTATATATTTCACCATTATATTCTTAGCTTTGATTCAAATGAAGGTTAATATAATGCAAAGTAGAGGTAGGGAAACTAAATCCCAGAAGTAGACCATCAAGTCCAGAGTAGGTAAAAGTCTTTCTATACTTGCACTATCTGTTTACCAGGTCCTAACATAATATTTGGCATATAAAAGTTTTATTTTATTGCTATCTTCATAATGTTCAGTACACTTCTGAAGATAATGATGTCACACAGAATTTAATACCATTGAGTCAGAATATGGCTTCATAAACCAACTTCTTTAAAGGTTGCTTGATTTCTCTAAAACTCAGCTTCAGCTATAAAATATTATATATACTATATAAGAAGCTATGTCCTAGATTTAAAGGAAAGAAGGAAAGGAATAATATGAATAGTTCTGAGCATGATGCCTCAACCAATGTTGATTAAGACTAGAAATCATGCTATATAGAGTACATGACACTTGAAGCAGAGTAGAAGGTATTATTCCAAACACTGGGAAGACAAGCAGATCAAAAAGGAAGCAGATATTCCGAATTCCTTCAAGGGTCTTCACTAAGACTAATGGTCATAAATTTGAAAGAAGATTTTAGAATAATAAATTCAAAATGATTCTAGAAATATGAATTTTTGACAATTTAAATGACCTAAAATATTTCTGATCTCCTTTGCATTTGATTTATGTAAGAGGTTGGATAAATTTTTTTAGGAATTTTCAACATGGATTTCCCATATATGAAAGGAGACTGCATTATGGTCACTCCAAGAAATTTTAAGTTTATTTGTTTTTGAAGTCTGCAAAGTTCTTTGAAATATCTCTGTACATCAGCTGTACCCAATATATCAGTTAAGGGTAGAGGTAAAGTTGGGAATAGATGCATGTGCATAACAAATGATTACATTACAAAATGGTTTTGCAAGATAAAGTTGTATATTATATATTTCCAGATTTATAAGTCTTTTCTGTATAAATAAAAATAAACTTTTAATTTTATCCAATTAATACCACATTGAATATAGAATTCCAAATTCTCAGTCATTATACTTGGATTCATCCTACATGAAATTTAGGTAATTGCCATTTTTGGCTAATGGTAACTGTGGCAATTCAATTTTGAACATAACTGTCCATGTAAGTCATTTTAGAAAGAGATAATGGATCTTGAGATTTCAGGAACTGTTGGTCAAATTTGCTGAAAATTCAGATTTAATAGCAGTAATCACTATAAGCAAGAGTTGGAGGTGAGGAGTTCTCTTGAATGACCTATAATGTCTCAGAGGTTTATCTGAATAGAGAATCAAATATGATCTTGATCCAAATTCTGTAGACATAAACATGAAAAGGTCCGGTTGTTCACTAGAGGATGGGCAAAATAAATACACCTGCTAGCTGAGATTAAAGCTCATGTCGTTTTGAGAAATGAGTATTAAGGATCTGGAAAGGTTTCTGAAGATGTTAAAATGTATACATTATGAAAGATGGAGATGAGCCTACCTTTTGGGTTTTCTTTGAAAATATAGCTAATTTTGCACTGTTCCTTCTGAGAGATTTGTTAGGAGTGTCGCTGACAAAGGTGCAGAGATGGAACAGCTGCCTACTGTTCACTGGATACAAATGTTTATTTACTAACTCCACCCTCAGGACAGCTAATATGCTTATATTACCATTTGGGAGGCATGTTCACTTCATAATCTGCCTACAAATGTCACGACTTGTTTTTTTTGGTGAAGAAAATATGTGAGTTGTTCCTTTAACTCGTACTTTTTTTTTTCTTTCTCTCTCTCTCTCTCTCTTTTTTTAATCCAAAAGAACAGGTTTCTCAATTTGGTACTTAAAGACTCTTTTATCGGCCCATGATTTATTTATTTTTTTCCTATACCACAGATCTTCTTGTTTTTCTATAATGTTTCTTTCAGGTTTATTCCCCTCTATTTCCCTCATTCTATACTCTTTCAGCCCTCTTATTGATCCTTGGTCATTCTCAAAGGTAAATCATCTGAAATCTAAAACTTCTTGGCAGCAGAGACAGCATTTTTTAAATCTACAAGAGCAGCACTTTAAATTTTAGAGGCTCCCCCCCTTTTTGAGTAACAGTAAATCTGGTTGATGTCAGTTTTAGACTGCTCATGTTAAAGTGACTTGGAAGACTGCATTCATTAAGACTTTTGATGAGAATGGAGTTTTCTTAAATCCATTTTCACAATGGATAACTTGCAATGTACTCAAACAGCAGAAACTAAGTGTTATTTTCTACAGGAAATTAGTTATTTAGGTTGGAAGAACATGTAAAAATATTGGACCAAAATTAGTTTCACAAAAAAGAGAGAGAAAAAATGATGATGTATTCAGATCCCAGACTCAGTCGAGAATAGAGCTTGACTCTAGGACATTTTTCTCTAATTCTCCAAGCTTTCAGTATTTCCATCTTTAGAACTAGAGAGTCAGATATGCTAATTAACAAAATTTCTTCCAATTCAAAACAATCTATAAGAAATAATCTCAATACTTGTGTTGATACTGATTCATTATTGGAAATGATGAAAATTGTTTATTATTTTTACCTACAGAAATTCATTATATTACTGTTAAAAATAAAACAAAACATATCACTTAAATTCATTTTTGATATAGCTGATGTTCACAGTCAGCTGAACCTACTTATATGTATACTTATCTATATATGCATGCATCCATGGGAAAGTAGCCCCCCAAGGATTCATTAGTTAAATTATAGTTAGATTATGTTACAGTTAAAAGGAGAGACAAAATATATCCAAAGACACCAATATTTTTACAGTAGTATTGAATACTACAAAGTCTAAAGGATGTTTGATTTATGTTTTAGGTATCTACTGTCAAAAAATCATTAAATGTTTCGGAAAAGTTTTTAGTTGGAAAAACTATAGTGAGATAATTTAAGCAGATAGTTACTTCCAGTTTCTTGAAAAATGCCTGAATGTAAAGATACATCTAATATAAAACGGAGGGCCAAATGGTAATTTTACAAACCTCTATTGCAATGAAGAACAACTGTTTATTTCTCTATAATATCATTTATGACATTTATAATTCAAAATGTTTCACCTGAATTTTGATTCTAAAGCATTGATAAGCCTCACATGAATTTTGAACTTGTTATTTTACACCCAAATTTCATAGATCTACAGCTTTCACTTAAGCAAACTTTGCTTAAGCCAATCTTAAATGAATATTCACTTAAGTAGGAGTTTATTTGTGCTTCTGTTTTAAAGTGTAATATTTACTCAAGCTATAGACATTATCTCTAAGAATTTTTAGCATATATAACCATAACTCCATATCAAAGTATAGTTTGGTATAGATCATAGATGAGTTTATAAAATATAAATATGCATCAAGTGAAAGGTACTTCATTTTATGATGGTCTCTTCAGGTTCCCAGATCCACTTCCAATGTGAGGAAGGTAAGGGAAGTTTCCCCACACATAGTACCAAGCAAGTGTGCAAAAATTCAACTCAATTCTAACACTATCTACTCAGAGATACTATCAGATTCGATAGGTTAAGGGTTCAGTCCCCACCCACCCCCACTTCAGAGGCCAGTTATAAGCCCTGTCCCCTGCGCTTCTGATGAACTGGAGGTTCCAATGGCCTTCTCCTTAATTTCTTTTAATCTGCTAGAGAGACTCACAGAACTCAGGGAATCACTTTAACACATTTACCGCTTAATTAAAGAATATGGTAAAAAATACAAATCAACAGCCAGGAAAAGAGATGCACAGGAAACGGGATGGGGAAATGGCACAGAGCATCTCTGCCCTCTCCAGGCAGGCCACTCTCCCTGAATCTCCACGTGTTCACCAACCCAGAAGCTCTTTGAACCAGTACTGTTTGGCTTTTATAGAGGCTTCACTGCCTAGTCATCATTGATCAAATCATTAGCCACTGGTGATTGATTCCTTGGAGTTCAGGAAGGTGGGACTTAAAAGTTCCAACCCTGTAATCACTTGGTTAGTGCTCCTGGCAACCAGCCACCATCCTTAGGTTACCCAAGGGCTTCCTAAAGAGGTCACTCACTGAAATAACAAAAGACACCTTTATGGTCCATATCACAGGAATTTCCAAGGTTTTTGGGAGCTGTGATCCTGGAACTGTGGACCAAGATCAGATACATATGCGACATATATTTTGGTCATCTAAATGGCCAAGTATACATTTCTTATAAATCACAAAATCACAGATGGAAAATTCAGAAGTCCTGGAAAATAATGGGAGGCATATTAAGGATCATCTAAAACAGAAAAAGAAAAATAAGTATATTTTCCCCTTCCTCTTTCAAGTAAAGTTTAAAATGAGCCAAATATTAAATGAAATGTAAGAATGAGGGAAAGATCAGCAATAGTCATACGGTCCAGTCAGTGGTTATTCCCACGGCTGAGGACTTTACTCTGAATTCTACAAATGATGTTGAAGATAAAGCCAAAGGGTGATTTTTTCTTCAATTTAGAATAAGAAGGCAATGGAATAAGGATTAAAAATATACGAGAGGGGGAAAAAACTGACTGCAGAATTTCCCAGAGCAGGTATTTACATTCAGAATTTAGGCTTCTGGATTCTATTTTTAGGGGAGTAGTAAGGAAGGAAAGAATGAGTGAGAATTGATGAGATAAAGGGGAGCAAATTCTGAATTGTTTGCACTTGATGTGGATGACTATGTTCCATTACTTAAAGGAAAGTCTTTCGTTCTGTGAAATTGTCATGACAGTGTTTTGAATAATCCTTCACAAATTAAGAAAATTCTCTCAATGAATATTTAATATTTCCCTTGAAAAATGGAAAATCCTTCTGACGTACATTGTTATGATTAAACCAGCAAGTAACAAACACAAGAAAAAAATAGGAGCGTCAAATTTCCACTTGATGTTTGCTTTAAAAATTGTGAGCGTGTAAACTACCAAACAACAGATCTGTTAGCATAGGTGTCACTTTGTTTCCATGATTATGCTACGAAGGTTAAATAAGGTCTTCACTTTATTTGATAATTACCAGCAGTAGACATGACATAGTTATTAAAGTCATGAAGGTTATGCATAAAATCTGACATTCTTATGGAATACTAAGAGTATTTTCACCTTATATCTGAAGTTTTTTCTCTTGTATAAAAAGATTTAAAAAATACACTGCCTAATTTTGTTTTAAATGACAATATGTGTTCTACAACAATCTTCCTCATTTTTCCTTGATCTTAGAATTAAAGTATTTATGTACGTAAATCAATGGCACAGTGTCATGCAGTAAAGTTTTGAACAGAGGAAAAGAAATGTGCTTTATCCTTAGTAACTGCTACACACAGGGACTTTGGACGCATACGGGTTCACCCTTGGATAGTAACCCTCATTGAGTTCTAACAGAACTAGATCCCTGGTAAGAGATCATCTATTGCCAGAGCCACAATGGATTGTCCTGGGTAGTTGAAACAAGCCAGAAGTGAGTAGCTATGGGCTGATACCATCATATCAGTGCTTTCTCTCATAGTTTTGTAAGAATATGGAGCTCATAATAAATAGCACCAGAAGGAGTCATTGAAAATTCTCCATGTAAAGAACATTGGTAAGATAAGATGGTGTGGTCAGTCCGCACAGGCCTTCATCACACATAGTGCTGAAGAGCTTCCCTGGTGTTCTGTAAAGTCTCTTCTTGTTCTATAGCTTGAGGCTAGGAATTGTGTTGACTGTGCTGCTAAAGCCATACATCTTTTTCTACATTATCTGTTTCCTTGCACTGAATTCATAAAGGTAATCCTAATTTGTCTCTTCCTCTTGGCCTGAAAAATCTAACCAATTACATAAAAAATATCACAAAGGCTGAATTAGAGATCAAAAGATCTAATGTATAACCTTTTCTCTACTATTGAGTAGGGAGGTAGCAGGCAGTAAGTCATGAAAATCCGTTTGCGTCAATTTTCTTACTTATAAACTAGGACTAATAGTAAATCCCTTCCTTACCTAGCTCATAGATATGATGTAAATAAAATACCCCAAATGCAAAAATGCTTTTTAAATTGAACATATTATAAGGAAATTAGCTGAGTTATTTTATGGAACCAGAAAAGACTATATGGTAATTTCACCATCAGATCAAGAGACCTCCTTTGTATAAAGACAGGAGAGAAGGAAGTTGTTTATTTTGTTTTCTACATAAAATGTATATAATTTGTTTACATCACAAATTTTTGAAAGACAGGGGCGCCTGCGTGGCTCATTCGTTAAGTGTCTGCCTTCAGCTCAGGTCATAATCCCAGGGTCCTGGGATCGAGTTCCGCATTGGGCTCCCTACTCAGCGGGGAGCCTGCTTCTCACTTCCCTTTGCCTGCCGCTCTCTCTCTGTGTCAAATAAATAAATACAAATCTTAAAAAAATTTTTTTGAAAGAAAACATAAATTTTAAGAAAGAAAAGTTTCTCCAACATAACTTCTAACCAGATATATTTTTAAGCAAAAATAAAAAGAATCTACATATAGAACTTAATTTTATAGTTTGGAATTAAGAACACATTATAAATTGTAAGTTTCACCCATAAATTTAGACGTTTGGTCTTGGGTGGCCCTATAATTCTGGCTTATACAATGGCATCCTACTTCTTCACAGGGAAACTTTATCTCCATTCAGATGAAAAATGGGCTAATACAATTGGATCAAATTTTCCCAGTCTTAGAAGTTCTGGGGTTGGGCGCCTGGGTGGCTCAGTTGGTTAAGCGACTGCCTTCGGCTCAGGTCATGATTCTGGAGTCCCGGGATCTAGTCCCACATCGGGCTCCCTGCTCAGTGGGGAGTCTGCTTCTCCCTCTGACCCTCCCCCATCTCATGCTCTCTCTCTCTATCTCATTCTCTCTCATAAATAAATAAATAAATAAATAAATAAATAAATAAATAAATCTTTTAAAAAAATGTTCTGGGGTTATTGGAACATGTAAGACAATGTCATGTAGACTTTACTTGTTCCACTGTGTGAGCCACTGATATGTTTATTGAGAAACCATAATGGAATAAGTTATAATGATAGATTATTTAGAACAAAATTGTGATTTAGAGACATGCAATACATTATGGATAATAAAAGCAAACACATTAATGCTTCCTGTGTGACAGGTATTCTTCTAAATGCTTTACAGGTATTAACTCAGTTCTCATAACAATCCAATGAGATAATGCATTAGTTCTCTGTTGCTACTGTAATAAATTACCATAATCTTAATGGCCTAAAATAACACAAATTTATCCTCTTACAGTTCTGGAGGTCAGAAACCTGAAATGAGTCTCATGAGGCTAAAATCAAGATGTCAGCAAGGTCAACTCTTTCTGGAAGCTCCAGGAACGAATCCCTTCCTAGCCTCTTCCAAATTCTAGAGGGCACTGACATTCCTTGGCTTCTGGTCACATCACCCTAATATCTGCTTCCCTTGTCATATCACTTCTCCTCTTCAATAGTCAAATCTCCCTCTTAGAAGGGTGCTTGTTAATTGCATTGGACCTACTCAAGTAATCCAGTATAATCTTGATATCTCAGGATCCTTAATCACGTTTGCAACATTTTGTTTAACATGTAAGGTAACATAATCACAGGTTCTGAGGATTCAGGGTTCAATATATGTATGGGGGCATTGTTCTGTCTACCACAGGTAACTGGAATTATCCTTATTTTATAAATAAATGAGAAAACTGAAGTTTAGAAAGAGATCAAATAACTTTTGTAAGGTGATTTAGCTAGTGAAATGGTAGAGCTTGAAATCCAATACAGTAATTCTCAAGTTCTTGACCACCATGTCATTCTGACTTTATGCTAACCGAGGTAGAATAAAGCCCTGAATTTGAAACCTTGGCTGATGCACTGTAATCGTCACTTCTAAACAAGAATTCTTTGTCACAGTATTGGGTCCAGCCTGAAATGAGCTCACTGAGGATGGATGAGCTAGCTGCTTTTTCTGTCTGCCCTCATTAGTGTATATGTCAGCAGTCCCTAGACTCCTTTGGTGGCACAAATATCTCTCTGGCTCAGGTGTCCTTGATAATGTGAAGCAATGAAGCCAGATTTCCTGTGATGCCTTTGCTACTGAGAGTCTATTTTTGTTTTCCTCTAATAGCAGAGCCACATGTTCTGTATTCTCTATGATGGTGTTTCTCTGTCTTGTGTGTATGCCCAAATCACCTGGGGATTTATTATAAAAGTGACTGTGTGGACCCACAGCAGTCCTACTCAATCAGAATTTCCCAATGGTGGGCCCAGCTAGAGTTGTTTGATTATTTTTTTCTGATTATTCTGACACACACCAAATTTTAAAAATCACTTTATGTTATATGTTGATTCATAATCTACCGTATTGGTTCACCATTTTGTTTCCAAGGGGACATTTGCCAACATTTTAGGAGACATTTTTTTGTCGTCACAAGTGAGGAGATGCTACCATCATTTAGTGCATGGAGGCCCAGGTTATTACTAAACATCCTATGATGCACCAAATAGCCCCCTCACAACAAATAATTATCCAGCCCCAAAGAAATCTGTTCCAAAAGGATGTTAAGAGATGATGAATAACAACTATTATTTAACCTAGATTCTATCTTCTCTGTGCAAATTTGTTTCTTTACATCAGTAATCCATTTAGCATTGGCTTTGAAGTAAAAAAGGGGGGGGAACACGTAGGCAAAAAGTTGAAAAACTTTCTACATGTATAGGGTTAGAGATATTAAGCTGTCCATGTTAATAATTTAAACATATTTTATAAAGAGTAATACTATATTCAGTTATCCCCCAAGAGTAAAAAAGACTCTAAGAAATAGTTGAGCAATCCACGTTTCTCTGATTGTAATTCATTGCCATTGTCTGAGTGGTTTCCAGTCTCTAAGATGATAATCAACAGATTGAGAGTGAGCATTACCAACTTTTATAACCATTAGTCATTGCCAGAATAGTGGAGCTTGATTTTTAGTCTTGATTCTATCTACTCCCTAACAAGCTATGTGTCCATGGGAAAGTTAACTAACCTCTCCAATCTTCATTTCCCTCATCTTTGAATAACTGCTGATGTGAAGTCCAATATCACATATATTCCTGTATTTCCAAATGACAAGAGACTGATATATGCATGGAATTCCATTTGTTTCATGGGAATTCTTTTTATTGAGAACTTACTATGCACACGGGCACTGTGTGGAGCATTTTATAAAAATTCTCCCACATCCCCTCTTTTTTAAATAACAAATCTAAGAAGAAAGCAATATGTGTTTTTTTTTTTTTTAAAGGTCTATACATGTTCTTGCCTTCTACAATGTGGAAGGACAATCCGTAACAGTAAGAAAAGAAATCTCTGTACTGCTGACATTCTTGTGATAGGACAGAAGACACTGAGATTTTACATCCTTTGCCACTTATACTGTTAAACACTGAGAATCTCAGTAATGATTATTTTTATTTTGAACAGCAGGGTTTTAAGAACCTATACATATAAGGATAGTAAATCTATTAATTAAATCATTCAATAAAAATTCTATTATCGATTTACAGTATTTGGGACACTGGAAATAAACAGCCAACAGAGCAGAAAAAGCCCATGTTTTCTGAGTGCTAATGCTCTGGTTGCAAGAAACACTCATTTTCCTTGAACAGAAAACAAGAGTCACCTCACATCCTAGGTATGGGTTGGAACCCCGGGAAGGGACTTGGACAGAGTGTAGATTAGGTTGAGGAGCCTGTTTATTCTAAACTACAAAGGTCTGGATTACAGACATGGATTTGGGTTGGGTTTGATTGTCCACATATTATAGCTGAGGGAATTGAGTTTTGGTAATTGTGGATTAAAAAATTGCCCATGGACACGCAGTTATTATGTGTTAGATCAAAGAATGTAATTCAATTTTGCCTGATCCCCAAACCAGGATCCTAATGACCTTGCTGCACTATTTTGAGTTGTAATGAGGGATACAGTGGAAGTTAAATTGATTGTCTCAGTATTACTTTGCATATTAAAAGACGGTCTGTACTTAAAAAACTGTAGTGTGGTTTATAATTAGAAAGGTCATCATTAATTGAATAATATGTTTCCTTGTGGGTTCCATTTACATGTCACAGCTTTCTCCTTAGTAGATTTTAACTACCTAGTGTATTTTAAATGAAAGAAAACCAAATGAATAATCCACAAAAATAATTATAACACCTAAAGTTAAGTAGTATCTATCAAATTTCAGGTACCATTGTAGAAACTGCATATATATATATATATTTTTTTTTTAAAGATTTATTTATTTATTTTGAGAGAGTGAGAATGAGAGAGAGAGAGACAGTAAATGAGAGGGGGGAGGGTTAGAGGGAGAAGCAGACTCCTCGCTGAGCAGGGAGCCCGATGCAGGACTCGATCCCAGGACTCCAGGATCATGACCTGAACCGAAGGCAGTTGCTTAACCAACTGAGCCACCCAGGCGCCCGAAACTGCATATATAATTTTATTAAATTTTACAGGAACCCTGAAAGGCAGTATTATTGGTTTGATGTTTTCATTTGAGTTAATTGATATTTTCTCCAAATTTCCACAAATAGTACCAGAATTAAGATCCAAACCTAGGTCTGTAGTTTGCAAAAGGCAAGAGACAGTTTTAGATGTTGAAGTGTTCTGTTTTGTTTGTTTGTTTGTTTTACTTTGTATTATTTAGGCAATGTCACCACCTTCAATCTGAGGGACCAAAATGAAAAATAATAATAAAATATAACTTTGTTATTAGAAATTTACACAAATGAATGTTCAAGAAAATGAAATATCAATTTTCAATTTGGTTTAAGGTTATACTGTTTTATACATCTGAAGTTACCAAAACTTAAACTTGCATTGAGACTTTTGGGACAAGTGTGCTACTGCCTCTCCTGACTGGCCAGAGTAATCAACTAATGATCAAGCATTGCTATTGGCAGAAGTAGAATTCAAAAAGAATGTAAAAAAAAAAAAAAAATTCTGGTAGAAAGTGTCAAGGCATGGCCAAACCACCTGGTCACTTAACTTCCCCAAAGATTACTCCCTGTGTATGACATGATTTTGACATTTGACTCAAATCATCTTATTTTGAGACAAAGAATTGGTAGTTGCTTTAATGGTAGTAATGATAAATTATTCTTATTGCTCTTATTTTTAATTCTTTTAGGCTTACAGAAAATCTGGTTACCTGAAATACTTAACTTGTGTTTTCTTTTTTTTTTTCTTAAATTAGGCAGTAGCTGCAATTCATTCTTTGCAAAAAGATGCCACAGGCAAAGCTATTAAAAATCTCTGTAACTCTGCACACTACACCTGTTTGTAAGATAGACCATTAAAAAGCAATTTGCTACATGTGAGTTGAATTGCAAGACAAATAATATTTACAAACATGAGCAATTGAATTGAAAACTGCTCACTTTAGTTATAGTATTCTGCCATATGACATTGAATCTATAAATATAAAACATAAATTGTATTTAAAGTACAACCAAATTTTGGGGGGTTGAAGGGGCAATCCCCTGGAATGTAATTGAAAGCAAAAATTTATAAGAGTGAATAGGAAAACAGACGTGGGGAAAACTATTACTTCAGAAAAATACTTTAAAGAAGAAATTGTATTTATAGTTTTCAGTGTGGACTTTAGTGAATTTCAAGTAGTCTCAGAATAAACGTTTATAGAAGCCATGTCTCTATATTTTAAACCCTAAGGTGGGGAAAGAAGCTAAAATAAAAATCACAGGAAATTTATTTGTTTGTTTGTTTATTATTTTTTAATCAGGGGAAATTTTTAAATGCATAATTTTACTAACAAACTTTCTTTGAGTTGGGCATACTCTTTTCAAGGAAAAGATATATTTATTTCTATATACTGGCACTATCATTTAATAATTACGACATTGAGGAGACAAAAATACTGGTATGAAAAATTTTATACTATTTTCCCCACCCTTGTTTCCTATCAAATTAGTTATCAGTTTAAAGTGATTTTTTTTCCATGTTTTTAAATTCAAAATTAATCTCTTCATCACAATGGCTGTTTGTATGATAAAACTGTTGTTGGGAGTATGGAAACAGGTATGCTGGTGGTTGGAGTAGGAGCATCTGGTTTCCACGAGGACCATGACCTCATTTGCACAGTATTCTCCAAATAGAGCAATCTACACGCAATCACCTGCTTGCTCTGTGTTCGGGAGAAAGAATTTTTCTCTACTCTTCAAGATTCTTCTGGCTATTTTTTTATTTTATTTTATTTTATTATTATTATGTTATGTTAATCACCATACATTACATCATTAGTTTTTGATGTGGTGTTCCATGATTCATTAAGAATTAAATCAATATGGAATAGATTAACAGGAGAAAATCACATTTAATTACATACATATGGGGCTCTATAATAATATGAAGTCCATAGGCAGTCAGGCAGCTGAGACTTTTATATGTCATCCTGAGCTAAGGGGAAAAAGGCAGGGGCTTGGGACTTCAAAGGGAAGGAGGACAGTTCACAGGAAGATGAAAAGAGTAAATGTTTGGTAAACAAATTTAGCTGGACCATACAGAAACAATGGGACATACAGAAAAAAGTGGGACATAGAAAGAAATTTTAACAGAGTTTGCCAAGTTCCTCCCCATCTACCACACCTAGTTAAATTTACACTTTAGCTATCTACAGTGACCGTTCCCTCCCAGGAACAGGTCCTCTATCTAAATTCTTTTAGGCAGTTAGTGATGAAGGCAAAGTGAAAACCTTCTTGAGACTTCTGTTTCTTAAAAACAACTGGCCCCAAATAATCCACATGCCAAAGAGACACCCTGTGGGGTAGCAAATTCCATTTACCTACACTCTGTCTTTGCACAGGCATTTCTTTTGTATGTTGAAATAGCCTGAGCCTGTGGGTATTTCTCTATCTCCTGTTTACAGTTCAAGATAATCTCAAAATTATCCACTTTAAAAATCTTACCTCTTCCAGTCTCTCCCACATCAGACCTGGTTAAATGCCTCTTACCAGGAATTACATAATACCCAGTATTTATAGATATGATAACATTTATTGCACTGAGCTATAAAGTTTTTCTTTCTGAATTAAAATTATAAGCCCTCTAAAATGAAAAATTCCTTGAAGATGAAGACTATTCTATATCAGAATCACCACCAGCCCGTCATAATAATTGACATTTTGAAGATGCTTGGAATTTTAGGATTAGTGACATTTATTTCTGCCATGAATGTTTTTGCATTGCACATGCATTTAATAATATCAGTTGTATGTATAGACAGACACCTATTTGTACATTATCAATTGCATAGGCAATACATATTTACCATATATATATGCCCACATATACATACCTGCATATATAGTTACATATATCTACATGTATACGCATACATGTTTTTGTGTTTATATAAAATCATACATGAATATATTTCTTCCAAACTGGATATTTCTTGTTTTTTCCTTTAAATCAGAATACCTAGCATATCCTTGTTCTTTGAAAGGACTTAATATGACAGAAGAAATCAAAGGCATGTTTAAAATTCATTTCTAAAATGTTAGATAAATTTTTAAAATGCACCATGACTGCACATAAAAATTGAGTACTCACCTAGATGAGCATTATATGAATTATTGTTTTGTGCTAATGAACAAATTTATTCAGTAGGATGAGATGTGTGGGAAATTGCCATTCACTATAAAATTAATGAAACAGAAAAAATTTCCCTTTGCAATCTAATGCATTTTAAAACTCAACGTAGATATTGAGATTCAACTTTTTATTAAGTGCTGCTTGACCAAGTTTCAGCATGCATACATCACCGTTGTCCATTACTAATTGAAAATTTTGTTGCCTACACTGTTATCATGAATTTCATGTGAATATGAAAATGAAGAGAATGAATATGAGGATTGATATAGGACCTCTGGAGGGTGCCAAGCTCTTCATTTTCATAAGCACTTATTTTCAGATGCCTCATGAAGGTTAAATGCTTTTCAAAACTTCATTACAATTTGGATTTTGGAAAGCTAATCCTGGAAATAAATGTGTAAATCAGATCTTCCTAAGTCCCGTGGTAAAGGAGATCTCTGTGAGTATCTTGTGCCTCATGATTGTGGAAACTAACACTGACTTACAGGTGGGCTCTGAGAAGAAAATGCTCATTAGACATATTCAGTGAAGTAAGATTTGCCTATGTGAATGAAAATGGTTGAGGTTTCTTTGTTCTATTCTTTGTGTGTGTCAGTGTGTTAAGTGTGAGTGTGTGTGTGTGTGTGTGTGTGTTTCCATGGGCTTAATGTTTAGATTAATATGTTTAGAAAAGACTGCATTTAATCTTATACTGGACACACACAAATTAAAGATAGGGATAAAGGCATGACTTGTTTACCATATGCAAATATTTGGATATTTGCGCTAAAATGGCAGTGAATTTTACTGAGTGTATAAGGAAGACTGAAGGCTAAATTGGTGTCAGAAAACAAATCTAATTGCTTATAAAAAATGGTTGGTATTTCAAAGCTGCTCCACAAAGTTAAGCAAGAGTTCAGCTTGTTGCTCTCCATCATGTAGGCCATGACCCTCTTCTGCATCAGTAAGAATGAGTCTAGTCATCTTCTACTGCCAGTCCACAGCAAGGAAAGAAAAGAGAGAATGGGTTACCTTAATATTCTGTGCCCATTGCCAATGTGTGTTTTTTCTTTTTCCCCACACTACCAAGCAATTCTCAGACACTGGGTGGATGTCCTACAATTCAACTCAATTTTGACTCTATCTACTTGGAGATATCATCAGATTCCACAGCAAGGGCTCAGTCCTACAAGATGTCCCCCACACACTCACCCCTCACACACTCAGACAACAATCATAAGTCCATATTGCCACCTGTGTTTCTGACCAACTGGCTACAGATTTCGGTTTTCCATGACCTATCCTTAGGTTCAGTTAATTTGCTAGAGTGGCTCACAGAACTCAGGGAAACATTTTTCTTACTAAATTACCAGATTATTATAAAAGGATATAGCTCAGGAACAGCCAGATAGAAGAGATGCATAGAACAAGGTCTGGGGAAAAGGGTAGAGAGCTTCCATGTCCTCTCCAAGTGTGCCACTCTCCCAGCACTTCTACATGTTTACCAACCTGGAAGCTATCCAAATTTCACACTTTGGGGGGTTTATAGATGTTTCCTTACAAGGGCATGATTGATTAAATCACTGACCATTGGCCATTAATTCAGCTTCCAGCTCCTTCCCTGGAAGTCTAGAGTGGGACTGAAAGCTCTAACCCTCTAATCATATGGCTGGGCTCTGGGCAACCAACCCACAAACTTAGGTGGATTCCAAAAGTCATTTCATTAACATAATCAAAGACACCTTTGTCCTTCTCTTCACTTATGAAATTCCAAGAGTTTTAGAAGCTCTGTGCTGGGAACTGAGATGAAGAACAAATATGTATTGCTTATTAAAAGTCACAATATCACACTTATACATAATACTTCAATGCCAAGGCCTGGAAGTGAAACGTGTCATTTCGGTCCACCCCCAATTGGCCTGAACTCATTTATGCCACCATTTCTAACTGCAAGGAAAGTTGTGAAGTGCTCAGTTTAAACTCTGGATGGGAGGTGCATTGATTAAAAGGAAGGAATGGAGAATGCATTCTGGGAGATATGTCATTGTATCTGTCACTCTAATATCTGGCAAAAGTTTTCAAATTCTCTGATTTGTGTGTGTGTGGTTTTTGTTTTGTTTTGTTTTTTGCACTCTTTTAACCTGTAGTCTGTTCCCCCTCAGAATTACTTGGAAGAGACTAAAGAATATCACTCCATGGGGCACCTGGGTGGCTCAGATGGTTAAGTGTCTGCCTTCGGCTCAGGACATGATCCCAGGTCCTGGGATGGAGCCCCACATCAGGCTCCTGGCTCAGTGGGGAGGCTGCTTCTCCCTCTGCCTCTCTCCCTGCTCATGCACTCTCTCTCTCTCTCTCTCTCTATCTCTGTGTCTCAAATGAATAAATAAAATCTTTAAAAAAAAAAGAGTATCACTCCAAATCGATTTCAGAAAGTTATTATCTGATTATGCTACAGTTAGTGGTCTAAAACATTGTTCCTAACTATGCTTCTGTTGTCTTGCGTGACTTAAGTCTTAGAGACTGGCCACATTTAACTGTCTTTTCAGAGTTACCAGTTACAACGTGGGGCATATTATCCAGAATGATCTTGTTATACTTCCTATTATGTTCGGACAGTTAGTGTTATAATCAGAATTTTTGAAAAGATAAACTGGTGTAGAGGATACACTGTTTCTAATATATTACATAATTGGATACTTTAATTCTAATATGTTATATTAGAAATATATATGTATATGTAATGTAATATATATTTCTAATATATTAGAAATAATGTCTCCTCTACATCAGTTTATCTCTTCTGCCAATCCTCAATGTAATGCTATTATATACAATTAATGTTTATAATATTAACATTAACTAATAATAATAAATATTAATGCCTTAATAATTGTGCAATTAATATACATAATAATTATAAATATAATATGATTATATTAGACAAAGAGTGAGAGAGAGAGAGACAGAGAGACAGACTCTGGGAGATTGAGAGAAAGAGAGAGACCATCATAGATGCAGACATAGAAATGGACACATCTGTGAAATTAGAGTCAGGTTAAAAATATCTAAATTAACTCTAATTAACTTAAAAACACCCTTTTGCAAATATGCTGTTAAAAGCTACTTGTTTACTCAAATGTAGCCACTAATTAGGGTTACTCTATGTTACTCTTATATTGACTTATTTTTCTACATCCCTAAATCCCCAAGTGTCTTTGTTTTGTGTTCAAACATTTTAATTAGTTTTAGCTAAAAGCATCCAGTGTCCCAGAAACCTGGAATTTGAAGAAGGGCTTATGAATGTGGTTGGCCGAGCAAGATTTAAGGCCCAAGGAAGCTCGAGGAGCCTGGAACCATAATGGTATCACCCGAACCAAGCCAATAAGGAATGATAATTGTGGCAAGAAAAGAAGAAAAAAAAATGGAAGAAAGGAATGGAGAGATAGTGAGGTCCAATGCAAATTCAAACCATTTACAATGCTTCTTTCTGTGACAGAAAAGTCTTCTCTAACTTAAATTATAAGAAAATTTTCCTATTCCTAGAAGTGCAGCTCTATATGCTAGGATAATTTGGGTGTTCAGGATTGACTCATTCAATCCTATGGTAGCTCTAGCTCTACTCCCCTAACATTCTCTTCATGGGGCTACTTTATTTTTAGGTGGAACAACAACAACAAAATAACAGCTTTGAAAAGTTCTACATGGGGTGGGGGAAAATCCTGCCCAAAGTAGGATGATGAGGGAGGACTTCCTTAAAGCCCCCAGCAAAAACCTTTACAGTGCACTGCCACAAACTGGACCATGAGCTCATTCTTGAACCAAACATGCCCAACAGTGACCTCACATCCCAGTTTCCCCCAAAATGTTACCTGTTTTCTTTCATAATTAAGTAGGATCCCCTTTCATTCTTAAAAATGTCTTATTTTGGGTAATAAATTATATTGCTATTCTACCTAAAGTCATACTGGTCAAACCCTGAAATTTGAGTTGTGATCAGATTTTGTTGGGGCATATGTGTGAGATGAAGAAGGGAGGGATCCCTGATGAAATCAGCGTTCTTGGTGAAAGAGGAAAAATATGAGTGTCTGCAAGAAATCCACAATGTCCTACAAAGTATCTTTTTCTGGGTTATAGGATGAATTGTGTCCCTCCCACCCCACAGATTGATATGTTGAAGCCGCAACTCCCAATGTGACTGTGTTTGGAAATAAGGGCACTAAGGAAGTAATAAAGGTGAAGTGAGGTCTTGAGGATAGGACCTTAATCCAATAAGCTCAGTGTTCTTATGAGAGGAAGAGACACCAGGAATCCCTCTCTGCACACCAGACTAGAAAATTTGAGGACATAATAAGAAATTGGCTGTCTGCAAGCCGGGAAGAGAGCTCACCAGAAACCAACCCTGATGGCACCTTGATCTTAGACTCCAGAACTGGGGGAAAATAAATTTTTGTTGTTTAAGCTACCCAGTCTGTCATATTTTGTTAGGGCAGTCTAAGCAGATTAATATACCTGCTATATATATATATTTTTTTCCTAATAAGAATATGGAAATTTACCTATGGTGCTGGGCACCTTCAACTGTGAATGCTTAGGGGGAACATGGGTTCTTCTTTCCTACTTTTTCCACTCCATCTACCTCTGCATTTAGAATTCTTTTGTTCTCTAATTATGGAGCTAAATCCTCAATTCTGGATAAAAAGCCTGAAGATACAATTGACCCATAGTCCCCAAACTTTTAAAATGCCATATGTTATGTATGTATTCTTGGATAACTGTGACCCATTTCAGATTTCCCCTATGCCCCACTTCTGAGTTGACTGAGGTGTGGTAACTTGGATGGGCTCGCCATAAATTTTGTCTGACTTATAAAAACAAAAATCAAAACAAACAAACAAACAAACAAAAACAAAAAACAAAAAACAGGAAAGCTTTTTTGGGGAGAAGCTTCTAATATGAGATCAAAGAATATTAAGGAGAGGTTAAAAGAGATATGTTTAATCAGAATTGTAGTGAAATTCATGGTGCACATTTGAGAGAGAGATGCTTTTTTAACTTAAACTCAACTTGGATCTTCCTTATGTTTGTTCAAACATACCTACTTCTATTCATTTTTTTCCACCCAGTTGAAAAGCCTTTTTGATAAAGAACAGCATTTCCTATATGCTGTATTTGTCCTTAAATAAACAGAACCTCAGTTGAAATTCCCTTAAGGCTATATTAGATTTGCTCTCCATCAAGTTTGCTATTAAGGCATATTTACCAAGATAATGACTATCTAATCTAGGCATTCATTTTAAATTTAATGTACAAGTTCTGAAAAATGCAGGGCGTGAGGGGGTGGAAGATTTATGCTGGATATATATAATTAGCCGGGACTGGGACTATCACCATCTAATTGTTAAGACTGCAGTTCATTGGTTTCTAAATATTTTGTTTACACACCACGGTTGAGGATACAGAAAAGTATTTTTAACATGCCCAGGAGGATCTGAGAGAGCAACCTGTAATAAAATACAATAGTACTTCTGGAGTAAATGTGAATATTCATACTAAGTAGGTTGAAGACTATAAGATTAATTCAAGTCAGCTTTTGCTTCTGAAAGAACTTGGATCAGGTCAAATTTGCAGCTGTCTGAGTTAACAAAAGAAGCTTTTACTTTTTGGAGAGTTTTGGATTTCAAAATAGGACGAGAGGTTATAGACCTATAATATCTTCACAGTTTTATGAGGAAGAAACTGAGACACAGAGAGTAAAAACAAAACAAAACATATTCAAGGTTCCACATCTGGTCCCCCACGGAGCCATGATTCAAACACCTGCAGTGCAGATTTATGAAGGCATCTCTGTGAGACAAGTAACAAACCAAGAAAAATCCTACCATCTCATGGGGTGAGGAAGGTGTCTTGGAGGAAGTGGCATCTGAGCTTTACTCTGTTGGATTTTTGTAAGTGTGTTACTGACTCAGTATTTTTCCTCATCAAGTAAATAAAAACACAGTCAACATGGGAAAGAACTTCAAATGTGACCTTGACTTTCGGTTGAGTTTAGAGGGGACAGATAGTTGGAAATAGGGTGAGAAAGGGAAGCGGGACCAAGTCAGAGACTCTCAGCATTCAATTCACGCTTGGAAATCCAGGCACAATCCTGGAAGTAGCAGGAACGTGACTGAGTGATGAAATGGTATGATCGGAGTTGTGTGGGATTAATGAGTTAACAATACATGGCATAGTGAGAAAGGCAGGAATTAACTGAACACCTTCATATACATAATTTCCCAAACAAAGCAGATGAGTTATGTACAGTCCCCATCAAACACTGCCCCCCAAAATCATTGCATAAATTTACCTGAATTCTTGCTGTTACCTTTAACAAATCACATCTGTAGTAGGTCTACAAATACTAAATTATCACATGACCTTGTCCTCATCAAGCTGGGTACAGTGTGTAGTGCAGATTGAGGTACAAACATGGTATGTACTCTTTGAAATTTGTAGGTTGGAGCTAATTCGAGAGAAATTTTTATAAAGTCCTAGTGGATGTTAGGTATTTAGTTAATACTTTGGTTAGTTTAAGAATTCACTATTGAAGATGTTAGAAATGATATTATGGGGAAGTGTCTTGAGATAGCTGGTTATCTCATAAAGCTCCAAGTTGTAGTCATAGGACGTAAACACAACCAGTTGGATTGATTAGAGGATCCTATCCAAAGACATCAGTCACTGAGTCAAAACACAATACACTGAGTTACCTAAAAATGTAGTGCCCCTGTGGGGGAAGGAGGGATAAGGAAGTAATACTAAGTAAATAGAAAATATCCTTTCTCGATGTATTGAAGTAAACCAAGATTGAGTACAGAAAAGGCGTCAGGCAAAATAAGGTGCCAAAATCTACGATGAAATATCAAAATTGTAGAAGGAGTTAATGAAAATGCGTTAGCTGCAGGTTACAAGTCACTGTTGCTTTTGTTATCAGTATGTGAGAGCATTAACCATAGTAGCACTCAAATAACACCAGGATAATTAAAGTTCTGTTAGGATCCCTATTATAAAGCCCGGGTTTTTCATGCTTAACCACATAACTTGGCCCAAAGATGAAATTTAAGGCACAGCTGAAGGCTAAGAAAAGTGAGTCTTTAAATGGATACCTTGGATAAAAATGCACACATGACATATACTGTGTGTATATTTATCTATATATGATAATCTGTCTGTGTGTATGTGCATATATGAGTGTATATATATATATATGTACATGTATTCTAAAAAAGAAAAATAATTTATTTAATATAGTATTTTTGGAAGTTAATTTAATGTGAAAACTTCAGGAAGTTTAGTCAGTTAATCGATAGTCATCCATTTGTCTATGAGCTACTAATTATAATTTTTTGTTTTTTACCAGAAGTCTATTTTTGTGTGACATCACTTCCCTTAAATGTTAAGTTGATTTACAGAAATTCATCTTACCTAGTTTATAATTATGCTTTATATAGTTCTCCTCTTATCTTCTACTTGTCTCTTACTTTCCCCACCAACTCTGAAGAGTGTTTTTGAATTTAAACATTAAATTGTAAGGACTGTTCAACTTTTGAAAGGGGCAGAAACATATTAATCATCCACAAAGGCTAACAGAACTTTGTTAGGCCTTGAACCGACCCATCCCATGAGTCATGTTTACGTGTAATTCATTAAAGGATTTTTTTCTTAATCCCAAGTTTATTTTCATGTTTCTACTCTTCATTATTGTTCTTCATTTTACTGATTAAAAAAAAAGAAATGCCTGGGGTATTAAAAATATAAATTTTGTGATAAAAAATTATATGGACAAACAAGAAAAAAGAAAAGTTGCCTGCTGAGCTTTTTTTTGATACTTTTTTATCTTCTGTCACAACCTTTACAAGAGTTAGGAAGAATAGGACAATATAAGAATAGAAAAATCTTTCTATGCAACATTCTTAGAGCAATCATGTGTTTTGCAGTTAAACTGCTTGGCTATGTTGAAATTCAAGTGCTACCTAAATGTAATTTCCAGATTAGCATATTTATACATATTGTTCATTATTAATTTATGTACAATATTAAATAAAAAACATTTCCAGGCATCCTGACATGAATTAAAAATATGAATGCCATCTTACTATTGATTATTGTTCTAAATGGTTACATAAATATACTAAGAATCTTTCAATGATACACAGTGTTCTCCTGAAAATGTTTAGGTCAATTTTGTACAAAATTCATAAACTATGTCTACTGTTAGATGAAAAAAGAGTTAGTAAAACGGTCTATTTCAAAGAGAGTTCTCTATCAGAGTAGTAACAAGATTTCTATTATAGAGAATGCATCCCATTGATATTAATAATAGTATCTACTGTAAATCACATTACTGTGTGAGAACTTAGCATGTGCCATCTCTAATTTTCACAAAGGAGTCCTGTTTGCCAAACAAACTCAATAATTTTAATCATGATACTATTGTTAAAAATCCATTAATATGCAAGCCATTGTGCCAGGTGCAGGAGAAACTAAGTGATAGCACAATCATTTCAGACTCTCTGACCTCAAAGAGCCTATCATCTAACGAAAGGAGATAGATTACAAACAAAAAGGATGTCTACCAATTCATAACAACTCTCCTTATGATGCATTAAATATTTTAGTATCCTCCTAGCTAATTATTTCACTTTTATTTGTCAAAAACTGCAGTTTACATGATGTATATGAGTATATGTGTCCAAGTTTATACACAAACTTAAAATTACTTTAATTACTTTTAATATAATCAATAGATGGAACTATATTACCCTAAAAGAAAAATGGGAATTTAATCTATTTAATATCAAAGTTAAAAAAATCCGTATGACTTTCTTAGATAAAACAAGGTACCAACATTTGTGGTCTATAATTAGAGTTGCTAAGATAAAGAATCACTATTGAAAAGGAATTATTTCAAATACAATCACCCTTATTTCCACTCAGAAAGTAACCATTATTTCCAAGCTACATTGGGCTGAATTTCCTGCTAACAAATGTGATAATATAGAACTCTATGAAAATTAATGTTGCAATGAGAGCTCCAAAAATGATCTCCTCAAAAAATAATATTAGTGCATTAAAATAAAGAATTACACACTAAGTTCCAAGTTAAGCCCTCATAGCATTAATGCAAAAATAGACTGTGATGTACTCACCTTATATTTTTTCCTTTTAAACATTTTTTGAAGTGTTGGAAGATGTTTAGAGAAATTAATCTATATACCAAGATTAAGATCACAGTGAGGCTCATTTATCAGGAATGTTCAGAGGTATTTCAAACAAATAAAGAATTTCAGAAATATTTAATTTCCATTACTGATATAAGACATCCCTTTTTACTGCTATTGATTATTCACAATTTTTTTTTTTTGATTTGAGCTTTCAGACCATTATGGTACTCAGTTTGATTATACTTAAGCCATCATGTGTATGCCTTAACTTACATTGTAACTTACTTTTCTTTGTCTGAGAACCACTGTTTTCTTTTTCTTACTTTCTTTTTAAAAATTTTTACTTTAAATACTTATTAGATTTGGTTTGGAATATTCTGTGTGATTTGGAAATAAGCCAGAAAGATACCAACTCTGGAAAACAAATATCTTTCCATATTCTTCACTACATCACTTCCCACCTGTACACATAAACTTCTGTACAGGTGGTTCCTGCTCTTAGATTATTCTCTAAGAAGAAAATAAGTATAAAATAGTGAATGTTTTGCATTAAAGACACCAGTTCTAGGTATTTTATAAGTATGCAGAAGAGGGGTAGACAGAGAAGGTGGTTCCTGCTCTTAGATTATTCTCTAAGAAGAAAATAAGTATAAAATAGTGAATGTTTTGCATTAAAGACACCAGTTCTAGGTATTTTATAATATGCAGAAGAGGGGTAGACAGAGAAGAGGCTGTGGTGGCGCATAATCAGCAGCATCTATCTCAATTTCATTTAGATTGGTCTTTGGATATTGATCTTGTTCTTTTGTTTGGAACATATTTCCCTGTTTATTCTCTTTGACTCTTTATGTTGGTTTCCATGCATTAGGTAAAAAACAGCTACCTCTCCTAGTCTGGACAGAGTGGTCTTATGCAGGAGTTGAATCTTGTCAATCAGCCTGGCCTGAGATTTTGATTGCCTCTCAAACCTTGGTAATTTGTCCAAGCCATTTTTTTTGTTGTCATTAGCTTCTAATAGTTAAGGGTGTGCCAAGACCCATAGTTGTCCCAAAAGCATGAGAAATGCCCATCTGCCTGTTCAGGATTCCTGGCATAATTGTCAGGTCCTTTGGTTCTCCAACACAGGCAAATTGGAAGCCTGACTTTCAGGCAGCAGTGGACGTGAGTTAATGCAGTCTAGCTCCTTTTCAGGGAGAAACTGGAAATGGGTGTTTGCTCAGGAATGGCTGAACTATTCCTTCAGCCAGAGGGAACAGTTGCTGAAAATTTCTGTGCTCCATAATGGAACCACTTCTTTGTTTCAGGTGATCCTGGGAGACTGTGGTTGCTGAGCCCCATCAGCTTCCAGAGCTAGGTGATTTGGGGTCCAGTTTCTCTGATGGAAGGTGAAAGCTGGAGTGCTATCTATGTGTACAAGCTCCTTCTAGGGAGAAACTGAATACTTGGTTATACTCTTGGAGAAGTGTGTGTGCAGGGTGGGGAGGAGACAATGGGGGACATGCCCACAAGCTCCTTCAGGTTTCAGGGAGGGTCCCAATCAGGTCCCATGTGCAAGGTGATTAGAAACTGAGAACTTTGCCAGCAGCTGAGAAAGTATTCAGGCAACTCGTTTCAAGAAAAACTGGGAGATGGGAGGTTTTGCCTGTGCCCTCTGCACTGAGCCCAGGTGGGTAGCTGCAGGGAGTGTTTGTGCGCTCATTTCAAAACTGCTTCTTTGTTTGCTCTTGTTCTGTGTGACTCAAGAATGCGTGCCCCGTTGCCCATCAGAGATAAGTAATTGTGGGGAAGGCCTCCTTTGGGTGACAGTCCTAAATGTTACGTTATTAAATTATTGAATGTATGAACAAGATCCTCCTGGGATAAAGCTGGAGATTTGGTTTTATTGTTGGAGCAAGACAGAGGGAGGTTGGGGCTGACTGGCTCTTTTGGGTTCCTTGAAGGATCTCAATCAGCACTAGATGCAGGCTAACTAGAAGCTGAACCCTCAAGCAATAGCTGGTAATTTATGCACTCAAACTCTTCCAGGGAAAAACTGAGAGATGGCTATTTCTGTCTGCTCCCTCTGCACTGCGTCTGGGGGCAATAGCCAGAGGTAATGCTTGTGTGCCCCTTAACAACTGCTTATGTGTTTGCTATTTTCCTGTGGGACTCATGAATACAACCCTCACTGGCTATGAGAGCTGGGTGATCTGGGCACCTGTCCCTTGGATGACAGCCTTAAAAGCTGGGGAGTTATATGTGTGTTCTAAACCCTTTGCTCATCAGAGAAAAGCTGGGAGTTGGGAGTGCCCAGTTTTAAGGCACTATGTCTGGGGTGGTGTTTATGGTGAGAGTGTCTCATCTGTTTCTATTTGTTTCAATGTGGGCAATTTCTCAGTCTCAGCATGTAGGAGCCATTCAAATCTGGCTTCTGGATTTTTCTCTGAGGGAATTGCTCCATGTGCAGCTTTGTATTCTGTGCATCCATGGAGGAGGGAAATTCAGGAATCTTCTACGTTACCAACTTGGTGGTATCACTCTCCTTTTCCCCTTTTATTGAATTACAATTGGAAAATTGTAGAATATTTCCTCCTTTATTTATGTAGATTTTCCAGGAAAAAAAAGGAAGAGAATCGTCACCTTACTAGGACGCCCAATGCTATTATCAGTCCCCCTAATTGCAGCCTTGCAGTCTGTACTGTAATCATTGTTCATAACTCTCCACTACATCATCAAGATAGGTTCATGACAGTTCTGTATCTACCTAGTTGGCCATGGCCACAGGTCAGCCACCATTCTGCATATTTTACTACTTTCCCACCAAACTGTAAACTAAAATGCAGTAAGCTTTTAATCTTTTTTTAAACTGTTGTGCATACTTTGTCAGTGTAAAGATGTACATGAGCATGGCTTTCCTCCAAGAAAGAACACCTTTCAGCTCATATCAGCTACACCACACTGCTTGTAAACAATTGCTTGTCTCCTTCAAATTAGGACTCATCAAAGAATATTGGATGGAGATCCTTGGTTTAAAATGTCTAGCTGAAATTCAGATATCTACTTAGTTCTGAAAAAGTACTGAGACAGAGCTGACACTTAAATTTTCATGAACAATTCCATTTTATCATTAAGATATTTTTAGGCTGAGATTATTTTTTTCTTAAATGAGACAGTAAGCAAAAATCTTAGTGTACCATGTAAAAATGTATTAATTTTATTTTTTTTATCTTTTTTTTTAAAGATTTTATTTATTTATTCATGAGAGACAGAGGGAGAGAGAGAGAGAGAGAAGCAGAGGGAGAAGCAGGCTCCCAAGGAGCAGGGAGCCCGATGCGGGACTCGATCCCAGGACCCTGGGATCATGACCTGAGCCGAAGGCAGACGCTTAACCATCTGAGCCACCCAGGCGCCCTAAAAATGTATTAATTTTAACATGGCCTTCTGTCTCTATTTAAATATTATATCCATTTATAAATGGGTTACTGAGCTGATGAGAGAATAAGAAATGGCCTCCCAGACATTCAGACCTAGAACCAAGATTGAAAATCAACAGTCTTGGTTTAAAAAATTAAGATAAGGTGAAATCAAAATAATTTCAAAATTTAGTGTGAAAAACAATTGTTTTAAGGATTTTGAATCAAATAGTCAGAATTGGTCTTTGGAGTCATATTGAACCCATATTTTGGGTAAGCCTAAAGTGATGTAGCAGATATATTATTACCGGATTTTTTTTCTTCACAGTCTCTCTATCACATCCTTAAATCTCCAAGTCTGACATTTCTGCAGGGAGAATACATTAAAGTCCCAGAGCAGCAAGGATACAGAAGAAAGAGAGCCTACTTCCAACAAAATGCTAATAAACTCAGCATTCTGCTTGCCTTGCCCATTTTTCGGGTACACTCCATTCCCAAATCTCCTGTTCGTAATGTCTTCATTCTAAAATAGTTGATACTCTACTTCTGCAATTCACTTCCCACGCTTTTCTTAATTATCTATCCACAAAAATTTGATTGAACAACTATGTATATCTTCAAGGGAAGTGTGTGTGCGTGCACACACACACACACCAACACCTTTAGATAAAACAAACAACATTTGGAGTAATTATGTTACTCTCTCAGGTTGTAAAACTGAAATGAAAGTCTCTATTGGTTTGCTATTCTTTCTCAGATTGTTTTCCCCGAGTGATTAGCATCTGATTCAAATTTATGAGCCTAATATTATTTATGTTATAAGAATTACGCTAAGTGTCAGTGATTGAAGGTACCATGCTCAGTGTTGGAATTCTGATATAATATCCTATCAAATTATTATCAGGGAACTCATGGTATTAAGATAATCTATCCTATTAATAAAAAGATAATCTATCCTATTTTTATTTGTATACTTTCCAGAATGATCTTATATTTAATCCAAAACTACAACTATTATCTTCCACGTACTGGTATTATTTGTAACTATGGGCCACACAAAACAAGTCTCCTTCTGAAGAATGATATCTGTTCAGATATTTTCAAGGTACTATGATTTCTTATATTAAAATTTTCTTTTCAAGATGATATCCACAATTCAGTGAACTATTCTCATGAAATGCTCTCCATACAGCTCAACAAATTTGTGATCCCTTACACCATGTTCATTCTTTATGGTCTCATATTTTTTCCCCTAACTTTACAGTACTTACAACCATGTCGGTTTTACTTACTCCTTATTCATTGTCTCTTTTCATACATTGAAAAAAGTTCCCTGCAAAATGAAACTTATCTACCCTCTTCATTATTAAAGTCTTAAAATATACCACAATTCTTGGCATATAGTATATTCAATAAATATCTATTATATAAATGAAAAAAAGGATGAATCTTGTAGCTCTAAATGATCCTAAGGAATAAGCACTGAATTTAAGCCCATTATTTGATACATGATACGGAGCTACAAGAGGACATGTAAATTGCTTTAAATCATACAGTTTGCATCCAGGTTTGTACTAAAATGCAGGTCAGTTAATTCTTTCCTGGGCTTATTGCTAATTTACCACAAGCCTAACCCTGACAACTGAAGTCTGAATAATTTCACTTATATTGTGACATTTCTAATTAGATATGATTTTTATATATTATTCCATGCAGCCTGGATAGGAACTATAGAATAGTTCCCATGATTGAAATATTTTAAATGTAGTCTTCTAAAATTGTGTCAATTTTTTAAGCAATTGATGTCCTTGTTGCCCATACTTGTGACTAGCAAATCCTCCACAATTTTTAACATCAATTGGAGTTTGTGCATTTTCACACTTCATTTATCCCCATTAAGATGATAGCTGTTGGTTTCATCCTATGTTTCCAGGGTATTGAGATAATTCTAAATCTTTAATGCTGATATCTCTGATATTAAGTAGCAATTTCACATTTGTGTTTACCACAAATTTGATTAAAATGTCTCTATGCTTAAGGATACAAAACAAAGTCTCCCAGGCTAAATTTGATTCATATAAGTATTTTCATTAGCCAGTAAAGTTATTTTTTTAAATGCCCAGGAAGGTATACTAGTTTTCTAGGGCTTTTGTACCAAAATGTCAAAAACTGGGGGGCTTAAAACAACAGAAATTTCTGCTCTCCTAGTTCTGGAGGTTACAAGTCTGAAATCAAGATGTTGGTAGGGCTGTGCTCTCTCTGATGACTCTAGGGGAGAATCTTTACTTACCTCTTCTAACTTCTGCTATTTGTCTATGTAGGGGCCAAGGACAGACTGCCCAAAGTGTGCCATTTTGGCATATTGATTATTTTAAATAAGAGTTACTTAAGAGACATCTGTTAAGAACGGATACTCAGACCCTCCTGTATCCCCCTGAAAGCAGGAAATAATTCTCCCATGTGAAGTTACCCTCTCTGAACCAGGAGGTGAAAAAGAGATAGGTCCCTTATCACTAGAGATAGGGACTTCAAAAGAAGGCTATATACACATTTGTAACTTTTTACCAATTTACTACCACAGCCCAAATTCTGTTTAGAATTCCTTACTAATTGAAGTCCAAAGTTAAGTTTTTATTGTCTTATCTATTCCTCACAGATTTATTGTCTCTGTTTAAAAAGCATAAGGACTGCCTGTCTTGGTCATTTTCTTTACGTCTTGGTGTCATTGTTGAGCCTCTGTGGACACATAATAAAACTTTGATTTATTTTCTCCTGTTAATCTGCCCCATGTAAATTTGATTCTTAATCCGGCTATGGAACCATGGACAGCGTTACATCTCTCCTTCCCTGACATCTGCAATTCTTGTCATCTTGTGGCTCACAGATACATCGCTCCAGTCACATGGCTGTCTTTTCCTTGTGTGGCCTAACTTTGTCTTTCCTCATTTTGTGTCTGTCCCTGTGCTCAAATTTCGTCTTTTGGTAAGTATGCAGGACATATTGGATTAGGGCCAATACTAATGACATCATTTTAATGTAATTACCTCTGTAAAAGCCCTATTTCCATATAAAGTCACATTCTGAGGTACTAGAATTAAGGACTTTTAACATATTTTTGGGAGGGGGACACAATTCAACTCATAACAGAAAGCATCTAGATTTGTGATCTCTACTCATAGTTGTGGATATATATTACGCTATTCATCATATACAGACCATGTCATGCAAACCATACATATAAGTCCTAAATGCATATATGTCCAAATGTAGGATATGCATGGCATGTTTTTATATATGGGTATGTATATGTGTGTGAATATATTTATACATATACATGGAAGCACAAAGTTACAAACCTTTTAGGCTGCATAAAACAAATTTTCCACTTTGACAAAAGCTAGTGGTTAAGAATTTAAGGTAGTTTTTCAGCACATAGCATTCTATCTGATCAACTTAATTGTGAAGTTAGTTTATATGACTTCATTTTATACACAATGATATCACAAGTCCCCATTCTTCTTTTCAATCTGGTAACAGATTTTAAAATGGAGCAAAAAGAGGAATCTATTAATGCCTAGCAATATTTCTATAGATCTAATAACATCCAAGAGAAAACACAAATTTCCTTTAAATGACTCTGAGGTTGAAAGAAAATAGTACATATGTGAATGTGACTGAATTCAGATATTTTCCTGCTAAAGTAAGTCATTTTCTTATTTTCCTTATTTATAGCTTAATATTCGAAAAAGCAAAGGTCATCAACTTGCATATTAGTCACAGTTAAAAAGATAAAACAACAGTGTATTCAATTAAGAACTTTCCATTCTTACCCATGATACGCATGGGAAAATAGAGCAAAATGGAGCATCAAATTCTAATTTTTTTAAACAGAATAATACATTTATCTAATAAATCTGTGAAAGGTATTTTAAATAACATATGGATTACCATGGGATTTGCTATGATGGGATGAGATATAATACATAGTGGAAGTCTTACTTGCTAAAGTCTAAGTTTAAATTCTAGACTTACTTTCTTACCTCATGATCCATTAAAATCAAAGTGTCAATCTGATTTTACTCCTGGAAAATGGTTCCCATTCCCATTGTTCAACAGCAGCCCCTGCTGGCTACAAAGCTCACTGCTAATTTCATGTTGGTTGGATTTCTGCGGTCTTGTAGGATCTAAACATCATTCCAAAGTGTGGTGTTCAGTTGGAGGGTTAGATACTGTGGGGAGAAATAATAAATATCAAAAGGCTTGAATGAAGATTTCTTTAATAGTTCTAGTTTAATTTCACACCTAGAGAAAAATGAGGTCTTTCCATTCAGGGTTTCTACAGTCTTATTGCTTAGGTCACACAGCAACCAGCTTGTGGATGGCTGTACGTTAGAAAGCCATTCATGACCGTTGTCTCAGAAATAGCTACTTTATTTATAGATATGAAACATAGTTGTATATGGATGAAATAACAGGCTCTATAAAAATGATTGAAAGAAAAAAAAGCGCTCTGTCATACACATCAGTACTTAAAGGGGACACTTTACAACATAATGGTGGTTATCACAGGAAGAGTGGAAAATTTGGAAAGGTATCCTGAATCCCTTTCTTATTATTTTCAACATATTAACTTTGAATTCCAAATACAAACTAAATATTATCCTAAAGCATAAATGATGCCTTTAATGTAGATCTTTCAATGTAAGTAATAACTGTACAGCCCACTGATACGAATTCCTTGCCAACACTCTCTGAAATAGACAATTGGTTTTTTAATTGGGATGTTCAGCTTGTTATATTTGAAATTTTGCCTCAGTAACATTTTTTTTCTACAATGGACTTACATTTCTTTTAAGGAAGCTGAACAGTACTTGAAGATTTACTTTAGTCTTAGGAATTTTTATTTAAGAAAAATAAATTTAAACATTCAGTATTCTGGACGAGTTTCTTCCTAATGCAGCATAATATTCATATTGCAGAGATTAAAGCTTTTCTTTTCTAGCTCTATCAAATTATCATCTGGTTAGTTACTTCTGATAGTTTGAAGTGTTATAGTAGTAGAATCAGTATTTCTTTTAGTACCAGAAATATATATATATATATATATATATATATATACATATATTACTGGAAAAATTATTGATTTTGCAAACGATCACTGGGGTTTATTTATTTTTTTAAGCAAACTCTTATATAGTATGTGTTTTGGGTCAGGAACTGCCTTAAGATATTAAAACATTAATTAATTTAATCATTTAAACAACCTTAGAAGACTGTAGGATAATTTGGATTAATTTTGCTCAGCAAATATTAATTCTTTTTTCTGCCCATTGTGGGTGAGTTTATTACCTTGGCTAATGAAGCATGGCTTGGACCTGAGACTTACTTTTGCCAATGGATGGGTTTATTGGCTTACAAAAATGTGAGCACATTTGATCAGAACAGAGTTCTTCAGTGTGCTTGCGTGTTTTGGCTTACTTCTTATGCTATTATAATATATTAGGCACTGTTCCTTTAGCCAAAGTAAACACATTGAGAGAACCTGAACCCAACCACCAACTTCAGAACGTAGCCAAGCAAAACCTCCCAGAAAAACCCATGCTAGGTCAACTGAACCTTCCTTAGGGTTTCACTAAATCTATCTTTGTTGGCGCTATTTGATCATTTCCTGTCCACCTGACAGCAAACCAGTAAGCACCATACAGGGTTAACGTTCTTACAGGGGTAATTGACTCAGTTTTCATGGGAGGGTGGGTAGTTGCCACACAGTAGGAACAGGAAGGTGTATGACTGGACCTGACTTGACTTTTTGGTCTCTTCTTGGCATATCTATGTTGAGTAACAATCATAGATAACCATAGTTTGGCAATGGTATGGAAACCAGGGTCTCAATCCCCTGAGAAAGAAGGTCTGGGCTATCCCATGAGGTGGGCAACCTACACCTGACCAAATGGTAGAAGAGAACATGATGAGTATTTTTTGTAGCCTAAGTACCAATTGCAGCTGTGACTACTATGGATCTTTCTATTACTTTTCCTCTTATAAGGTTTTTTTTTTCCTAAAGAAATCATACTTTGCTACCATCATGAAAAAGAAGCATTGTCAGCACAGAGAGAATTTATTGTGAGAAACAGGTGGATATGAGGGCACAAGGGATGAACTTCTACAGACACTGTCAGCACCCTTCCATTAGTATGGTACATTTATTATAACTGATGAGCCAATAGTGATATATTTTAAGTCCAAAGTTTACATTATATTTGTATTGTACATTCTATGGGTTTTGACAAATGTATAATGACATGTGTCCACCATTATAGTATCATACAGAATAGTTCCATTGCCCTACAAAATCCCCTCTGCTCCATCCATTCATCCCTCCCCACCAACCATTGACAACTGATCTTCTTACTGTCTCTATAGTTTTGCTTTTTCCAGAATGTCATGTAGTGGGACCCACATTCCCCTTTTATTAACTGTTGAGGCTGTTATCACAATGAGCTCAGTGACTTGAGGAGCATTGCAATTTATCTTGGGCTGTAGAGTTAGCCCCTCAGGCTGAGTCTTTGGATTCTTGGTATGAGCCTTTGTAGAAAACTACAAGTGGTAGGAGAACCTTTCTCTTACTTTCAGCAAAAAGTTATTCACAGCTTTTCAACCGTTCTATTTACCTTCAAGAGATACTTCACAGCCGTTGAAAACATGAGCAGCTTGCCCCAAGGAGAACAAAAATTGAAAAAAAAAAGTATATATAGAGCCGTAAATCTACCAAAAATTATGGGTAGAAAGTGACAGTTGAGAGTCAGATTTCGGGACTAGGCATAGGAGCCATAAGTAAACAGGCCTTTAGGTTTGCTTTCAAATTCATCCTTTTCATAACTCTGTAAGTTAAATATTATGATTAACCATAACATTTCTCCTAAAAGGTATGCTCCATTAATATTTTCTGGAGTAGTTTTCCAATATACCCTGTAGCCACCAACTTGAATTGGCCACAGTTGTTCTGCTACATGTGAGGCCCTTCAGTTTTTTAAGGGATTACATGTTGTGCTAGTTGAAAACATGATCACTATTTTTATTATTACTTTATCTTTGCACTTGGAAAAGTATAACCACCAAATTGCTACCTCTATCTCACTTCTTTCTCTTGCTATTATAACCACAAGCAAAGCAAACAGATGTTTATGTCACAAAAACATGTAGAAAATATGCTAGGCCAAGAGAAACAACAAACATAATGTGGACTTAGCATTATTTTCTCTAATCCACTAAAGGTGATTACCCCAAAAGGGACCTGTTTAGGCTACTCCTATATTTCTAGGAAGTTGTTGATTAATTACTTATTATATAGAAAAATTGCCTTTCTTTGGTCATGGGGAATAGCATAGCACCAGTTATATACCAATGACTGGCTTTCTGCCATACACCAGCTAATATGGAATAGTGTGTAATCTAAAATTCAGTTACTTATAACATTATCATCAGTATTATCCATTATTCTCTCAAGAAAAAAATATATACTGCATTTGATACTATCTCTTTTCTGAAACTAGTCGAGTTTGAAATAATCTTGAACACAGTTTTAAAAAAAGTAGAAATTGTCACAAATATGAACAATTTTATACACTCTGATCTTATTAGGGGATTAATTAGTTTCTATCTCATTTAGATTGCTTTTGGATAATTATTGCATGTTAGCAAGCAAGATCTAAGGTGTAAGTTTAGAAGGTCTAAGTTATTGATAAAGGAAATATTGTGAAGTAATTATTTGAATAAAAACTTAAAGTATGAATATCAGGTATTCTTTTTTTTAAGATTTTATTTATTTATTTGACAAAGAGAGCACAAGCAGAGCGAGTGGCAGGCAGAGGGAAAGGGAGAAGCAGGCTCCCCACTGAGAAAGGACATCAATGTGAGTCTCGATCCCAGGACCCTGGGATCATGAACTGAGCCAAAGGGAGACACTTAACCAACTGAGCCACCCAGGTTCCCCTATCAGCTGTTCTTGATAGAATATATATTTCACTTTTTAAATGAAATCCAAGTCCATCATATGCAATATGTTTATACAATGTGCCAACCAGCAATCTGTAGACAGATATTCAATCTTTATATGTTTGCCACAACAATACCCTTTTCAGATGATACATTTAGTTGTCTACAAGTTTATGTTATTAAATACATTTAATATTTTTACAGTAAGTTCATAGAAGTAGAATTATGGGCCAAAATTTGAATATGTATTTAAATATATGATTCCCATGGTGAAAACTTCTTCTATAAAGTGTATAGTATGTGGTACTCCACCCACAGGTCTAAGAAAGTTCTTGAATCCTCTACAACTGTACTGATACTTAGATTTATTATTCCTAGATTCTATGCCAGTTTAAGAGATAAGCACAAGTTTTGCATTTTTTTTAAGATTTTTTATTTATTTATTTGAGAGAGAGAGAGAACCAGCAGGATCAGGGGGAGAGGGAGAGGGACAGAGACAAGCAACCTCCCCACTGAGCAGGGAGCCCAATGCTCAGGACTCTGTCCAAGGACCCTGAGATCATGACCTGAGCCAAAGTCAGATGCTTAACCCACTGAACCACCCAGGAGCCCCTAGTTTTACATTTGTTTAAATAATATTTTCTTCCATTAGTATTTTTTTAAGATTTTATTTATTTGCGAGAGAGAGAATGAGAGAGAGCATGAGAGGGGGGAGGGTCAGAGGGAGAAGCAGACTCCCCACTGAGCAGGGAGCCCAATGCAGGACTCGATCCCAGGACTCCAGGATCATGACCTGAGTCGAAGGCAATCACTTAACCAACCAAGCCAACCAGGCGCCCTTCTTCCATTAGTATTGTTGTTGGTATCTTTTTCTTATGATTATATCAATGTCTCTATCTATCTATATCTATGTACATATGTATCTATCATCTTTATTGCAAATTGCATGATCATAACCCCTTCTCACTCATATATTGAAGTATTCATTTTTTACTAGTGATTTAAATTAACCCCTTCGGTAATGATTAAAGCTTTGTACATTATAAATGCTATCTGTTTTCTCAATTTTTATTTACTTCTCGATTTTGCTCATTCATCAATATTTAAGGCACAGAAGTTAAAATGTTTGTGTGGTCCAATCAATAAGTCTTTTCCTTTATAGTTTCTGTGTTCGGTGGTAAAGAGTGGTTTTGAGGCAAGAGTTTTCATTTTCAATAAACTTTTATTGAGCACTTGTCCTAGCTTAGAGGCAGAGAGAGTCGGTTAAGTGCTTGTCCTGCATGAAATTTCAATCCAGTTGTGGAGATAAGAAAATAAATGTACATTCACACAACATTAAGAAATGTTTTACCAACAGCGATCAACAAATAAATGCAAATTGATATGGTGCAAATTGAGAACATGTGCTAAGAATAAAGGAATGGGTAATTGAATAGAATTTTACAAGAGAGGGAAATTGGAGATAATAAAATGCACAGGGCTTTCAAAATTTTCATGACATCTTTTTCAGTGGTTTTTCTATGCATGTATGAATTATTCCACTTTGCATATATTGAAACAAGCTGGACATCGCTGAATGAATTTTATAAACTTTCTGCTAGAACATGAGGAGTTGACATGCTATAAATACTTAAGTAGAAATGCTATTTTCAGCATCCTTCTATAAGAAATTGAGAGAGTTGAGTATGGACGGAAAAGAAAAATTAATTATTTCTCTTACCAACCATGAACACATTCCACACCACCTAATCCAATTATGCCTTCCCACCCATCTGCCAGACACTACTCTAGAAGCTTCAAAGGTAAATATATAATAAGAGAGAAAATTATGGAAGTGGTGATAGTATTATGAAGTCATCAAAAGAATAAAAGCCACAAAATAAGAAAGCAGAATTTTCTTTTACTTCCAAAAATATATATCATAATCTAGTTGTCATCATTGGTGTCTGATGCTCATTTTTAGTGGTGAAAAAAAGATTTGCAATTTTGGTGAGATATGTTAGTGAAATGTTCTCAGTACTTTTGATTTCCTGGGAGTTGTCCCTGTTCTGCCTCCCTCCAGTAGTCTCCAGCTCTCACTGCTGATGCCAAATGAAGCAGGAAGAGGTAATGACATTGTTGACAGTGGCTTATTTTCAGTTCCTGTGCCTGCTGTATACTTTACCTTTTAATTGTCCTATGCTTGGGTTCTGAATGATTCTGTTCAGAGCCATAATTTTTATTCTTACTTGGCGTATATGTCATCAAACCCTAAATTCCATGATACTAAGGTGAGCAGGACATGGCCAACCTAGGGGAAAAACTCATGATAGTGCATTCATGTTACTTCTTTAAACCAAAGAAATTAAAATTATGCTTCTCCTTCTTGGGAGCTAATTAGATCACTGTATACTGAAGTGAACCCACAATCATAGTCTTCTCAAGATAAAAATTCTCCTAAACCACGACATACAGTTTTGTGGTATCTTCCCCAAAGGCAGGATGGGAAACAAAATGTGAAAGGACATCTGATTTCTTTCTAACTTACAGTTAATTGTTTACTTCTAGGATGTGTACCTATTCTATCAGAGTTTTGGGTTTCTGACAATTCTATAAAAGCTGCTTGTTTCTTTCCTTATAACCCTTCTTCATATGATATTTATGTTTTTTATGACCCTACCCCCACCCCTTGACAGAACTGCATTTAAAGGGGAAATAAGGAACAGCCAAAAATCTCTTACAATCAGGTAAGGTGATAACTTACTTTCAAGAAGCAACATACCATAAAATATGTCTCATTGTCTAATGTGTTCAATTAGAAATGTGTTTTATTTTAGAACAAAAAAATGTATACTGTGTGTTTTTGCAAAATTATTTTTGACTCATACTGTTTATCAAATTCTAATGAAAATAAATTTTAATTTAACTGTGTGTGTTTTAAGATTTTTTTATCTTATTCATTTTGATTCAGGGGGTTTCTTTTGATAAATGCTTCCCATTTTTATACTGTTGACAAAAGCATAATATCTTACTACGTTGTGATGGGATAAAAATGAAGGAAGAAGGAAAAATCTCTTATCTGGACTGAATGTTTCATGTAGTTACTACTTATGAGAATAAACCTCAGAGGACCTTAATGTCACTAAAACCATGTTGAACGTGTAATTGGTCACAACGCCTTATCCTTAAAAATCTTCCATGCTGCCTTGTTTGTTTCCCCTCTGCAATGTGACTCCAAGTGGGTAAAGAGGATCAGAAACTCAAATACTTGGTAAATTAAAAAAAAATTCTCCTTAAGAGCCTTGGAAATATTTGGAAGAGGAAGAACATGAACTATTCTATAGAGGTAATAAAACCATCACGTTACAAATTTATTGAAAAACTTCTAAGTTACTATCCTTTCCAAATTTCTGTTTTGTCATGATTAATATACGCCATTCCCTCATTACCTATAAGCACTGGTCTCATCTTGAGTTCAAGTCTCATGTAAGACAGTATGAAATAATAAAAAGTTATTCTCAGTTAAGGATACAGAAGACTGAAATAAATATGAATAAATTTTATAACAATAGCACCAAATTTTGAAATTAATATTAGTGTAGGATCTATGTGCTGTATGAAGTTAAAGAATCAATTGTGCTGGAATTGTTATTTAGGATCGTATACAAATATAGCCCTTAGGAAAATTTAAACATTAAAATTTAAACCTTCTTATACTTGATTCTTTGTGATTAAACTTGACCTGCCTTTTTGGTCTTATTTCTGGAAACTATACTCTTGAAATCAAATTGAACTCCCTTCGATTCCTGGAAAAAGTCTACACCTGCCCCACCCTTTTTCTATGCTATATTTTCTATGTGCAGCACTTTCTTTCACTCCCTTCAACTATTTAGTTCTTACTTAACCTACCAGTCTGGTATTTGAGAATGTTTCTTGATCCTCCAAATCCAGCGAAGTTGCCATTCTCATTGCACCCTCTGGTGGTCATTTCCATATCCACCTTAGTTGATTAAGCCAACCCCTGTATATTCCATACTCTATACCACGGGCAGTTGCAGAAAAAGGCATGTGATCCAATTCTAGACAATAGAACCAGGAGCAAATTCTGTTGGAAGACTTCTAATAAAAGTTTCCTCATTCACAAATTAGAGCCAGAGGAAAATACAGTATCTCTTCTATTTTTAAAACTTATTGTTTTTGCTTCTGCCATTATTGCTGCTGATGTTATTTTTTACATGATTTCTGGGACTGCTGTTGCTATATTTTTTAACAGCTTGAGGTTGATATCAACCAAAATGGTGGAATAATGAAGACATGAGAAGAAATTAACTTTCCATGCACATCGTGGTGCCAATACATCAGCCACGTTTGAGGTCAATTTTAGCAGTTATTAACATTCTTGTTTATCCAGCACATGACTTGCTTTATATATTTGCAGAATCTTTTACCATTTTGAAGAAGAGCCCAAAACTCACTACCAAATCCAAAAATGCCTTATGTTCTTTTTCTTAGCCTTCCTTGTGTTGGAAGACTTTCCCCATGGATTGCATTCCTGTACAGCTGAAGTCCCTTGAGCAAAAGCATGTATAGTCAATTTTTGTGTATGGAGACCATCCAGGATATTTAAATCTTTCCCCCCCTTTTTTTTGGAGGAGATTTGTTTATATCTCAAGATAATATACATATAGATGGTTTCTGCCTCAGCATCATACCTCCTTACATTCCGCAATAAAGATAATATTCCTGTTGTTCTTTCTTTCTCTGGAAGGGAAGATAGACAGGTCTTGAGCAGGCCTACATAAGATCAGAGTTTTCTAATTTTGACATTTCTCTCCTGTGATACACCTCACAGCACTTATGCAGATAACTTCTGGCTCTCATTATATTGCCCTGTGGGAATTGATGTATAGGGAACAAATATGAGTGATAAATGGTGTTTGTCTCTGACCAAGGAGTCATCTGTATTTTATTAGGCTGCCTCAGGTATGAATTCAACATTCCGTCCCAAAACTCAACAGGAAGAATGGACTCAGCATGGCAACATGCTCCTTGACTTTTGTTTTTTTAATATTTATTTATTTTTTTTGAGAGAGAGAGCATGAGGGTGGGGGGAGGCAGGAAGGAGCAGAGGGAGAGGGAGGGAGAGAATCTCAAGCAGACTCCCAGCTAGTGTGGAGCCCAATGTGGGGCTCCATCCCAGGAGCCTGAGATCATGACCTGAACTGAAATCAAGAGTCGGATGCTTAAGCCACTGAGCTACCCAGGCACACCCTGGTCCTTGACTTTCTATGGTAGGCTAACTTGTTAGTTGACAAGTGGGGTAAAATTATAGACTCTTTATTGTTTTCCACATCTTTGACATCTTATGGCTAGAGTTTAGTCGCAAGACTAAATCTCATCAATTGGCTACCTTACCCATTTTCAACTGGAAAGGTTCATATGAAAAATCACATACAGGGGTGCCTGGGTGGCTCAGTTGGTTAAGCAGCTGCCTTCAGCTCAGGTCATGATCCTGGAGTCCCAGGATCGAGTCCCGCATCAGGCTCCCTGCTCAGTGGGAAGTCAGCTTCTCCCTCTGACCCTCCCCTGTCTCATGCTCTCTCTCTCATTCTTTCTCTCTCTCAAATAAATAAATAAATAAATCTTTTAAAAAAAATCAGGTACCATATTGAATTTCTAGACACAGCAGTTGCATTTTCCAGTATCCATTGGTAGTTGTGTCAACAACATGACCTGCCAGAACTCTGACTATTGGTGTTGTCAACCTTGGGATTCTACTAAAACATAAGTCAGTTCATGTCACACAGAAACTTTCTCCTCCTGCCAGAGGATTTATTATTCTCCATGATACTCACCACAGTCTGGTTTACTTCATTGTTTACTTTTTTATGTCCAGACTCTGGAATGTAATCTACATGAGGGAAAGCATTTTATATGTTATTACTTCCATCTGCACATGATAGACTCAAAAATGTTTCTGAGGGAATGAGTATCAAGAATTTTGAAGAAATTAATATTGACTCCCTATTTTTCTCTTAAGGAAATCATCCATTGTGTGGAGTGAGTAGTTTTTTTTTTTTTTTTAACCTCTATAAATTAAAATAAAATAAATATCTGGAGAACAAGTGGAAATGTGACCATAAAAAATAAAATATACCGATACATACATTTGTAAACAAATTTTAGTATGTAAATTGCCACTATGATTAGCATTTGTGTTTGTTATCTAGCTGCACAATGAATTATCCAAAAACTTAATGGTTTAAAACAATAAACATCATCTCACACAGTGTCTGTGGGTGGGGAATCCTGGAGTAGCTTAGCTGAATGGTTCTGGCTCTGAATCCCTCATAAGGTTCCTGTTAAGATTATGGCTGTGGCTGCAGACATCTGGAGGCTTGACTGTGGCTGGAGGATCTGTTTTTACGATGGGCTCATTTCCAGAACTGGCAAACTGATCAGGCTGTTGGCAGGAATATTCAGCTTTTCACCACACAGCGCTATCCTTAGGGGTGTTAAGGATGACTTAAAATGGAGCAGCTGAATTGTCCCAAAGGGAGTGATGCAATAAACAAAGACATCAATATGCCTTTTACGATTTAGCCTTGAAGTCATATTCTGTAATTTCCACGGTGGCCTGTTGGTTACACCAGTCAGCCTGATGCCATGTTGGAAGGGACCTGACAAAGGCCTGACCACCACAAGGTGAGCATCACTTGGGCAATACTGGAGGCTGACTTCCACAGCAGTAATGAAGTCCTGCAAGTGTTATCTTCTTGCAAGGAAAGTATAGATATTTAGAACATTTTTAAGTTCTGTAAAACATTTTTATTAATGGACAAAGGAAATGACTGAACAGACCAAATAAATAAAGTGTGTAGTTTTGTGATGTTATAAGAGATTCTTAATTTCTCTAGGCATCATTTTTCTTTGGGCACAATTTAACCAACATAGAGATTGAATTAGTGATATATTCCTGCTGCAATTTGTGGATGTTGGTAGGTTATATAACAAACTGACCGAAAACAGAGACTTCACACACAGTGAGTGCTCATGTTATTATTTACTAATTTCAATCCCTGGCAGATGCTTTTTTTAAAGGAATTTTAAGCTCTAGCAGAGCCTAAATGTATGACCATTTATTAGATGGCATCCATCTTGTCTTTACACCTTTATGTGTCCAAATCATTAGGTAGATTCTTACAGAATGTGTTGAAGAGAATTTAAAGTGCATTGTGTAACATATGATATAATATGAAAGTAATACATTTTCTAAATAACATATGGTAAATTATGAAAGTATTTTTCTTCTCAGTATATAGAAGGATTGTGAAGAAAGAATATGTGGTATAGAGCGGCATTTATCTTGGCCCACCCTCTATCTAACCAATATTCATCTGCCATTTTGACCTCTTATATACTGTATTACTTAGCATCTGCTAACCTGAAAATAAAGAACCACACAATGAGAGGTAAATGAAGGTTTATCTGGGATCAAAGAACTGCATTTCAGGGAGCACAGATTCGGGTAGAAACCTAAACAGCGTCCTGCTGATAGAGTGAAAATAAGGGGATTTTATGAGAAAAAGGAAGGGGGGCAATTCTAGGAGTTGAAGAAATGGGGGAAAATGTTTTCTATGGGTTTTAACAAGTTAAATTACTCTGGATTATACATTGATTGACTACTGATTCTATCTTTACAAAGTCTGCAACCATTGGCCTTGTGATCAGGACGTGACTCTGACTTCTCAAGCAATTGCTTTATTTTTTTTTAATTTTTAATTTTTTTTAAAGATTGTATTTATTTATTTATTTGAGAGAAAGACAGAGAAAGAGACAGAAAGCATGAGTGGGGAGGAGAGGGAGAAGCAAGCTCCCCGCTGAGCAGGGAGCCCGATGCGGGGCTTGTTCTCAGGACCCTGAGGTCATGACCTGAGCAGAAGGCAGACAGACGCTTAACCCGTCACCCAGGTGCCTCAACAAGCAATTGTTTTGGACAATTGTCATTTTGCCAAATACAAAGTTTTTGGCCCAGTTCAAACAAAGATGGTTACAGTAGTTCCTCCGCAGATACAGCTCTGACTCTGTTTTAAATGGCTCGTCATGTCAGTGTTTCACACTCTACCTAGTGCTTATTGAGACTATTACAAAACCTCTTATGCATTTCCATTAATTAATTAATTAATTAATGGGCACCACACCCAACATGGGTCTTAAACTCAAGACCCTGAGATCAAGATTCCCACACTCTACCAACTGAGCCAGCCAGGTACCCCTGCATTTCCTTTTAATTCTCTGTTGTCAGACTACTTAAAACTTGGGTCGTTAATATCATTCTGAATTTTTACTGAGAGCATTGCTCTACATGGTTAACCAAAATTTAAACTTGTACCCTAATGTATGCTTAATATGATATATATTATTCTCAAAGCTATTCTTGCTTGTGCCTTAATGTGCTTAAGTGTTCCAAAATATTGTAAATGTTTTTAAACTAATTGAATGTCTTTAATTTTACTATTGTAAAAAAATGTGGTTCTTGTGTTTTCAATAATAAGAAAAAATTTTAAGCTGTTATGATATTGTCATTTATAATAAGAAATATATGTTGAGTCTTTATCCTTTCTGGCATAGAGCTCCTAAAACCCTTGGAATTTCTTAAGTTGTGAGAGTAATAAAAAATGTCTTTTGTTATGTTAATGAGGCAACTTTTAGATCAACCAAGGACGAGGGCTGGTCCTTTGAGGAAGCAACCAAGTGATTAAAGGGCTGGAACTTTTAGTTCCATCCTCCTCATCTCTAGGGAGGGGAGAGGGACCAGGGGTTGAGTCAATGGCCAATGGGCCAATGATTTAATTAATCATGCCAGTGCAATGAAGCCTTCATAAAAACCCCAAAGTATGGAATTTGGAGGGCTTCCAGGTTGATGAACATGTGAAGATTTGAGGACAGTGGCACCCCCAGAGAGCACAGAAGCTCTGTGCCCTTTCCCCATACCTTGCCCTATGCATCTCTTCCATCTTGCTGTTCCAAGATATATCCTTTTGTAATAAATCAGTAATCTAGTAAGCAAAATATTTAAGTTACGTGAGCCTCTCTAGGAAATTAATAGACCCCAAGAAGGAGGTTATGATGGGAATCTGTAATCTATAGCCAGTTGGTCAGAAACACCAAGCAACAACCTGGCCTTGTGACTAGTGTTTGAAGTTGGAGAGAGAGGAGTCTTGTGGGTCTCTACCCTCTGTGGAATCTGATGCTATCCCTATGTAGATAGTTTAGAATTGAGTTGAATTGCAGGACACCTAGCCGATATCCTGAGCATTGCTTGTGGTGTGGGGAACCGTCTCCCATCACACACACACATTGAAATTTGTGACCAAAACCCAAGACAGCTGTCTTAAAATAAAACAGGTAATCTGGACTTTTTGTGTCATTTTTTCCCTCTCAATTTGAATGAGTACCTTCATTTGAGTCAATGACCTATGTGAATGAAGGAACAGTATTTTATAAGATTTATGACTTCCATCTCTTAGCACTACACAAGTTCATGTACTTGAACTAAAATTTTACATGCTTTAAAATAAAGTGAATAGCAAATTCAAAACAAGAATGTTTAAGACTTTTTTAAAAAGCTTTCATATTATAGGGGCACCTGGGTGGCTCAGTTGGTTAAACGGCAGCTCTTGATTCTGGTTCAGGTCATGATCTCAGGATCCTGGGATCAAGCCCTGCTGTGGGTTCTGGTGCTCAGTGGGGAATCTGCCTGAGGATTCTCTCTCTCCCTCTTCCTTTGCCCCTTCCCCTGCTTGTGCATGTGCTCTCTCTTTCTCTAAAATAAATAAATAAATCTTAAAAATATTCACATTATATTTGATGTCTAATCCACTGTCTGTGACTATTAGGTATCTTCTGGCAGTACAATATTCCAGGTTGTTCCTTCCCACTGGAAATCTATTCTTATACTATTTTCCCAAGATTGTATTTTTCAAAATTTAACCTTCTTGAATTTTTTCCCAGATATTTTTAAATAAAATTTACTCATGATTTAAAATTACTTAACATTTTATGATGTCTGTCTTAAACATCTATAATATTAATCAAAATAAAATTTGACTGGAACTAACAAGAAAGGAGCCAAATATTTTCTTTTTCTCAGAAATAAATACAAGATATGAAGTTTATATCATTCCCCACATAATCAAGAAATGTTGCCCTAAACAACTAATTAAGCATTTCACACCATGACCATTCTTTGCGGGTTGAATCCATACACCTGGAGATTAAACTGGTCAAGCATTCAAAGGTGCTTGGAAAAAACATGCTATTGAGCTGCAATTGTCCACACAAATAAGCAATTCATGAAATAAATAAAGAAATACATCTATTATATAAAATTTGTTGCTAAAAAAATCTTCTTAGTTTTAAATAATTGGTATTTATTTTGTTTTCAAATTTAGGTTGACTTGGAAGTTTTTGATATCCTAAGTATAATTCTGGTTTTAAGGTTTTGCATATGAAAAGCCAAAATCTATTTTTTTTAACTATTAAGTTGTTGGGGTTTTTTTAAGATTTATTTATTTATTTATTTTGAGAGAGAGTGAGAGAGAATGAGCGGGAGGGGCAGAGGGAAAAGTAGAGAGAATCCCCAGCAGACACTCTGCTGAGCAGGGAACCCAATGCCGGGCTCAGTCCCATGACCCTTACATCATGACCTGAGCGGAAACCAAGAGTTGGTCGCTTAAATGACTGCACCACCCAGGAGTCCCAAGAGCCAACATCTATTTTATAAAGGTGTTAAATATATTTTATAGGATATCCTTAGATTCCATGCTCTTTCATTTATAAAATATATTGCAATTATCTATTTTTTTTCTCCTCAGCTAAATGTTCAGCTCCATGATGTCAGGTATATATATCTATTAATTTGGCATCTCTATATTAAAAGTGCAAAGTAGTTATTAGTAGTTGGCAACATTATAGTATTCTAAACTTTCTACAAAGTGATTTCTAGGCATTTGAGATTACTAAAGAATAGTAGACATTTGGGACTGGAAATGGACTATGAGATCCAAAGGACTTTCTTAATTTTACACATGAGGCCAATTGTATCAGATATTTTCTCCGAGGTCATACAGCTTATTAGTAAAAGGCAAGATGAAAATGCAGCTCACTTATTCAACAAATGTGTGTAAAGTGCTATGCAACAGGTACACTGAATTGGTAGTACTCATGGGGTGTAGTTATAAATTAACTTCATTCTTTCTTCTATTTTTTTAAACCTTCCACAAGTGCATGGTCCCTCCTTTAATCTTGATTGAAAAGTTAGAATGACTCCATGATATTTTTTATCACTATTAAATAGCAGAAAGTCAAATAGTCACTTCATAATGAAAATGCACCTTCAGTTCACTAATTAAAACCATCCAATATGTAGATCAATACTGTAAACATCATTCAATGATAAGATTTTTTTTCCCAGCTAAAGCCAGCTGTGGTGGGTTTCCAGCTGCCTTGAAGTAGAACTACGGTTCTTCGACTGTCAGTTATCACTCACCAATTTCCCTTTCTTTTTCTGTTATTTTAATGCCATCAAGAAAAAAAGGGTTGGATAGATAGGAGATGAGGAAATCAGAAGAGTTAATTCATTGGTACTATGAAGGATGGCTTTGCATTCTCATGAGTAATAAATGTTTAAAGCTTTTCCTTCATAGATATTTTCTGAGTTCTCTGCTGGTTCCCTCACTTGTTCTGACATGGGCTTGATTTTTCTTTTAACCAGCCACCCAGATCTACACACTTTAGCATCTTCTCCCTGTGGAGCAGGCTACAACCTCCTACCATTGGTATACCATCACCCTGTAGACTATCTCTTGTGTTGACTTCCTTATGGTGCTTGCCTCACCTGGCCCCAGGAATCACACATATTTGTTTTGTTGCTGGTCGGTGATTACTTTCAAGTTTTAGACCTTCTTCCTATTGCCATTGGTCACTACTTTTCTCAAGTATGAGTCAGAATCGCATTCTCTGTGCCTTTCCAGTGGCATAAAGTATATAATAAGCTCCAGGAATGACCTAGTTGAAACCCCTTCAAACTAAGCTTGAAGTTAGAAAAAGAACCGCATCCTTATATCCCTACTTACTTTGGTAGAGGACGGATTAAGACTCAAAACAATTCCTATCAATCTGGTTCAAAAATCTTCCTCGATATTCACTCCTTCAAACACTTTGCATCACAGATGGGAGTAAGGGAAACATTTACCAGTCACCCACTTTAAAGATCCATGTGAACCAGCAAATCTTTCAAGATACAAAAAATGTACTTACTGAAAGTTTGAGTTTAACTTTTTGTGATAGCTGTTGTATATTAGACATTACCATGGAGAGGCAATGGTGAACTAAAAGAGTTCGGGTCCCTGTCCTCATGGAGCTTAGTTTGTAGAAGGGGAATTACCATTATTCAAATGAAAATAATAACAACTGTAATAACAAAGTGTGAAATTACAACTGAGTAAGTGCTTGGAAGGGGAGGTAAATGCTGCTGTAGGTCACATCCTAAAGATGGTTTGGACCATTAAAGAGGTTGGTTGAGGTTTCCATAAGAGACCATTTAGTTGAGGTCTGAAAGTTGAGTACAAATGAACTTGATGGAGAGTGAAAGCCACCAGTGAAAGCCTGCTCAATGGCAATAGAGAAATTTCCACTGATCCTATACTTTTCAGGTTCAAGAATTATCTATAATACTTTACTAAATTCAATGTTATTCAAATATTGAAGGAGGTTCACCTTAGATAACTATTTAAAAGCAAATTAAATGGGTTCTAACTTTATGTCTCTATTACTAAATGTTTGCACAGCATAAGATAAGGCAGTAACATGCAAAACATGGTATCTGCAAAACACGATATCTGCAGTGATATTTTGGGCGGCCTCCACCACCCACTCTTAATCCTTGCAGACCAGGACTTCTATAATATGGATGCTTTCTGTCATTGAAAAAAGATGTAATCTTCCACTAGTCCCCATCTCACAATTATACTCCAACTTTGAGGATCTACTTTTGGTTCCCAGACTTACCAATTACTTTCAAGTCTCTGCAACTTCACAAGTCCCTTGGTCTGCAAAAAGTTTGTTCCCTTCCCATTCTCTTGGACTCAGACTTCTCATTCTTTAGCATGTGGCTCATATCTGACCTTAACCAGAAAGCCTCCATATTTCTTATCACTATCCCAACTCCAATCCTCCAGGCAGGGTATATATCCTCCTCTTTTTTTCCCTAAAGCCCCTTTTCTTCCCTAAAGCACTTGTCACATGTAATTAGAATTTTCTTTTTGAATATCTAATTTTCCAACTATAAACTCTTTGATGAGATTGCTTTTAATTCACTTGTGCCTGCCTAGAACTTAGTACATTGTGTACATGATAAATTCTCAGGAAATATTTGTTGGAGTAAAATAAACTGACATCCCATAACATCTTATTGGAAATCCTCACAATGAAAACATTTTTTTTTTTTTGAAAAATGTGTCTCATTACATGTATTTTGGCCCTAATGGTTATTGTTGAATGGAATCTTACATTCAAGACCTGCATCTTGCCTTTGACACTAATTAGATTAAATCAGTTAATAAGGCTGCCATGGCATTTTATGGTACAATACTGGGAATAAGTTATTATTCCAGTAGAGATATTTTGAATTAATCTTATATTTTCTTTAGCTCGTTCGTCTTTGGAAATGCCAAATAAGGCAATTGAGTATTCACATTTTTCAGAATGCATTTTAGGAGCAATTCTGAAGTGTGAAGTGCTAAAATAATATACATTTATCTTTTTTCTCTTATCTCAGAGCTCAAAATGATAATTTACCATATTGAGTTCTTGGGAGCTAGCACTATGGAAATGAATAAAATATAAAGAACATAAAACTTTTTCTAATAATTTGCTCTTTGGCAAACAGTTGAAATTATCTTTAAATCCTGAAAACATGTTTTGAACAACAAACCTCACAATATCAATATCTTATATTAGGGTGCATTTTATAACTGGCAAATTCCCTTCAAATATATTATTATTTTATTCATAATAATACTTTGGGTGTTTTGGGATCTTGCCTTGTGCTAGGCTAAGGACTGAGACTACAATGATAAATGTGACACAGTCTCTACTTTTCTGGAGCTTTCACTCTCATTGGAGGAACAGATAATGGATGATTAGAATTAAGGACAGTAAGTGTATTGGGTAAAGGGAGGTGACACTAAATCTTCTGTAAGAAATTCAAGGTAAGGTAAACAACATTACTTTTTGAATGATAAATGAATTCATGAAGAAAACAATAGTCTCAAAGCCTGAAGACATAAGCATTATATTTACTGAATGTAAGTATCAGACCTAAAGAAGGAAAAAGTTACTCAGAAGAAAGGTCAGCCAATGGAAAAAAATAAGGTACAAAAAGATCATAGAAGCTAATGTAGACAGTTTTTTGTTTTTGTTTTTTAGAGTGAGAGAGTGAGAGCACACAGAGCTCCACGCGGGGTTCAATCTCATGACTCTGAGACCAGGACCCTGAGATCAGGACCTGAACCAAAATCAAGAGTTAGGTGCTTAACCGACTGAGCCACCCGGGCACCCCAAATGTAGACAGTTTTAATATAAGACCTATCCATGGGAGTGGGCTTAGCTAAATTAAAAAAAACAAATATTCTAGTTCCATTGTTAAATTTGATTATATCATTAAAAATTGTACAAGAAGTTAAAGCCAAATAACTTCCAAGAATCCATTCCCATATTTAAGACCATACCTCTTATGGATATGGAAGCCATTAAATATTTTATTACTTTAATTTTTTTCATTATTATTTGATGATTACCAAGCAAATTTTAATAATGATGTTGTTTGCCTCATAGATCTCCCACAGGACAGAAAAAACTGTTAGTTAGGCTGAGATAAGCATTTCCATCTATGTGGGAATGATGTCTCTTTTTGTGTTAACAGATGGCATTCTCATGTGAATTCCTTTAATGTAAATCTACCACTAGGAATGGAGTTCCAAAATGTTCTAAAGAAATCAAGTTCCAGTGCCTGCAAGACTGAAGACTGGCAAATTTTGCAACATAGAAGAAATTCTAGATGTAGAAGTTTGGGCAGAATTTGGGAGAGAATGCATGAGTTCATGTCCTGGATCCACTGCCCGCTGTCTGTGTAACCTTGGAAGATTTACTTTCTGTACCTCAGCTTCTTTATCTATGAAATGAAAACAATTATGTTATTTACATGATAGAATTGTTGTGAAGATATTCAGCCGCTCAAGCAGAATGGGATTTAAAATAAGGAACAATGTATTCCACAATCACTGGTAAACCCAAAGCAGAGTGTTCTAAGGTATAGTTAAGACTTCCCAATAAATTTGAGAATGTGCCACAATCAGGAAGTTGCAGAATCAATAAACCATCAATGTAGCTGCTGTTTCCAGTAATATACCACTGCCACTTCTGTCCATGGATCAAGGACCCACTGCTTCCATTTTTCATTCTAGAACCACGCCCTCTCTGTTAGATCATTAATTGCCAATGGATGGCTCATAAAGTACAAAGTGGTGGCATTCTATCTTTTCATAAATAGACTCTAAATTTAGATTTTGTGAGATTGCATTTGATTGACAGAAACTCACTATATCAATAATCCCACTGACAAGGTGGCCTGGGGAAGGAAATTTAGCTTTCCAGACTCCATAACACAGGAAGCAAGACATAGGTTATTGCTATAGGCTATGCCAATCTACTGTAGTAGATAACATCCTTCTATCCTCTTTTAATTTTAAAAATTTATACAGATTGGGTAATCAAAAGAGGCCTCCTAACAGTGGATGCATACAAACTGATTTTTTAAAAACACATGAACAGACAAACAAAAATACTGACTGGAGTTAGTAGCAAAAAAAAAAAAAAAAGTGTTACGAGAGCCCAGACAGAGAAGAGAACTGTAGTTAAATTGCTGAATGGAGATCTTATGGCATATTTATTTATTCCCAAGCTACTTCTGTTTTCTAGGAGCTACTTCTGTTTGATACTTCTGTTTGTATAGCTAGAGAGCATAATTTGAAACTACTTCAAATCTACTTCAGACATAAGTATTTTGTAAGTCTTTATACATAGGTAATAAATAATGCCATGGTTGTAGCCATTATTTAGGTAATGTAAGTAAGGTCTTACATATCAAGCTGTATAGAGGCAGCAAAACATGGCATAGAAACTTCCAGAAAATCAACTTTTCAGTCCACTAAAGGAGCCTCCAAAAAGACAGAAGATATGACCAAAGCTTTGGCACAAAATATAAGAAAAAGCCCTAGTTCAGTGGCTGAGAATGCTAAAGGTTATTAAGGAGTCAAAGATCATATTGACAAAATAGTTATGGAGATAATCCCAAAGACACTGGAAACATTGGTAAGAGTATTAAGAATAAAACGACAAGGAAAAAAAAAAAAGAATAAAACGACAAGGAAAGAAACTGCAAGTCATGGAGTTGAGGATGGAGTAATTGATAAGGGAGAAGGATGGTGAAAATAAATCACTTTCCCAAGAACTTTGGCAGTAAAACAAAAGAGATATTTGGTGATGTCAGCTTAAAATCCAGGGTCATAGAAACAAAAGTATAAGGGCTATCTGGTTGTGTGTGTGTGTGTTTTCTTTGCCTGTTTGTTGATTTACTTGTTTGTTATGCTGGGAGGTAATGAATATACTTACACAATTACACTATAGGGACAAAAATGGTAAATTATATTTGTCATAGTGTGTTTTATTGGGTTGATGCTGCTTCGTTTCTGGATTCATACTTGGGATGATCATAGGGTGGAGAAAAAAACCTTGGAAGGAAGAGGAGAATCTAAGTAGTTGATTTTCACTGGAGAATGGATTGAGCAAGACAGTAAAATCACCAGAAGGATCAAGGGAAAGGGAAGAGGGAATAAGTTGCTTCAATTTTGAGAATTTTTTTTTGCAGGGAGAAGCCAGCAGCCAGGTTACACAGTAGAAATTAGGAAGTGAAATATCAAGAGGATATATTAATAAAACGCCTCTTTGTGGTATAATCCTTTTTTTGCCAAATTTTAAGTCTTTTGGGGTAAGATTTTATTAATATTTTAAAAGCATGGCATAATGAGACTTCTCCAAGGGGGAGCAAAATTTAGTCAAGTTATAACAATATGATGAGAAAAAGACAAGAAAGGAGTGAGATTGAAAGAGCAACTCACATTTAATCTTTACATGAATTTTCCAAGTGAATATGGCACTCTGTGAACTACAGATGAGAAAGTGGTGACTAGAACAGTTGTAAAAGAGCAAAACTAGGATGAAAACACAGATTTTAAAAACCCGTGAAAACTCTCACATGTTAACTCTTTCATCACTGTAAAAGAGAAAAAAGAAAACAAAAAACAAAACTCTTGTTAGAAGCGACAGAACGAAGGCTATAATTGGACCCAGAAAACTTGTTCTATGCTTTTTTTTTTTTCATTTCGAAAAATAAAACAAAATTTTCCAAGTTTTACTCCAAATCTTTGGTTTTCAGAAACAATTTATCAAAAGAGAGAGGTAATAACAAATAACAAAGAGCTTGAGTAGAGCAACTTTGAAATGTTTATAAAGTAAATTTCCTGTGAGATAAAGAAGTTGTTCAAAGGTCTTTCACAGAATAAGGAAATTTTATTCATTTATTAAAACACATGCATGGTGCTTATTACACTATGTTCTCCTGACTTTGCAAACATTGATTCATTTACTTCTTATCTGTATCTATTTGCTTTTCCTTTTATAGGAAAGGAGATTCAGCTATATCTGAAACTAAGAAAATTTAATCCAGGGAATTGATCATGAGCTGAGCACCTAAACAAGGGAAGGTAGAATATCCTAATTAACAACAACAGACACCTCTACTGGTTTTCAAGTGGAAGGAAAAATGAGAGGAACAGGGATTGCTAGAGCACCAGGCCCAAGTCACCGACAGATGCTGGAAAAACGGAGATCCCTCCAGCGGTAGCTAGTGTCCCTGGAGAGCTGCAGACACGTCAAGGAGAAGAGGAACTCAGGGAGGCTATGCGGTGGTTCTCAGGGAAACCACAGAAGCAGAGGGAGTGGTGTGGCTTCAGTTATGTCCCCATTCCCCCCAAATTCATATGTTGAAGTCCTAGCCCTCAGCCCCTCCGATTGTGACTATATTTGGAGATAGGGTCTTTAAAGAAGTAATTAGGTAAATGACATCATACAGGTAAGCCCTAATCCATCTTTCTGGTGACACCTTGATTCTTAGACTTGTCACCTCCAGAACTGTGAGAAAAATCTGTTGTTCAAACTGGCCAGTCTGTGGTATTTGGTTATGGCAGCCCTAGCTGACTAATATAGAGGGACTCGGGATATACTCTGTGGCTTCTCTTTTCCTCTTGCTGGAAGGCCCCCATCTCTTCTTCCCATGGGCAAATACTGCGGGAGAATGAATGTGCCGACTGCAGGTTTGGTGCCCCTTGTGATATAAAGCAGAACAACTGAAAGCATGGGGACAGCATGCACTGGAGCAACCCTAAGTATTATGCTATCTTCTTACTCCATTTTAAAGAGAAGACAGCTCTTCAAAGGCTCAGATGTATCAACCTACTCACCTGAGATCACAGCTCATTATGGTTCCAAAGCCCCTGTTTTAGCCAGTCGCTATGCTGATTCTTGGTTAATAAGCTCTAAGATTTCTGAAGGTTTATGGGGTAACAACCTTCTTTTGCTACCCCTTTCACCATTTTCAGTGAGAACTTGGGCTATGACAAGGAAAATGGTAATTGCACATCACTAATGGTAACACAGAGAGAGCATCATGGTTCTGTGTGTGTGTGTGTGTGTGTGTGTGTGTGTGTGTGAGATATAAACCCTCTGGAAGGTAGTCCCAAACTGATTCAATTAAGCTGAGTGTTTCCAAGTGTTTGAAATAGTGGTATCACATTTAATGTTATGCTTTGTTTCTTTCTAATCCTTTTTTTGTATCATGGTAGTATGCATTTATTTAAATTGAAACTGTGGGGGAGAGCTGAGCAACAGCACACAAGATGATTGAAATTAGACATCCTGTGGGGTAAAAATTATATTGTTTAAATTGTACTGAAAGACATTTTATCATTCCTTTCATTGGCTAACCAGATGTCTACTCTTTTGCTTCATCAGCCTTAGTTTTGCCAAAATAATTTAAGGGAAAAACTAATAAACTGGTGAGGATTATATATACTAAGAAAGCACCTAGCTTTGCTACATCTAGTCCAATAATTTGGGTGGCTTACAAACAAGGCACCAGTTCTAAGTGTTAAATCCATAATCTTGCTCATAACAGACCATCTGAACCCACTCTTCTGTGATTTCTCAGAATTAGTCTCCTAAGTCATGCTTGAGTGGCAGTGTTATTACTAATAATGCCAATAATTTGGCAATCATACTTTAAAGTATTAAAAGAGACATCTAAAATATACTGAATTTTGCCAGATAAGTAAATACAAATTTTCACTGGGTGGTATGTTGTGCATATTAATGGAAACTTCTTCAAACCACATGTTCTAACCAATAACATCACTGCAGCCATCAGGCTATTGCTTTATAAATTGTGCTCTTTAGCAAATCAGTGGCCTACTAAATAAATGATTTTTATTACTTCATCAAAAATAATTTTTTCTGTAGTGTTTCTCTTCTACCAGCATATAATTTGCAATATATTCTTACTTCCATTTAAAACTTTCAGACTCTGAGGATTTCTGATAACTCTGTAATAACCTTGAGAGGAAAGCTCAAATGGTCTTTCATGTCTTAGGATCCTGAAGATGTATCACCTTTTTAATAGGATCTCTCGGTTGTTTTGCATAATTCATGGCTCATATAAGACTTTAACAAGGAAAAATGCATAGTTTATATGATGTTTTGCTGGCATCCTGAATATTGATTGTCTATTATATTTTATCTCTTGATTGCAATATTTTTCTGAAATAATTCACTTTTAAGTGGTAGGACTATAATACCAAGCGTTACTCAGAAATCTAATGCTGGAAGTTTTCATATCTGCATGCTCTTATCCTTTTTCATTTTGGATTAAAAGGTAGAAGCATTTCTAGATGCTATATGAATATAAGACATTAAGGGAGTCCCCTTTCAACAGAGTTTCATGGTCTTCTATTACCAATACTAGAAAACCAATGTTTTTACTGAATCTCACTCAAGAAGCTCTCTGGAATATAAACATCATTTAAAGTCAAGCTCAGACTTAGTGAATTATTAATCATGCTTAGTAAACCATTGTTACCTCCCCTCAAATTTTAATCACAGTGTGATGCAAAAAAACATCATGCAATAAAAGTCAAGATAGAGAAATAATTTTTTCACTGATAGTTTAAACGTGTATCATTTCTCATTTTTAATTTAAGGGGAAAAACAACAAAGCAATCAACAAGTAAAAATACAAGTAGAAAGATTTTTAAAATAAACCTGAAGTTTTCTATAATCTAATTTTACTGGTTTAGTAACTTAAACTTACTAGATTGTGTTTGAAGTAACTACTCTTTTTTAATCATTTTATTAATTTCCATTAATGGAAAATGTGTAGAAATTGCGTTAAATCCATAATTGTCTGTCCTGCTCTAGCTCTCATTTTCCAAGGTGAATATACTTTCTTCTGAGTTCTCTGGAATTCTGTTTTCAGATGAATTTATCTCGAATGACAGAAAATAGAGAGATGTTAAATAAAGGCTAATTATTAGGAGATTTTTTTAAAATAGGGAACATAACTGTGTAGATGAATGTAATTCAATCTTCACTGAAATATATCTAAGTACATTTTCTAGGTCAGCCAATTGAATTGTATCCATCCAAACGACCAGTTAATTCATCCTTTATCTATGCTCTTCAAGTACAACCATGTGATTGCTTCACCCTTTGAAGGTAAAGACAATCATAAACATAAGAGATCCAGGGAATCTGTACAAGGGGAAAGTAAAAAACAATCAGTGAAAACAGTTATGGGTTCATCTTTTATGCAGCTGTTTGATTTTCTTCTTTGTTCAAATGGTTGTATTGTTAAGTGGAGACAGCCTGAGATGACATGATTATATGAATATGTGTGAGAAGTGAACAGATGTTCAGCTCCAAAGACAATGCTGCCTTTCTTCCCCTGTTTTGACATATAAGAAGAGCACATTTTGACCTCAGTACAATTTGTGATATTAGTACAATGACAGTGGAGGGAATATGCAAACTTAACATGCCAAGGCACAACTCCAGGCCACGTCGTTTTAAAAGTAACTCTCTTTAAATTTAATATAAAAAAAAAAAACACTCATCGAATTGGGAAGATCTGTTATTATATAAACAAAATAGAACCTCTATTTCATTTGTCTAATATGCTTTCCCAGGGTAGCTTTATGGATTATCGTATGAAAATTCCCTGAGCTCCTTTGGGAAGTAAAAAGGGAAATTCAGCCTGAAAATCTGATATATTTGTTTTAGATTTGTTTCAAAGCTGTGGTTCTCTACCAGGGGTGATTTTTCCCTCCAGGGAACATTTTGCCATGTCTACAAATATTTTTGGTTTTCACAACTGGGAAGGTGTTACTGCCGTTTAAGAGGTAACAGCCAGAGATGCTAATCAACATCCCACAGTGCACAGAAAAACCTTCCCATGATTATTCAGCACAAGAGGTTGAGAAGCCTTGTGTGAATGAATTAGAAGTGAAGAGGCTGCCTACCTTTCAGAAAAAAAAAAGTTGCTGTGTGGAATGTGAAAACCCGTCTCCCCTCAAAAACCTTGTTATTGAATGTGCTCAGATGTCTAGATAATTTCTAAATCAAAACTGTTATCTCTGAAAAATCTCTATGGACCTGGGCTTGAGAAGACACATGATTATATGACTTTTTTTTTCCTCTGTGACCAAATTATGGTTTAGTGCTAAGTTTGAAAATTTCTGAAATATTGCTGCCAACCAGATACAAAGAAAGTGTACTTGTAAAAAGGACACTATTTATGATTAGATAAGGTAGAGTGGGTATAATGTAAGTGGGAGAAGGGGGGGAAGTAGATAAAACAATACATTTGAGAATTATATCCTTAACATTTTGAAATAGATGACAATGAGGGCAAACATGCCCTGTCTGGAAATACGATGAAGATTTTCTTTTTTCTTTTTTTTACAAAAGCTGACAGTACCTTGATCAAACATCTTAAGCCTTAATGTTTGGCTTAAGTAGTAAAAGGAATTGAATCTACCAGCTAATATAGATATGCTTTGGCATGTGAAGGAGAATGACTATATCAATTATTTCTAACTATCAGTATTCTAACCACACGTTGGTGGAGCACTAGTATAAATGTTGCCAAAGGATGTACTTAACAGTCTATGTGACGTGCTCTAACTTTGATGGACCAGAGGAGATAATGAAGCAAGTGTCTATTTGTATATTAGGTAATTTTTAGGCTAAATATCACTATGGGTTTTCCTCTCCTTAAAAGTACAAAGACATTTTAACAATATTAATTCTTCCAATCCATGAACATAGAATATCTTTCCATTTGTTTGTGTCATCTTCAATTTTTTTCATCAATGTTTTATAGTTTTCAGAGTACAGGACTTCCACCTCCTTGGTTAAATTTATCCCTAGGTATTTTATTCTTTTTGGTGCAGTTGTACATGGAATTATTTTCTTAATTTCTCTTTCTGCAACTTCATTATTAGTATACAGATATTCTACAAATTTCTGGGCATTAATTTTGTATTCTGCAACTTCAATGAATTCATTTACTACTTCTACGTTTACTATCATGTTATCTGCAAATAGTGACGGTTTAATGTCTTTATAAATATGGGTGCCTGTTTTTTTTCTTTTTCACATCTGATTGTTGTGGCTGGGACTTCCAGTACTACGTTGAATAAAAGTGGCGAATGTGGACATTCTTGTTAAAATGTCCACAGTACCCAAAGCAATCTACAGATTCAATGTAAGTCCTATCAAAACACTAACAGCATTTTTCACAGAACTAGAACAAATAATACTAAAATCTCTATGGAACCACATAAGACCCCAAATAGCCAAAGCAATCATGAGAAAGGAAAACAAACCTGATTACAAGATATACTGCAAAACTGTAATAATCAAAACAGTGTAGTACTAGCACAAAAAAAGACACTTAGATCATTGGAACAGAATATGGAGCACAGAAATAAACTTATGCATTTTTGTCCAATTAATCTATGAAAAAAGAGGCAAAAATATACAATGGAGAAAAAGCAGTTTCTTCAACAAATGGTGCTGGGAAAACTGGACAGCTACATGCAAAAGAATGAAACTGGACCACTTTCTAACACCATGCACAAAACAAACTCAAAATGGATTAAAGACCTAAATGTGAGACCTGAAACCATAAAAATCCTAGACCACAGGCAGTAATTTTTGTCACAGGGGCTATAGCAACATTTTTCTAGATACATGTCCTAAGGCAAGGGAAGCAGAAGCAAAATTAAACAATTGGGACTAGATTCAAATAAAAAAAAAGCCTTTGCACAGTGAAGGAAACCATCAACAAAACAAAAGGCAAACTAATGACATATCCAACAAAGGGTTAATATCCAAAATATACCAAGAATTCATACAACTCAAAAAAAAGCAATCTAATTTAAAAATGAGCAGAGGACATTTTTCCTAAGAAGACATACAGAAGGCCAACAGACATGAAAATAATGCTCAGCATCACCTATCATCAGGGAAACCAAAAACACAATGAGATATCACCTTACACATGTCAGATGGCTAAAATAAAAAATACAAGAAAAAACAAGTGAGGTGAGGATGTGGAGAAAAAAGAACTCTCATACTGTTGGTGGGTATGTAAATTGGGGCAACCACTGTGGAAAACAGTATGGAGGTTCCTTACCATATGATCCAATAACTCTACTACTGGGCATCTATCTACCCAAAGAAAATGAAAACGCTAATTCAAAAAGATACATGCATCCTTATGTTTCTTGAAGCATTATTTACAATAGCAGCCAAAATCTGGAAGCAACCCAAGTGTTCATTAATAGATGAATGGATATATATCAACACATGTATATATAATGGAATATTATGCAACCATATATTATGCAACCATAAAAAGGACAAAACTGTGCTATCTGTGACAACATGGATGGACCTGGAAGGTATTATGCTCAGTAAAATAAGTCAGACTGAGAAAGACAAATACCATTATAATTTCACTCATATGTGGAATCTAAAATAAAATAAAATAAAATAAAGAAACAAAAAGCAGAATCAGACTTGTAAATACTGAGAGGAAACTGATGGTTATCAGAGGTGAGTGGGGTGGGGATATTGGCAAAATGGGCGAAGGGGAGTGGGGAGACACAGGTTTCCAGTTACGGAATATGTAAGTCATGGGCATAAAAGACACAGCATAGGGAATATAGTCGATGATACTGTGAGAGGGCTGTGGGGTGACAGATGGTAGCTACACTTGTGGTGAGCAGAGCATAAGGTATAGAGAAGTTGAATCACTATGTTGTACACCGGAAACTGATGTAACATTGTTTCAAATATACTCAAATAAAAAAAATTAAAACATAAGGAGAAAGCCCACAATATTGTTTTTAGTTTTCAAAATGTTTCAGCTCTTTTTTTTAAAGTAGGTTCCATGCCCAATGCGGGGCTTGAATTCACAACCCCAAGATCAAGAGTCACATCTTCTACTGATTGAGTCAGCCAGGCACCCCTCAGCAATTTTTTAATAAAAAAATAATATATAACTGGTCAAGTTAACCCAATTAGCAGAATGTTTTAAATTTACAAAGCCATCTCCTTAAATAACACTACCATGGAATCAAAGATAATTAGGCATTCAACCTTCTGATTGCATCTTCATAAAATTAACTCATTAGCAATTAACTTTGTACTGCTGATGGGGCATCAGCACCCAGTTCATGGGTGTGCAACCTCTGCAATCACTCAGGATTAAGCTCGGCTTAGTACATCATTGTCACTATCTCAAAGTTTGTAATGATTGATTTTTGGACAAGCGGTCCTACAATTTCACTTTCCATCAGGCCTTGCACATTCATACAGCCAGTCCTAAGGGTCATCCTGGGAGAAAGGAACCAGGGAAGAGCTGGCTTTGCTGTAAAGGATACTAGCAGAGAAGCTTCCATAAGGAGACGTCAGCATCTTGGTGACAGAGAGGGACTACCATAGACGGTGTAACATTCATCCCATTAAAATAACCTCCACACTATTGACAATTTAGGTCAGAAAATTCCCTGTTGAGGGGAGGCTGTCCTGAACATTGAAGGACATTTAGAAATATTCATGGTCAGGGCATCTGGGTGGCTCAGTCAGTTAAACATCTGCCTTCAGTTCAGGTCATGATTTTGGGGTCTTGGGATCAAGCCCTGTGTTGGGATTCCTGCTCAGTGGGGAGTCTGCCTGTCCCTCTCCCTCTGCCCCTTTCCACTGCTTGTGCTCTCTCAAGTAGATTAATAAAATCTTTAAAAATAAAAAAAGAAACATTCATGGCCTTTTCTGACTTGATTCAAGTAACAATAGCCTCCTCTCCTACTCTTAATTTGTAACAACCAAAAAAAAAATCTATCGTCTATCTATCTATGTATCTATCAAACTATCATCTATGTATGTATGTATGTATGTATGTATGTATCATCTATCATCTATCTATCTATCTATCTATCTATCTATCTATCTATCTATCTATCTCTCTATCTATCTATCTATCTATCTATCTATCTATCTATCTACCTTCAGGCATTGCCAAATGTCCCTTGGGAAGCAAAATGCTGCCAATTGTGCAGTAGTGCTTTCTATGATACAAGACCCTTTTATTCCTCATCCTATCCCCAGACAGGAAAGAAAACCAGGTACATAGCCGACTCCTTACACCCTTTTCAATTTATTATTCAAACCAAACCAATTCCTGAGTTAGAAGGGATGCAATTATAATTACATTGGGAAAACAGATTTAAGCCAACACTGTGCTGGCCAGTGGGGAAAATTGGTCACATGACCTATAAGCCACACGCAACCAAAGATGACCCGAGAAAGCCTTTCACCTGAGCCGAGTGCTAAAGCATAGACTGACTGAAAAGGGCAATTTACACCTTTTTTCTTTTTATGCCCATTCAGTAACTGGATCTAGTTTTAGTTTCAAAGTGTTAGAGTGCTTACTTGAACTATAGTGTATGAGAGAGTTGGAGAGAATAACAGGAAGTAATCTTCAAATTCTTGGCATTAGTTTGTAGAATGGGATCTGAGGTTTTCGCAAGACATACCCAGAAGTCATTTGATTCCCAGGTTCACACACAAGGGCAATATGCTTTTCTGGCAACACATCTGCCTTAACTTATCTCAGACGGTCTGGAATGTTGGTGGCAACTTTGGACATAGTATTTTCTTGTAATTCCCTTTACCTCTTCATATTGACAAATATATTTATTGTTGTTTTATTTTGTTTTCCTGATGACTCATTTCTAGGGCTTAATCATCACCTTTCCCACCTCCCATATCTTTAAGAGCTAAATAGTATTGCCAGCAGAAGGTGAAATATACATTGCAGGAAAATGTTATTGATTTCTATAATATCCAATGAATACAAAAATTTAGTATTTGACAAAGCATGTATCTGCATAAAGTTAGAGCAGTAACAAAGCAGTGAAAATTTTATCAAAAATATGATACTCGGGGCACCTGGGTGGCTCAGTCGGTTGGACATCTGCCTTCAGCTCAGATCATGATCCCGGAGTCCTGGGAGCATCGGGCTCCCGGCTCAGCAGGGAGTCTGCTTCTCCCTCTGCCCCTTACCCATCTTTTTTTTTTTAAAGAATTTTTTTTAAGGATTTTATTTATTTGAAAGAGAGAGAGAATGAGAGATAGAGAGCACGAGAGGGAAGAGGGTCAGAGGGAGAAGCAGACTCCCTGCTGAGCAGGGAGCCCGATGTGGGACTCGATCCCGGGACTCCAGGATCATGATCTGAGCCAAAGGCAGTCGCTTAACCAACTGAGCCACCCAGGCGCCCCATGCCTCTTATTCATCTTGTGCTCTCTCTCTCTCTCTCACTCTCTCTCAAATAAATAAAATATTTAAAAAAATATGATACTAGACATCAGTTTTCCTTTATTTGCATATCTTTTTTTGCCTCAATAACTTAAAGCATGAATAAAATTCTTTTCTACTCAAACAATTCATTATCCTGAATAGAGTAGAGAGTGATGTCAGGAGTTCAGTAGTAAGAAAAAAATAGTGTGACATTGTTCTTTTGTATAAAATTATCTTGATGATTTATATTTAAAGTGATGAAAAAGTATGTCTTAAAGTATTGTGATTTTAATGTAAATAGAATTCCTTGTGTTTATCACAGCAATAAAATTACTTTGTTTACTATAATTTTAACATTTTTTTGTTTTACCTTACTATCGTTTATACTAAAAATATAACTTATTCGTATTACTATTATATTTGTTTTTCAGGGCATTGGAGTTTTTACATTTTGAACCCTCGATAATAAAATTAAATCTTGACAATATTCATTTTTATTTTGTTGTTCTTTATCTAATTATAAATGGTAACTATCAAATGGTCTAAAAATTTAGGTTTTGCTTGATTTCAGAATGCAAACTTGATTCCTTTAAAAGGAGAGGTTACAGGAAGTAATGTGTAATACTTTGAATCAATCACTAGACTTGAAAAAAAACATATTTTTAGCACAAACCAAGCTGATTGATCTCATTTCCAGTTATAGGTATCCCCTGCTTTCTGAAAGTTTGCTTTATGCCACTTGTCTTTTAGGAAGTACCCACATTAGTATAATAATGGCTTTTTTTTTTTTTTTGAAAGCAGAAATCCTTTTTGGATTTCTTTTGATTAGTGAAAAATAGGTATTCATAAAAATGAAGTGGCATAATGTGATCTTCTGGAAAGTGAGGGTCATCTTTCAATTTAGGAAAAGTTTCATAGGAATGCTACTTTGCTCTACTTTTGGATAGCAGGGGAAACCTGTTATAGCCATAAAGCTCAAGTGGGCTTTTCCTAAACCCCAGAAACTCTGTTTTATTTGCTCTAGTCCATTCTTATTCTTACTCCTCAAGTGACCACTTCATAAGTCCCCCAAGTTCCACTTCAATATGTTCCAACTCTACCTATGCCCAAATCGACCCTTCGTTCTTCTTCCTCTTCTCCTCCTGCTCTTCCTCCTTCTTCTTTTTTAGTTTTGTTGTGATTGTTTCTCTTGTGGGAAAATTTGGCTGTCCCCACCCTCAAACTTTTTATAGTAATTTTATATGGTAGATGTGACGATTCCTTTTAAAAAATTCATGCCTAGTTGGATTTTACCTGTCCTGGTTGCAGGATATTTGGCGAAGGGGACATTAGAAGGGGTCGGGTAGACTTCAGGATTTTCAAGTTAATGCCTCCCCCTCTGTTGCTACTCTGATAGACTAGTTCAGTAAACCATGATGTGTCTATGTAGTCCTCCTTCCTCTCTTCACACCTCCCTTGGTCCAGCCCTGAGTTACCCATGATCCCACTTGCTCCTGACTCCATGGCACAGGCCATGCCTATTTTTAGGGTGGAGAGCTTTGCTGGTACATTCTGGGATTTTCCACCAGCAGGCTATATGCCTCCTTTATGAGCCTTCTCACTCTACCTTGCCCAATGTTCCTACTCTGGTTGACCTTGGCCCTATTCACGATTCCTCACTTTGGGTGAGATACTTCCCTTCTGGGAATATATTTTTACTGATTTTTTCTGAGATCTTCCACTGCTAAGACATCCTGACCATTCCTATTTCTCCTTGCTGCTTTGGTCACAGTTCTGAATGTCTCCCCACAAGGGCTCTACTACTCTGAGTGGATGTGTGATGATTCAAAAGTAATGTGAATTACAAGGATATTCTCTGCCTTCTAGTTTTGCTGAAAGGCAACATAATGCTTTGATTTTCTGTTTTTTAAAATTATTCTGTGCTGTTTAAAGGAAGAAAAACAAGAAGCATGAAAAACAAATTGTCTCTGGGCCCCTGGGTGGCTCAGTTGGTTAAGCGATTGCCTTTGGCTCAGGTCATTATCCCGGAGTCCTGGGATCGAGTCCCACATACGGCTCCCGGCTCAGCGGGGAGTCTGCTTCTCCCTCTGACCCTCTCCCCTCTCATGCTGTTTCTTTCTCTCTCTCTCTCTCTCAAATAAATAAATAAATAAAATCTTTAAAAAACAACAACAAAAAAAACAAATTGTCTCTGCACCTACACCCCTAATGACTTTTTAAGTCAATCACATAATAATTCAATGTTTATATCAATAAATGTAAAAATCATATTCATTGTGAGAGTGAATGTCATCTCTTTCTTTCTTCCTTTCTCTCTCTGTGTCTCTCTTGCACTACCTCTCTCTGTTTCTCAAGGATGGCATGTACATTGCAAAGAATAATAAATAATGAGATAATAAATTTTGAAGATTTGGATATACCAACAAAAAATCTAGTAAGTTAAAAATGCAATAGATTTGAACGTCATTGAGTGAGTTATTAAACCAGAAAAATCTAAACAATCATATTTTAGCTATGGAAATAATATTTTTCAATATTGTCTGTTTAATAAATATTATAAAATTATTTTTATTGTGTGTACCTTTTAAAATGTTTTGTAATTTGGTTTTAATTTAAAACGTCATTTAAATTTACTTCTCAAACATATTTTGAAGTCAATGTGCAAAGCAATGAGTTAGATGCACTATATATTAACAAACTGTGCCAAACCTCAGAATGAATTACCAATATGAGAACATATACAGGATGTAGGAAATAGTATATGGATTATTTTCTCACTGTGTATTTTCTCTGCTCCACAGAAAAAGACTCTACATAATCTGAATTATTTAGAAGAACATTTTTGTTGTTAGAATTCTTATTAAACTACTGAATCTGAAAAATTCTTTTCTGTTTTCTACAAAGGAGGTTCAGATTCACCATCCTAGGAATTAGTTTTATCCAATTTACTGCAGATTTTTTTTGCTTCTGTTTTTTTATGAATTGCTTACGTATGCACACTTTTGAGAAAGCATGGCCTATAGTATGTGGTCAATAAATAGTATAGATTCACAATCCCTTACTCAAAATCTCTGGGGCCAAATGTGTTTCAAAATTCAGGTTTTCTGTATTTTCATAAGATACATTGGCACAAATATGATATTTACCACTTGACACATCAGTAGGCTCTTGGCAGCACACGGTAATATTTCTGAAGGAAAGTGGATGAAACATACACACGGTAATTGGAATTAAAAATAGCAACACAGCACAAAGAAAACCTTCTAAATAGCTTCATTATAATTCCAACCGTATTTTGTCATTCAAATGCGTTATAAGAAAATTCTGATTGCAAAGGTTTTGGATTTCAAAGTGGCAGATGAAAGTTAAGAGCTGAGGTGGGAGGCCATCTCTGCGGTTCAAAGCACCTTTCAACACAAGACTAAAGAGTTTTTGGAGCATTTTAAGTGCCACCCACATGTCAGGAGAGAGTACTTAGCTATAGATGTGATAAGAATCTTATAATTCTATATATTAGAGTTGGGCTGTTTAAGTGTTGCCTTTGACTTAGGAATTTGCTTTTGTTGCAACTGCAAGTTTTCTAAGCAATCAAAACTGTGGTGGCGCCTGGGTGGCTCAGTCGTTAGGCATCTGCCTTTGGCTCTGGTCTTGATCCCAGGGTCCTGGGATTGAGCCCCGCATCCGGTTCCCTGCTCTGCGGGAAGCCTGCTTCTTCCTCTCCCACTCCCCCTGCTTGTGTTCACTCTCTCGCTGTCTCTCTCTGTGTCAAATACATAAAAATTAAAAACAAAAAAAACAAAAACTGTGTACCCACTAAGTATAAGGTGGTGTTTCATCCCTTGCAATTAGGTTTATTTTTTGCAAAGAAATTATGGTTAATAGAAATAAAACAGTTTATACCAGCATGAAGCTGTATATATTTGAAGTGTCAAATGAGTGGTAAGGGTGATGAATTCTAGAAGAGTTTAGAGATTTAGAAATGAGAGTGACACCAGTTCTTCCAGTTCCCCTACCCTGCTCCCTCATAGCCCCCAGGAAATGTTTGAGTCTGAGGGAGGGAGGCATTTGGTTGTGGTAATAGTTCTCAAAGTTCCGTAGTCAAAGCAATATTTGTCTTCACTGAGGATTGTATAAGGTTGTGTCTGGGTTGAGTGGGTTTCACACAAATATATGTGAGAGAAAGAGAAAGAAAAAGAGACAGAGAAGATAGTAAGTCTTTTGTACACATCCTAGGAGATTTAAGAAATAATGCTATGTCAAATGATTGTGATATACTTTATGGACATATTGAACATTTTTCTTTCAACCACTCATTAATTCATTAATGCATTTATTCATTTATCATTTAATTGCTTGTTGTGTGTCAAGTATGGTGCTGGGCACACAATAAATGCTGGGAAAATATGCTGACCTTTTTTGGAATATCCCACATGCCTTTTAGATCAAATTGCTATATAACAGCAAATAACATTTGAGTAGTATATCCAGAAAGAGTCAAATTAAGTTCAATTTATGGCAGAAAGAACTTTCAATATAAGACAGTTATTTGTCATTTTTATGCTTTCCAATTTTCTCATAAGACATAAGTTCAAGAAGTCTATGTCCATTAATATTGCAATTCCTAATTATCTATTCTTTTCTTGCCAGAAAAAGAACTAACTTTTCCTTATGGAATCTACTTGAGAATAAGTTAGGTGTTTACACTGAAAAACAGCATCTGTTCATTTTTCCAAAAGAAAGCTATAGATAAATTTCCTTCAGTTACAGATATCCATGTTAATTTCTTTTATACAATATTTCCTGTGTGATATCTTATATGCTATGGTTATATGTTACATTTTTGTTTATTATATGCATTATATACATAATATGTAATATTATGTATATAATATATATATAATGTAATATGATTCAAACAATAAAGTTAGCTTAAAAAGCTCTTCTTAAAATTAAAATACTGCCCACATAATATTTTTATCAAAAAAATCTATATCTCATACTTTAGGATTTTCCGTATTTTGAGCCCCAAATTAACAACATACTTAAGAGGGTTTAATGAAGGGCAATGCTGATGCTATATTACTCACAAGCCTATGGTTTTCAACAAATGATCTGCAGAACCCAGAGGTCCCATCAATACTCCTCCAGGGTTTGAGTTGAATAGAGGGTTGTATTAGCTGGGCTCACTTTCAAAAGTTTCTAAACATTACTAATATAATAGCATAATCCTCTAACAATTATATCTGCATATTTTTAAAACATATTTTTTACTTTTTCTACTTACTGTTTTCACTGAGGACAATATTAACATGAATATGTATCATTTTTCTGAAGATACCTGCTACAATTGTGATTTGCCATTTCCACTGGTCCCATAATCCTTCAGCAGTGCCATTGTCGCAGGATTAAAATTCCTGGGGAAAATGAAATGGCTAGTTCTGTATCCTCCACTCTGAACTTTCGATTTGCTTCATTTCAAAATTATAAGTAGGCACACATGCCATGTATGCATGTATTTATACAAGTATACAAATATTTTATGTTTTGCATAAAAAGAAAGATGAAAAAGATTACAATGCTAATAAAGGTTTGAATATATATTACAATGTAATTTCAAATTGAGTCATTATATGAATATTTTAAATTATTTTGTCCAAATCAATCCAGAATCACTGGAGATTTAATTGGTTTTCCGGCTGATGCTATAATAAATAAAGCTGCTATGAATCTGAGGCTTGAATTCTTGACTGTATACATGATAACCTTGAAGTAAACTTAGTAAACATTAAGCATTTATATACAATGCTAAATAATTTTCCTGTAACATTATGCAAAAATCACAATTATGGATACATTTTTTAAAGAATAGAGTGTACAACACTGAGTGAACTCTAAACAATGAACTTCAGTTGTTAATGATGTGCTGATGGAGCTTCGTTAACAGTCACAAATGGCGGGTAATGTTCTTAATGGGGGAGGTTATTTAAACGTGGGGGTGGGAAGGAAACAGGAAACCACTGTATCTTCTGTTCAATTTTGCTATGAACCTAAAACTGTTCTAAAAATAAAATCTATTGAAAAAAATAGCAAAAGTGAAAATATTACCAATAAAAAATTAAGAGTGGAGCCAAAGCTGTGCCAAAACAAGAACAATTATCCTTAAAATATCTTATTTTTTAAAAAAAGAAAATCTGAAGGCATCTCTCTCAAGAGAGTAAAACAAACAATTAAATTAATAGTAGAGAGGCAGTAGTTAGGATGCAATTTTAAAAATGTATAATTTAATGAAGTTGCAAACTGAAAAATTGAGGAATGACACTATCCTTAAGTTCCTGAACTTTTCTCAGTGCCAGGCCTTGTGTTCAGTGTTCTGAATACCTTATTGCACTGAATCCTCATAACAGCTCTATGAGCCGACACTTATTTCCATTTTACATAAAGAACTAAGACTTAGAGAAAGGAAGGAAGTGACAAGGTCAAACAGAAAGTGAATAGAGGATGTGGAATTTCAACCAGTTCTACTTGAGCATACGTTTTTAATAACTAAATCATAATGTCTATAATATACAAACCTAATGCTGATTCCTTAAAAACATCAGTGAAATAGAATAGTTTCTGGATAGACAGATGAGAAAAGGATATAATTTTTTTCTGTAAAGGATCACATAACCCCGGGACGCCTGGGTGGCTCAGTTGGTTAAGCATCTGCCTTCGGCTCACGTCATGATCCCAGGGCCCTGGAATCGAGTCCCATGTTGGGCTTCCTGCTCAGTGGGGAGCCAGCTTCTCCCTCTGCCTGCTGCTCCCCCTGCTTGTGCTCTTTCTCTCTGACAAATAAATAAATAAAATCTAAAAAAAAAAAAAAGGATCACATAATTCCAAAGTATAGACAAGAAAATTTGACATAATATGAAAGGGAAAATGGATAAATTTCACCATTTTAAAAACATATTTCTCTCCGATTAAGCAGATGAAAAAAAAAAACTAACAAGGGCATGTATAATAAAATTAACACAATTAGAAAACAATTCAGTTATCTAATGAATATAAGTGGATTATTTCATCCAAAAATTTAAGATTCTTATTATTCTCAAGTAAAGTTAGAACATTTTTTTAAAGATCTATTTATTTATTTAAGGAGGGGCAGAGTGAGTGGGAGAGAGAGAATCTCAAGCAGACTCCCCGCTGAGCACAGAGCCAGATACTCAATACTGAGGTGCTCAATCCCCCCACCTGCAATCATGACCTGAGTCGAAATCAAGAGTCAGACACTTAACCAAGTCACCCAGGCACCCCAGAACAATTATTTTTTTAAAAGGCCATGCCCAACATCCTACTTTAATAATTTAAAAGAGACAATTTAGAACAGAAACAAAAATATATGAAGAGCATACACATTAAAAAAGAATTTATGTCAATGGTGAGATATAACACATTCTTAAATAAGAAGTGCAAAAATCAAATTAAATAAGAGTCGCACAGTTCATCATAGTACTGGACAAGATAACTCTAAACTTTATATGGGACAATGACAACAGGTAACAGCCATGCATGGATGGAGTGCTCCTGAACGGGCAGAAACAGTATGGCTGGCTTACTTGAAAATTTTTTTGGTTCATGGTGGAAATAAAGGTCCAATTTATTAGAGACACATTAGGAAGTCAAAAAGATAATCTAGGGTTTCACTTTCCAATCAACACAGGAAACCTAGAAGATATACTAGAAAAAGAAAACATATTTAGCTATATAAAATATAAAACTTTTGTAAGACAAAAATATATGACAGAGAAACCCAGGATATAAAAATAAATAAGTGGAATGTTTGAAACTCAGCAAATAAAGGGTTAACAGCTCTATTATACAAAGGCATGTGTATATTGAAAACAAAATTAAATCCAGTACAACATATAAACAGAAAAATTATATGAAGAAGAATTGCTAATAGGAAAACCAAATAGCCAATTAAATTATGATGGCAAATGGTGCATCATCTTCTTAATGGTCAAGGAAATGAAAATTAAATTCACAATGAAATACAACTGGGCGTCCAGCTGATTACTAAAAAATAAACAGTACAATAGCTTCTACATTTGGAATAGATGGTGGGAATGGAGCTGGCAACCATTCTAAATAACTGAAAAGCAACAAAGTTTATACTCAAACACTTAAAATTTATATCAAAGTACTATGCAAAAGTCAATAAGACACAGAAAACAGCATCCGCATTCATAACAACCATAGGGAACAAAATAGAAAAACAGATGGAGACAAAATGTAGGAAAAAACACTTTACTATAGCTCCATGAGTCTATGGCAAACCAAATGAGATAATAATGTAAAGAACTAACAGCAAATCGGATCTAATTCCAATATATTGTATTTCTTGAAAACATAAATTAGACATTCTTTTCACTTACACACGGAACATTTAAACAATGTTATCTATTTCTTTACAAAGAAATTTTCAATAAATTCTGAAACAAAAAATAGAACAGAGAACATTCTTTAATCTCAATCAAACAAAACTACTTGTGGATAACAAATTAGAATTTAAAAAGTCCACCACACATAAAAATTAAAAAAACAAAAACAAAGCAGCAACAATAAAATTCGCTTTCAAACAACTCCTGGTTCAAAAGGAAATCAAAACTGCACTTTACTGGGATACAACTAAGGTAATTATTATGGGAACAATGGATAATTCTAAATTTTTATATTAAATTAAAAAGAAAATTTAACATTTTTAGCCTATAACTCAAAAACTTAAAGAAAAGCCATAAAATAAATAAAGAAGATGGAAGAACAATACTAAATGGCAGAAAGTAATAGATCAGCGGCAAACAGTGTTACACTTAGTAATCAAAGCTTTAAGCCAATTCTCTGGATAAAATATTAAAATACATAAACAGCAATAATAATCAGGAATAAGGAGGAACACATATAATACCCATACAGCATTATAAAGGGAAAATAACCATTGATACGTTGAAAATTTGAAGAAACTGAGGAATAACTTTGCTAAAAACTATGAAAATAAATGAGATCCTGAATGAAACGCACAATTTAGTGTGAACATATGTTACCATAAATACTACCAGTGAAGATAAAACATCAAATAAATAATTCATTGGAAAAACAGATAAATTTGTCCCCAAATCTTCAAGTTTTAGAGAACAGAAATTTCCACAGCTATTAAAATTGTTTCTGAACAGAAAAAGAAAGATTTTTTTCATTGCTTTCTGAAATTTGCATGGCACGATACCATAACTCTTCAAAGATGTTGCAAAAAAGGAAAACAATAAACCAATCTAATTTATTAACAGACAAGAAAAATACCATGTATTAGCAAACATAAACCAGATATATTATAATAATGATGAAACATGACAAAAAGCTGGGGCACCTGGGGCAGTCGCTTTGGGCTCAGGTCATGATCCCAGGGTCTTGGGATCAAGCCCCACATCAGGCTCCCTGCTCAGTGGGGAACGTGCTTCTCCCTCCCCCTCTCCCTCCACTCCCCACTTGTGCTTGCTCTTTCCAGTGTTCTCTCTCTCTCTGTCAAATAAATAAATAAAATCAAAAAAAAAATGACAAAAAGCAAGTTTTCCATCCTCGGGAAGGCAAAATCATCTATTTAGTGAGGAGTACATATATTATTCTATAAGTATTATACGTACATATATATATATTATATACACACATGTATGAATACATATATGATCTATATAATTTAATAATTATATTATGAATTGATGTTATATATTTAACATATTAAATAAGTAAATAAAACTATTAATAGGAAATCAGGAAATAAAATTATTAATAAAATAGTAATAGATAACTAATTCTGTAGTAAAATAAAATTAGAAAAATATGATAGTAATGTGTGGGCAGATAGTTAAGTGTAAAACAATGGAATGTCCAGAAATGTACTTAAATGCCTATATAAATTTAGTATATGGTAGAGGTCAGGAAGTCCTGTCATTTGATAGTGACAGTTGTCTGGGAAAAAATATTGCGTCCACATCCACTGGAAATGGAAAATAAATTTAAAAACAGAAAATAGATTCATAAAAGTGACAGAAAAAAACATGTGATGACTGTTTTAAAAACACATAATGGATGAGATCTCCCTATGACCAAATTGTATTGAACTGAGAAAAAATTATTTGCTTACATGCAAAGAAAATATTTTTGACCTAACAAAAACCAAAAATCTCCTACATCAGAAAACAAATCACCATAAGAAAGACAATTTGGCAAATAGAGAAAAGCATTTACAACACATAGCTAAAACAATATATAGTTAGTTGTAAATATGTCCTTCAAATTACTAAGAAAACAACTTGATAGAAAAACTAGACAAAATGGTAAAAAAAGTTCTGAGAAAAAGGAGCTACAAGTAGCTCTTAAACATAACAAAAGATGTTGAACCTTCTGATAACAAACAAATGGAACAAACATCACTGAGGCATGGTTTTCCACCCATCAATTGGGCCAAGATGTTAATGTTGGGTAATATGTCTCAGCAAGATGGGAAATAAGAGGCACTCCCTATGCTGCTGGGGTGATAGCCAAGCACCAAAAATGCTTGTGGGCAAATTATCTTTCAAAATAACAAATATATGCCTTAAATCAGTAAGACCCAATTGTAGAGTGTTTAGTTCCAATATATTTACAAATTTTGAAATGACAAATAAGCATATACACAAAAGTCAAGACAAATTGGAAAGGATTTAGGGATATGCTGCACAGAATCCCAGAAAAGACAGAGGAAAATGAAGAGAAAATTGGAAGAAGGGAGCTCTAAAAATATCACCAAAGGAAATAGTAAGGCGAAAACTACTCTGTTATGCCTCTTTTTATCCAAAAAAAAAAAAATAGAAATATCTAGCTAGGTTGTTAATTCTTCTTGCCTGCACACAAAATATTTCTGAAAAAATGTGGAAGAATAATAGGCTGGGTTTGGTAGTTAGTGTGGGGAAAAGTGCGGGGCTAAGGTCTGAGGTGGGACTACCCCACCTGAGGTGGGAGGAAGAGTTGTCATGATAAATCTTTTGTTTAACCTTTGAATTTTAATGTGTTACCTCATTAAAATCAAGGGGGGAAAGAACCTCAAGAAGTTGTCAAAAGATTTTATCTATCATCACTTCTTTATTTTTCTAGATCGATTGCTCATGAAATGTAATACAGAGGATCCCCATTTCGGTGACATTAAAGATTATTGTTTGATGATATGTTATGCATTCATTTTAATACAAATATTTTCCTAGTATTTCACTTGCTTTATTTTGAAAAAATAACATGCAGATTGGAGAATAGGGGAAAACAGCAACTGCAGATGTTGGATCCACTTAAGGAGACCCAGAATCACTTTGAGACACATAAACCCAAGGGTCGACGTGCTGACCTCCAGGTCTCAGAGCCGACTCACCACATGGAGGATGCACCCAAGCTGGCTGAGCTGTGCTTCCATGAATTGCAGCAGCCAGAGGTCCTGAACCAGGAGGTAGAGAAGAGCAGAGCAGAACTGAACCTAAAAGCTAGGGACCCTTTGGGAAATAGAGGCCTAAGAAATTTAGAGCCAGAGTTGGAAAAACAATCTGAAACTCTTGATCAACTGACAGACAATATTAATCAGGTCTAAAAGCCGTATTCCTTAAGGAATGACATTCGTGGTGACTCGTTCATCCTTTTGAGCGAACACTTACGTGCTGATAACACTTTACATCCTGGCTAATTCAGTAAAAAACGACTTTTAAAAATGTTTTTAAAACCTTTTTTAATAGCTTAATATTTCATAGCTTTTCAAAGTTGGCTCAATATAAATCCCCCTGTGATTTTAGCTGTAAGTTCCCTAAATTGATATTATTTTTTAATACTCAAATGGAAGAAAAATCACTAAATCTTCCTTATATCCCATGACTTTTTTTCAATGCATGTATTTTTTTCACCATTTATTTTCTGTTCTTGATATAACTATACTCTTCTATAATAAGCTATTAGTTGTTTTGGGAAGTATTTGAAGGCTATGTTCTTTGTTTTCTATACCATGTGAATTAACACAAAATATACCAATCTGGGGTATAATATGTTAGAAGAATTATATTTATTACTACCTAAGAAATATTTTATAAACATGTGCATGTGTGAGCCTGGTATTTTGTATATTAAGAAGCAAGTGTTAATTACAGAAAGGCAGACAGCTGTGAAAACATTTCCTTCCCACGGTCAAGTTCTTTTCATATCACTGATTTATTTGTAAAGATAAAAAGGAATTCCAAATCCATATCAGATGGAAATCAAATAGATACGGTTAAAGCTAAAAAACAAAAGAAAATGCTTCATAAATATATTTTTTCAAGGGTGCACTTGAAAGAAACAGAGGTAACTTCCCTAAGGCTTCCTCCTCTGATTCATTTTATACCCTGAGTTCTAAGCTTCTCAGCATATCCTTTTCTCAGAAAAGAGTAGTTTGGTTTTAACATAGTGACTTCTCTTGTAGTTAAACTTAAATGTATGAAGTCTTTCTCCAGGCCTTATTTTCATGAGGATGCTTCAGCAAATTTAAAGAGCCTAGAGATACTCAATGAATTCCTATTTTACTCAGTTTTTTTATTCTTCTAAATGTGGGGCTTTTGCATAAGAAGATAAATATTATTAGAGCAAAAGATATATAGTGGAAAGTGCATAAGTTTTGAGTCCAGATAATTATTCCAACAGTCGGACCTAGCCCATGTCCAATTCTCCAACTTCACTTTCATCCTCTAGGAGTGCGGATAATTCTTTCTCTCTCCTTCTCTTTCCCTAACCATCTATCTATAGATACACATATGTGTGTATATATACACTTATACATATCAATATTTATGATCTCTATGTATATCAATGTCAAGTACCTAGTATATAAGCAACTAAAAATGGAAGTTATAAAAATTGGAAACTAATCCATATTTGTCTAATTGACAAATATTTATCGAACATCAATTATTTGTCAGGCATATTATTATGGTCACTATTATTTTGTGTAAATTAACATACAGAATAGACAAGTCATTTTTGAAAAATGATATGGCTGAGAATTTCCCTTCAGACAAGCAGGAGAATTATTTTGTTTGGGATTCTTACAGACAGCAATTATTTTAAGCAAATAAAACTTAGGCATTAAAATTCAAAGTAAAGTACTAGAGGTTTAAAGATTATTTGAATTGCAGTCACTCCAGAAAAAAATATAAATGGCAGGAAAAGGCAAATTGGAAGCAGTCAATATAGTAGTTGTTGAAGAAATACCAAATGCAGGTTGGATGGAAATGTTAAGCACTAATTATGGGAAACAATATAGGAAGTGATGCATTGCTTTTAAATATTGTTAAAATAGTTCAGATTAGAGAGGACTAGTGGGTAAATTTAACTGTTCTTGAAGGACAATGGTAGTTTTAATATATGTGCAGATTTAGCAGTAATAAGTTTAGTAAGCTATTAATCACATAAACACAGATTTTTGGCATGGAATGATGAAGGGATTTCCCACTGATTAAATGAAATATACCTAAAAGATCATGAAGTAAAATACAATTTTCTTTACCACAATACAACTTAAACTTAATGAACTAAATTTCAAGTAATTTAATCACCATCTTGTATCAGAAAATAAAAATGAATAACACAGAAAGATACATAAAAATTTACGTATTGAATATTTAAGAACTATTTTATATATTAAAAATAGATAAAAAATTAAAACACTGGGATACTGTATATGTATGCATGGTGTGTATGTATGTGTGCAAACCTTCCTCTGTATCCATCAGCAATGATTGCTAACAAATATTTTGTCTTATTCACATATTGTGACAGAATAATATAACACTATATTCATAAAGATTTCATTTTCTGAAATATAGGTAGTAAATTATCTTGAGGTAAATTTGAGGAGAAAATATTCCTTCAGATTAAGCTCTTGGAAAACTTCTTTCTACATTTATAATCAATGAAGAATATTCTCTAACTGAAGAGTAGATAACTGTTATCTTTACATGTGCAATGAAATAACCCAATATACATTTCTGAATCTTTTTTTTAAGATTTAGGTTATTTATTTTTGAGATAGAGATAGAGAGTGAGTTAAGGGAGGGGCAGAGGGAGAGGGAGAATCTCAAGTAGACTGTACACTGAACAGTGAGCTTAACTCGGATCTCAATCCCACAACTGCAAGATCATGACCTGAACTGAAACCAAGAGTCGGTTGCTTAATGGACTCAGCCAACCAGGTGCCCCTATATTTCTGAATCTTTACCCAAACATACATTCCTAAATATACATTCATATATGTTTCACATTTTAATACCCATTGAGTTAATTTCAAAACTAATTTGGGGGATGGAGATAAAGGTGAAATTGTTCTAATACGAAACTTATTCTGGAAAAAGGTCAAGGTTATAACTTTTGGCTTTTTTCTCACTCAAATTCGACAGTCTTTTCCAAGTTACCTTTATTTCTCCCAAGTCATTTGTTTTTTTTTATTTTTATGAGATACACTTTATCATAAGCAGTTGATAGAATATCAACGGCCATATTTGCAATGTCACAAAGTTTCCTTTATCTTCTGAAGAACCTATCCAAAAAGAAAGGAATTTTTTTTTTTTAATACAAACATTTCTAAAATGTTTAGTTGCAATAATAAAATAGGCCATGGTGAAATAACATTTCTTACCCATAGTTTTGATTATAAAAATTATGACATTATAATAGCTTAGTATTCACTTTGAATTGCTATACAATTTAGAAATAAACTTTTCTTTCCCAGTTTTCTTAATAGTTCTTTTTTGACTAAGATATCACCTAAAATCTATGATTCAAAGATGCTGAGTATTAAATTTTAGTTGAAAGTATTTAAGAGTATTTATGAAAATCTCCTTAAAGAGATTTAATAAATTCAATAGCCAAAATGAATAAGACTGCAAAACAAAGAATTTAAATTTTATTTAATGGCTAATTTTAGCTACTTCTTCTTAGTTATATTTTAAGCATCATTTTGTGATACTCAGCAATTCATTTTGGTGTAGTTTTTATTGGTAATTATTTATTGATTTAGCAAAGTGGAAATCCAGGTTGGTTCTTCATTTATGAAGAATTTGGTTAAGTCATGAAATAGTATTCTTACAGTGTAATGATTATCAAACATGTTAGACCGAAATGTTTATGGAAAACTCTGCTTCATGCCTAAAGTTTTACACATGATCACACTGGAGATTCTATGAAATATGCAGTGGTTGAGCAGTATAACGGCACTACTTTGGTTATGGGAACAATTATATGGATATTAGCTATTTTAATGAGTTGCCACATATTATCCAGTGTATTTCAATGTTTTACTGACAAATCTTTACATGTGGCATGAAATAACAACCCAGTGTACATTTTTTTATTTTTTTTAAGATTTAACTATTTATTTGAGAGAGAGAGTGTTGCTGGAAGGGCAGAGGGAGAGGGAGAATCTCAAGCAGACTCTACACTGAGCGGGGAGCCCAACACGGATAGGGCTTGATCTCACAACCACAAGGTCATGACCTGGTTTGAATAAGAGAATTCTGGGATTATTAAAAGAAACTATGTAGTAATGTAAAATAAAAAGTACAAAGACTGTCAAAGACTTTCCAAAATGATTTTTCCCCAGATGTTATATATTCAGGAAGATATTGTTTTCCTAAAATTCAGCATGAGGTGTATTGAATTGCCTCACATATTCACCATTTGTGAGCATCTCCTTATCCTACTCACTTCCAAAGATCATATTTGTGAAGATAACTGGAACATCAATACATTCATGCAAGCAAAACACATCCCTTTGAATGAAATAGGAATCTATGAGTCTACACTGATGTAAATATACAAGTTAATTATAAATGGAGAGAGAGCAAAGTTCTTTCTCAAGAGAAAATAAGTAATAAGTATAGAGGGAATGCCTGAAATAGCAAATCTCCGTTTGGCAATCGTCACAGTAATAATTAACCCAACCATCAGTGGATTGTAGAGCTACTGTATGTGAAAGTTAGATGAGCATTGGGATATTTGCATTGTCTCAAAGTACTTTCCAACAGAATTCTTATTAATTATAAGAGGGAAAGAGTAGGTAAAGCTAGTACATAAACTTAACATAGTGATCATAGTTAACATTCCCAGAAATGTGATAGATTGGCATGCAATGAGAACAACACATCACCATTTCTATGATATTCCTGCCAAAAATGCATAACCTGCGTATAATCATGAGGAAACACCAGACAAAGTCAAATTCAGGAACATTTTACAAAATGATTGACCTATATTCTTCAAAAACTTAAGGCTGTGAAGATCAAAGAAACCCTGAGGAAGTATTTTAGGATGAGGAAAACTAAAGAAACATGATGATCAATGCAAGGAATGATTAAGGATTAGATTTTTTCCCCAAACCAGAATTGTTAGAAGGTTGGTGAACTTGAATGGGACGTCTTAGTGAAGGGTTTATGGGACTATTTTTATACTATACTTACAATGTTTTATTTACTTTTTAAATATTTATTTATTTATTGTAGAGAGAGAGCATTGTGGGGAGGGGCAGAGAGAGAGAATCTCAAGCAGACTCCTCACTGAGCATGCAGCCCCATGCCAGGCTCCATCTTATGACCCATGAGATAATGACCTGAGTCAAAATCACCAGCCAGACACTTAACCAACTGAGCCACCCGGGTAGCCCCCAAGGTTTTATTAAGTTTGAAATTTCACCAAGACAAAAAGAAAAACATTGTACTGATACTGCTACTAATATATAAAGTTGCTCCTAGCCTCTTGGAGAATATATTATTAAAATAAAATTAGAAAATTAGGGACTGATTTTATTTATCTATCAATCCTTTGTCATGAATACTTGTGTTCTAAATAAAGTATGTATTCTAATTTCTTGACTAGATTAACAGACACAATAATTGGGGAAAATTAGAATTTTTCTGTGATTAACCACAGAGACAACAATCCAAAGGAAAATGCATTAAATTCATTTCTGCCAAGTACTTTTTAATGAACTAGGCATGTGCATCACAATGCTATCAGATTGTATTTCTATTATACATGAAACATAATTATTTTTTATTTAAAATTATGAAAGATTCAAGCATCATTGGCCAAATAATTATCTATCATGACAACATTCTTTTAAAAAGCATGACGTAGATTATATTTTATCACACATGAAATAGAGTTTGAGACAGATAACATGACACATAGTGTCATTGCACTAATTTTGATGATGAGATAAGAGAGGTTATCTAACACAAACTTAAATTATCTCTTATGACAAATAAATAACCCTTACATTCCCAACAGTTCATCAGTTATTAACTTTAAGATAAATGTGAAATTATGGGAGATTAACCATATTACTTTTTTATGGACTATCTCAAGTATAGAGACCTATAACAACTTAAAAAGGACTCAACAACATTTAAGTGTGTGTTTATTGTATAATAAGCTTCACCCCATGAAATTTTAGTCAGATCACAATGAAATGTATTTTATTAACCATTTCAGGAAAAGAAATCACCACTAAACAGCTTGAATGTTATGTTCATTCAAATTTGTTATGGCTGAAAAGAAAAGGAAAGAGGTTTCTATACAGTTGTATTTTTCAATTTCAGTAAAACAAAATGAGATTATATTAGTTTTATGAAAACACCTGAGTTCTGGTATACAAGTCTTGTTTTCAAGCTTAAGTGTAGGTGGGAAGTTATTTCGAGAATATCATTATCTTATGCACTCTTCCAAAAATTGTGAATAAAATGATATGCAGGAATTTAGCTTTAGTAATCTGAACTGTCCACTTCTTGCTAAAGCCTAAGATGAACATCTGGCAAAGTAATTGCAAGTCACAAATTCTAGTGATTCTTTCCATTAATTTGTAAATATATAGCAAGCAAATGTAAGGTATTTATTTAGAAAACATCTCAGTTATTGATAATGACAAATAGTATGTACTTTTCTAAAAATCCATATATAGTCATAGTAATGAGCTTCCATGATAAAGGCAAAGCTATAACTCATTTGGACTATTTCAATTTCCTCCTGTGCATATGAAGACGCCATTTCATCATTCTTGTATCAATAAAATGGGGCCAAATGGCAAGTTCTGGGAAATGGAATATGGGCAGAAGTGCTGAAGCGAGCTTTCACTCCTGGTCCTGAAATATCACACATTCTCACACTTTATCCCTTTGTTTTCAGTGGCAAAATGGCAGGAGGCAAAGTTCCATAGACCCAGAAAGTGGAAGAAATTTTCCTCCCTAAATTATCCCTTGAAGGAGAGTGGCCCAGGAGAGTTGTCTGACCAAGAATGCCCATATTGGACTATGACATAAACTTAAACGATGTTAATCCATTGATATTTGGGGTTAATTTTTTATAGCAGCTCATCTAACTGATTAATATATCTTTTTATTTGAATCATAAGGTAATCTTGAAACAAATGGTATATGTGTATGTGTGTATTTGTGTGTGTCTGTGTGGGTGTTCAAAAGTGGGCCAAATTTCATAAATTTCCCATTGTCAAACAGAGTAAATGGATTTTCCCTCCCATTTTCATGGTTAATTTTATAAGAAAGATATGCATTATATGCAAAATATTCTGATTGTGATTTATTTTTAAAAGAAACCTAAATTCAACACAGATTTGGCTTAGCTTTCTGACCATATATATCTATAGTACCATGTAATCAGTGCTCACTAATGTTCATAACAATGGCTCTGAGAAGGTACAAGATGCTTAACCCTTGGGCCAAGATTTTATCCCAGGGGCGATTCATGAAAATTGTAAATCCAATGGACCAAATATTATTTTTAGATAATGATGCCCACGTGAAGAATATAGAATTTAATCCATAGTGGGTGAGAGTTGGCAGGTCCCCTCCACACATTGATCATTCAGAGAACAACTTCAGGTCTGTTACCGCACTAACAGAACAGACACCTACTATATAGAGAGCTTGGCGGTACAGAGAACGATTTACATGGACCATTTGACTGAATCCTCATAACCAATCCAGGACTGAGAATTCTGATGATTATACCTGGTTTATAGGTTAGGGAAAAAGCCAGCAGGCCACTATTCTGAGACTGCCCTAGAGGGAGCAGTTTTACTGAAGTTAGCTTCAGTATTTCATTCAGTGTCTGATAAACAATAAACACCTGAAGGTCTTCTTTGCAGAGTAAGTAAGCAAGGATTTCTCGCATGATCTCTGATTCCAAGCTTGTCCTATTTGCCAATAGCAATGTCTCTAATTGGGGGACTCCCTTGATATTTTAGTTAGTATTCCTTTCCTGGGGTTGCTGTGCTTCTTCCTTGCACCTCCAATAAATGATAACAAAATATATGCCCTATAATGAATGACTGTCCTACTTCTGAACTGAGGAAACTAGAACCCAAATGCACTCTGATGAACTTGTTTAAGTTCATACTGGAGGAACTCCAAGCTCAAAGATAAAATAAGCCAGTGCTTTGCACTTTAGAAGATATATCTTGGCTTTCAAACCTTCCTACTCTAACCCAACCCCACGGGACTATGGATTATATTCTAATAGTAAAAGATCAAAGTAAGAAAAATTAAGAGCTGACCTCAGCTGCCAGTTCCAAAAATCAATGTTCACACCCACCCATCTCAGGCTGCTGCTTCAGCCTGGTGAGGAGAAATGGTGATCTCAGTGGAAACTTCAAGATAAAAAGAACACTGTGTTGTGGGAGTTAATCAATAGCATTCTGAGGAGTAAGTCATTCAGCTGAGCTTTAAGCAGGATGCTTCTTCCTGTCAAAGTTTTAAGAAAGAGGTTTGAGGTTTATAAATAAAGTTATATCTTAAATGCAGCATCTCAAAGCTTTTGGCATTTGGTAGCTTCCTTTGCTGATAATTAGGAAAAAAACAGCAGGATGCATTTCTTTTTCAGCTCTGTTTTTTATGAAAGTAAAGAAAATGGGATGTATTGTCAGTAATTGGGAGACACCAAAAATTGATATTGTTATAAATGTAGTGGCTATATCAATATGACTTACATATGGGGGATTTTGACTTGCATATCAAGTATTATATTTCTTGTTTTTAAAGATTTTATTTGTTTATTTGAGACAGAGAGAGAGAGAGAGCACACAAGTGGGGAGGAGGGTCGGGGGAGAGGGAGAAGCAGACTCTCTGCTGAGCAGGGAGCCCAACACCAGACTGGATCCCAGAGTCCTGGGATCATGACCTGAGCATAAGGCAGACACGTAACCTACTGAGCCACCCAGGTGCCCCAAGTATTATTTTTCTTTTGACAAATTATAATTATTAATTTGTGTTCATTAGTTTGAAGAATAACTTTATTTTTATATTGCCATCCTTTCTACAGTATAGAAAAGGGTCTGCGGCCCAATTCTCATCCAGTGAATTCAATATCCTATTCCTTACAGTGTCTTATTTTCCTTGCATTAGGGATGGATGGGGATGTATTTCTACTTAAATGTTAAATTGCATCAGAAGGCGAGGTGTTCAATTCAAATTGTAAGGATTTCCACTATTAGTTTATTTTCTATGTGAAGCATGGATAAAAAGAAAGAAGTTAAAATTTATTTTGATTTTGAGAATTTTACAAATGTTACCTGATTTAATTCTCATGAGAACATCATTTGAGATAGATATTTGTGTCTTCTCTTTCTTTTTCCTCCCCACCCTCAGTTTAGTTTAACTTTAGGAAAGGAAAATTCTAAGAATTTAATTAGTATGTCCATCGTGACTCAGAACTCTGTCTTATCTGATTCCAAAGATACTGCCTTATTTTTCTTTATTTAAAAAAAATAAGAGGATTCATCTGGGAGCTACTCCTTATAGGATTATATTGAGAGAAATTGTCCAATCTGCTTAGAGGGGGTAACTTTTCTTAAATGTAACTAATGAAATGCCCTTCTTATGAATACAAAGCAAATAAACTCAATCAAGATGCAACAGGAGATTCTGATAATTATTTAGACTTTTTTGCTTGTCCAATTTTTGTCAATATGCTCCTATTTGCCATTATGGATATCCAATATGTAATTAAGTTGTACCTGCGCACATGGGTGACCCAAATTCTAACTCAACCTTGTCTCCCATTATCTCTTTAAGCAGTGTTCCAGGGGGTGTAATCTGACTTGCCCCTGCCTGAAAACTTAGAGATGCCATACTTTTCTGCTCTCCCAGAGGAAATAGATACATATATGGTTTCTCATTGTCTTAACACATCTTAGTTCAGGAAATAGAATGTCCAATCCAAGACGTTAACCAATACTATGAACCTGATTTAGTTTCAAATCTTCCTCCCTTTGAGATTAGGGTCTGGTGGAGGGTGAGAGACTGCTGAGTGATGTAGGCAGACCCAACAGCTTTTTGTGTTTCATCTTCCATGCACTGATCCTCCTCTTTGCCCTCTCCTCCACAAAAGCTAACTAGCTAGTTTACCTGTGCATTAGTCTTGGGTGAGTAGGGCAGGTACTGGCCAAAGGATAGGAAAGATCTTATTTGAACAGATGCTATTATGAATTGGTTTCTGCTTCTCTGGATCTGGCAAAGGTATCTTTGGAAGTTGCCTGCTCACGCTCCTTTCTTTTGCAATTATCTTGCTTTGGGTGGAGGCATCTACACGCTTTAATAAAGATGGTCACTTGCAACAGTTTCCTTAGAAACTGGTAGCTACCTGCAGTTTCTTTAGGCTGAGATTTCCCCGCCCACCTGGACAGCCATCTTGGACAGGGCACAAAGCAACTGCTCACCAGCCGCCAACATAGGATGCATCTGAATCATAGGAAATACATACCCTTTGCCTCACTACTCTGGCCAGTCTTGAGTACTAGGACTCTCTTGGCTCTAGCTTACAGAAGGCCAGTGTGGGAGTAAGCCCAGGGCAGAACAACTGGATTTCAGGCAAAGCCCCTCCACCCTTTAACTTTGAGCTGAAGGAAGGAGCAACCATCACTTCTGTTTCATGGGAGATTGAAATGGGATTAACAGTACAAAATATCTTCCTCAAAAGACCCTGCTGAGTTTTCAAATGTCATTTGATCAAAAGAAGTGTGTTCAAGGGTCATGAAATAAGTTCTTAGACATTTCCTTTAAAACTCTATGCATGTTGGTTTACTAATTTTGAACTCATAACTGATGTTAGCTCCTCAGTTAAACTCAGACTGGAAAGACTGAATTTAAGCATTATGTTACAAGCAATTGAAGATTTTCCCATTTGTCAAGATACCACAGCTAGCCATAAAAACTTGGGTCATAAATTGGAAAAGCAGATAGGAAACACATCTGATACCTGCTTTATATAAATGTGAAGGGTAATTAGATACTAGATCTTAACAGTGCACATAAATATTAAAACAGTGTGCAGGTCAGGAAAACAAAGAACACTCTGGGTACATTTAACAGAAGGGAATATAATGTAGGGAATTTTACACTTACACAGTATTTTGGAAGAGCTTGGGGTTCCAAGATCTGAAAAACACTCTGGCATATTATCTCAACTTCCTATGGAACTAAAATGAATACTTTGCTTATCTGGAAACAGGTAGGAAAGTCTCAGATTTCCAAGCACTTTCCTGCAGAACCCCCTGAAAAATAATGGCTTTTCATTCAATGCTACTCATCAACAGGGTCTAATTAGAATCCTCCTAAAATGATTAGCCTGTGTTTGCAGGGAAAAGTACAGAATGAGATGGGGAAGGTGTAAATAAAGAGCAGATATCCCCGCACAGAGATATGCATGTGGTTTCAGTTGCTAGAACGTACCAAAGATAAAGTAGAAAATATTTTTAAATGTAAAATGGTAGTAGTTGTGAAAAACCATAAACCATTTTAGAAATATATGCGACTTTAAATAAATGTACTACAATGCCTGTAAAAATAATGTCATGTAATATGAAAGAATAAAATTGAGTTCAAAGAAACTAGGCATATATCATTTTTCGGAAGGAGAACTGATGATGATGTGAAGCAGTTCTTCCCAAAAACATGCACACTGGTTAACCTATTGTAAAAGCTCTTATTTATTCTCTAGAGGCAATAAAACCTCTTAGCAGAAAATGACATGAAAGTTTGCTTTGTGTGTGTAGCCGGGTGATTACGTAGACTAGCAACACTTAGAAGATATTCTTCAAGGAGCTCCAAAGTGAAAGGTATCAAAGGGAGGTCTTACAAGTTAGCCCAGTGCACACTTCATTAACTGGATCACTAGGAGCTCCTGATGTACATCAGAGTATAATTCCAAAGAGTTTATTTTATACACACACACACACACACACACACACACACACACACACTCTCCATATGGCATTTTAGAATTAAGGCATCCAGATTTTTAAAAGTTATTGTCCTGAAAGCTAGAACATTTTGTATTCTGTTATTCATAATATTAGACTGAGAAACTGGAATTGGCAAGTACAAAGCCAAGTGTAGCATATTATTTATTGCTCTCTTTGAATGATATAAGGACTTAGATTTCACCCAGGATTCTAATAGTACCATTTCTTCAAAGTATGTGAAATGAGCTTTCAAATAAAAAATGTGTTTTTTCTTGGGCTACTGTTATCTTTTTTTTCCCCCACCATGGAAATATAGCTGAGATTAAAAAAAAAAATTGATTCTGACAGATTTTAAAGATTTTTGCCAAGAGCTATATTTTATAACAACGTGCATGCAGAATAACAAATATTATAAGAGTTAACGTAATAAGTATTCTTTGCAGCTGTGCTTTTAACTGATGGCAATTTCAAAGTAGAGTAAATGACCACAAAAAAAGTTTTCAAGTACAGGGTGATCTCTTCTTCTGTCTTCTCATCTTCCTGGTTTCTTCTGTTTGTTACTAGTTTCCATAATTTACTTTCAGTTAGTTGTTTCTCTTCCTTCCATCCTTCCTTCCTTCCTTTTCTTTCTCTCTTTCTTTCTTCCTTCCTTTCTTTCTTCCTTCCTTCCTTCTTTCCTTCCTTCCTTCCTTCCTTCCTTCCTTCCTTCCTTCCTTCCTTCCTTCCTTTCTTTCTTTCTTTCTTTCTTTCTTTCTTTCTTTCTTTCTTTCTTTCTTTCTTTCTTTCTTTCTTTCAGCTAGACCTTTGTGAAAGTGTTGGAATTTATCTAGGGTTGTCCACATAAAGAGGCCTGCATTTGCCTGGAAGAACACTGAATATTAAAATTCAAGTTGTCAAAAAAAGCCTGCCAGTCTGACAGCTGACTAAATGTTATTTGTGAACTCAGGCACCTTATTCTCCTTTTGGTGGGCAAATTGAGAGCCAACACCATTTATGTTGAGGCCAACTGTGATATCGCCACTGTGTGAGACTGGACACTGCAGCTCTTACAGAATTCTGCATATTTAAATTCCCTATGTTCTCTGAATGTCCGGGAGATAATAAACTTAGTAGTTTTATTAGAAGGAACTGTCTGAGGCTGATATACAATCCATAATAATAACATTTCAGGACACATTTTTCAATAAATATTCAGTGAGGGCCTGGTGTGCTCCAGACACAGTACTACGACCTAGACATAGTATGGCCTAGAATAAGAGATGGTTTTGAGGAGATTAGCATCCCGACACAAATTTCCTCTGCTGAAACAAATTTAATTGATTGACTTGACAAAGATCACAACCATAACATATTCTCTTGAGTTCGCAGTTCTGCAATAGGCGCTCATTTATTCATTGTTTTGACCAATGCTATCTGATCAATGTCGGGTTTTAGAATAATCCTAATTCAAATAGTCTTCTCTTTTATATTATGGGAGGGGCCATAAATCACATGTTCTTTCTAGGCCTTTGAACTTGATAACTATACTTTCGTCTACTACTTAATGGTTACTTAATTTTAAACACCAAGGGCCTTTTCTGTCACAGATACACCACCCAAACCCCAGCATGGGGAGTTCAGTATCCATCATCTTTCCATCTTGTGACTCAAACCTATTTAACGATCCATGAGAATGTTGGGCCCTGTGCTAAATCAACACTTCCTGACAAGGGAATAAATAAATTCTGGGGTTAGAAAGCTTTGTCAGCTCCTACACAACACAGATTGCAATAGGGACAGGGAGAGCCTTGTCAGCAATTTGCCTGACCTAGCCCATTCAGATGTGACTCTACTTCCTCAGCTTATCTACAAGAAGGGAACATTCAGACCAGGTGAGACTGTATTTACAACCAGAAATTAAATCAGCAGATATTGCATAGCACCCAGGCAGGGACAAATGGCACTTTTGGATGAAATGAAGAGCAGGTCGGTGAGGGCTCCAGGTGACAAGGAACTCTCTTATTACATCGAAGAGGTGATGGCAAGGCGCTTGAAGTTATCCAGATGGAAAATAAGCCGTGCTCTGGAATATTTATTTCAGCAGCACATAGATGCTTTAAACCTGTTTCTTCTTTTCACAGGAAGAGATCCAACTAGCATAGATATCTGCTTAAAGTGATTTTTTGTTGGGACGCCTGGGTGGTGCAGTCGATTAAGTGTCCCACGCTTGCTTTCGGCTCAGCTCTGATCTCAGGGTCCTGGGATCAAGCCCCACATCGGGCTCCTCACTCCGTTGTGAGTCTGCTTGCAATTCTCTCTCTCCTTCTCCTCTGCCTCTCCTCTCTGCTCTCTCTCTCTCTCTCTAAAATAAATAAATAAAACTTTAAAAAAATAAAGTGATTTTAGGTTCTATAGGCCAGTGACTGAAGAATGAAGTGTACTTCTATCCTCAAACCTTAAGGCTAATGTGCTGACAGTCCCTTTCATTATATAAATTATGTTCCAAATTCAGATAAAATGTTGTTCTTGCTTTTCATTTTTATACATAAACACACACACTTATACATATATATTCACTCATACATATATACGTTCATAAGCAGCAATTCACATTTTCAAAATATGTTATCTGCACCAATGTCCCAGAATGCCAGAAACTGAATTGTAATTTACCTAATTCTACATGAATAATTATAGTTGGATTTCAAATATTATGGCATTGTCTTCATAGCAGATGGCATTTTCATTGCATTAGTACCCCACTTCAGATTGTTAGGAATCTGCACAATGTATCTGCAGTTGAAAATCGGGTTATTTCAGATTTTTTCAAATATATTTCAGGACTCCTTTCTGGTTCCCTTGCTGTTTATGAGGATTTTGCCTTGTTTGGTTCTGTTTTGTCTTTGTGGCCGACTTACTTATCCAGCTTCATGAAGAAGGCGTCTATGTGTTTACTCTATATTGGCCTACAGCTGAATGATGGCAAAAAGAGGGTTGAAAAAAAGCATGTTTTCATATATTGATGAAGATATAGACTGGAGAAACAATGGCATACAGATAAATTTGTGGCTCAGAAATCTGGAACTGTGTTTCTGTAGTTAAGCAAGCAGAGAATAGAGAACTTTTCAAAATGTTTTGTCAATAAAAAGGGCTCACAACCTAAATCAAGAAAGCCTCACATTTTCAACTAAAGCTGTTTGGTTTTTTGAAATATTAGCATTAAATACATCTGCTGGTATTGTCCAGTTATTATCATTTTTGGGGCCATGCCACGCTTATGGACCCTGTGCACTCAGGGGTAAAAATACTAGAATGTATGCATTCTTTAAAGGAATAGGGGCCTTGATTGTATGGTTCACACTTATTTCACAGACTGATGTAATTGGCCTGGGCATGCGTCCCAGGCATGGCTCGTTTTTCAAAGCTCCTCAGAGTCCTTCCAATGTGGTGGAGTCAAGATTGAGAACCACTAGAGTCGTGCTTCCAAAATTTGAATGTGCATCTAAACCCCTTGGCTATCTTGCTATAATGTTGATTCTGGTTTAGGAGGTATTGAGTGGGTCCTGAAAGTCTGTATTTCCACAAAGTCCCTATAGGAGGCAGATGGCAATGTTGCATATGCACTACATGTGTGTAGCCAGGGGTGAGAAGATACCGCAGCTATGATTGCAAACTTACCAAAATGCCAGGTTTAACACTGGCTGTGATGCCCAATCTTTCTCTCTTTTTTAAGATTTACTTATTCATTTGAAAGAGAGAGGTGTGGAGGTGCAGAGAGAGAAGGAAACTTAAGCAGACTCCGTGCCCCACTGAGTGTGGAGCCAGGCTCTTGAGGAGCTCGATCTCATGACCCTGAGATCACGACCTGAGAGGAAACCAAGAGTTGGTGACTTAACCGGCTCCACCACCCAAGCACCTGCCAATCTCTTTTTAAACAATGTTATACAGAAGACTTAAAATTTCCAATTTTTGGAAATTTTCCAAAATTGCAAATTTTTGCTTTTCAAATGGACATGTATGTTGCTTTGCCACATTGGTCCACAATTGGTTATGTGATCTACATTCATGTTTCTATGATCCAATGATTAACAAATAATGCTTTCTGAATAAAGTCACATGTCTACCTATAAATTTTGGAATATATTATAAGGCCCAATACTGAATATGCTGTCAGGTAGTAATAGAATGAAAACTGATTGGTACATCTTTAACAGAAGCACAGTCTATCGGGACATTGCAAGGGATCAGATTCCCTGAAGAATCATTACATGGAACACAAAAAACATTACTAATCAGGATGTTTATTCTTTTCTTTTTTAAATATGTTTTCTAAAATATACAACTAGGGGCGCCTGGGTGGCTCAGCTGGTTAAGCGACTGCCTTCGGCTCAGGTCATGATCCCCGGGTCCTGGGATCGAGCCCCGCATCGGGCTCCCTGCTCAGCGGGAAGCCTGCTTCTCCCTCTCCCACTCCCCCTGCTTGTGTTCCCTCTCTCGCTGTCTCTCTCTGTGTCAAATAAATAAAATCTTTAAAAAAAAAATAAAATAAAATATACAACTAGAATACAAACATAATTAAATTCTGAAGCATTTCGAACACTTTATTAATGAACAAATACTGGTAATCATATTATTTAATTCAGAATCTTGTCTGATAGTTTCATAGTCATAACCTTCCAAATACATCAGAGAATTTACTTTGGATTCATATTGTGAGACTATTTGGTTTAATATAGGAAATAATAAATATGGTAGTTTGTCTTCATCCATCTCTTAAAACATTTTTTTAATCTATGTTATGTTTTTCTAGGAACAAGACCAAGGTTCATATTTGTTGTACTTTGGCAAGTTGAACTTTGGCAAGTTCTTTTTATTACTTGGTTCAAACAAGATGTGTTCGGAAAAGTAGTGAAGTTTCATGCTCTCTGTGCAGAATTCCTTCTTTGTTAGTGGTGTGTGCAAAGCCATCTGTTCTCTTTAGAGCAGCAGTGATGACTTGTGTGGGACAGCAAGTGCTTGTCAGTGCCTGGAAGATGGTCCTCTGCATAAATCATTATCCTGTCTTTATGTCTCACAAGCAGTGAACGCTTTTTAGGCTGTGTTTCTGGCTGAGGTTGGCATACACTGGGGGAAGAGTATCAGAGTCAAGGAGAATTGCTTATTAAATTACTCATCTCACTTTTACAGAACAGCTGCTAAACCAAAATGGCTAAAATATCTTAGTAGTTATCCATGGCATATGTCTGAATACAGATGCTCACTCTAAGCAATTCAAAGAGCCAAGACTGTGGAGGTTGATAAATGTTCAGCTTTTAGATACAAAGCAGAGGTTAAATAGATATGTCAAGATGCTTAGCTTGCCCTGCTACTATTCGCTGAAGAATAAATGGTGGCAAGCTTGCCACTAAGCTATCTTCCAATCCTAGCATGTGAAAAAAAAATTAATGAAAACATTCATCTATTGCTTTTAATAATGCATTGGCCCCATTTTATTTGATTAGTTTTTAAGAATAAAAAAAAACACCCTTTAAATTCTGTTCAAATCAAGGCAAATCATAGAATGATATGTTTATTCATGCAATAAGATGTGCAAATGCATAAATCCCTAATATTTCTTGTGGGATTTACCTTATTGAAGGCAGACAGTTCACTCCAAAGAACTATTTATTAAAGGTCGATGCATTAAATTATGACTGTCATGTGCATGGGCTTGAGATATGACAGTTTGCCTTCCAAAACTTGAAATCATACCACTAGCCAATTCTCATGGGTCACTTAGCATCCATTAAATTCCAGCAAATTTTAGCCACAACTAATCTTGATGGTGTATGGACTAGTAACCTAGAGATGAAATGTTTCATAACTCATTTCAAGTCTCTAATCAATGAAGTGATTCTGATTTGAGGAAGGAAAAATTGGTTTTTGGTCAGTTCCTGTTTAATTTCTAAGTTTATTTTAGCTACAAAATGAAAAGGAAAGAAAACCTAGTCTTCTCTGAACTGTTCCTTCCTGCATAAATAATTGGCTCCACTGAAGTCATCATTATTATTTTTATTTTTATTTTTTTAATTTTTTTAAAGATTTTATTTATTTATTTGACAGAGAGAGACACAAAGAGAGAGGGAACACAAGCAGGGGAAGTGGGAGAGGGAGAAGCAGGCTTCCCGCAGAGCAGGGAGCCCGATGCGGGGCTCGATCCCAGGACCCTGGGACCATGACCTGAACCGAAGGCAGACACTTAACGACTGAGCCACCCAGGCGCCCCGAAGTCATCATTATTATTTTTAGCAAATTAAGAAAATATTGATGATGATGATGGCATAGGCTGTCTCAGTTTGAGATTGAATTTGATTTCCTGATGGGATTTTATTAGGAATTCTATTTCCTGATGCCTATTAGATGACAGGCATTTGGTGGAAGGTCCTTATTTTTAATACTTATACATTCAAAAGTCTTCAAAGCTGCAGCAATTCCCTAGGCAGTTATAAGCCCATGCAGCCTTTAATATATTCTTTGATTAGCTAGATAATTAATTACTTTTATTCATATGCTCAGTACCACATTCACCACTCAATCCACAATACCACTACTAATTTAACAAAATTCTGCATCTGACATCTTTTTCATATGCAGATTCAGTTCATCCTCAATACTTTCTACCAAGAAGAAGGAGAATAAAATAAAGCTCAGGAAAAGTTAAAATAATCCATGACTGCATTATTCTTCAAAGGAATTCTTAAGCCATCCTTTGAAACATTGTGAGAAATCCCTTTTTGGAGAGTGGATTCCTCATATTTGCAGGTTACTGAGATAACAGAATGTGTGGAAATGTGACCCTAATATTAGCAAGAAAGATTCAAAGTAGAAAATTAGAGTCACAGTGGTCCACTATTCTGTTAAAATATTAAAAACAAGATCACTTTTAAGAAATAGCATTATGATCTAAATTGTTACAAAGCAGGCAACAGCTAAGGCATAAAGCCTTGCCAAAGTTTTTTTTTTAATTAACCTATGCAATTAGGAAAATGTCACCTAAAAACATAAGATGTCCAAGACTGCTTCACCTTTCCCATTTGTTAAGGCTATTGAATGAAGGAAACCAGATATTTGTGAAGGAAGCGCTTTCAAATTTAAATATATCTATGAATTGGCAGAATTTTCCCTACTCTACACCTAACCCTATTTCTTAATATCATGTAGACATAGGCTCAATGGCTAAGTGATGGACTTGGCCATCCCATCCCCTATTCTTTTCTTAAGACCAGAGAAACGTCTTTGCCGGCTATTAACAATGTCTGTTTAGCGTATTCTCTGAATTTCTTTTAGTTCTAACTCTTCTCTCAATTCCTAAGAGCTCTATAATTTATTTTCTGATGTCTGCAGTTTTATGTTTTATACAGAGCTATTTATTTCTCCCTTAACTTACATGCAATTTTTATTTCAAACAATTTTAAAAATAAGAAATATTTCCTTTACATTCTGTGCAACTTATTATTTTTCTTTATTACTAAAATTCTTAAGTCTAGGGACTATATCCACTCTGTTTCCATGAAAAAATATTGTATGATTGCAAAAATAACTTCAAAATTCACTGTATAATACATTCTATGGGTGTAACATAGTTTAAAGTATCATTTTTCTATTGCTGAAGTGTTTTTTTCATTTTCTTTTAACTTTCGTACTTGAAATGGTAGAATTATGAACTACAAAGTGTCTCAATCTTCATCTACCTCTCCAAACATTATTTCTAGACTTTCTTTTAAATTAGTTTATGCTTTCATTACTTCATTGAACCTGCTATTGCAAAGATGACCAATAAATCATTTCAGATCAATTAAACATCTTTACTTGAAACCCCAATTTAACTGACTTTTCTGAAAAATGGATTCCACTCAGTTAATTTGCCTTCTTGAATCTCTCTACTCTTCTGAATATTCAATAATTAATATTTGCTGTAAGTGTGCATAGTTCATTTAAACACATATATGCAATCATGTACTTCTTTTCTTCTCCTCAACTCTTGAGGTTGCTTTCCATTTAGAAGAAAGCAAAAGATTCTGACTATAATAAAATAACGCCTCAAGATGCTGTCACCCTAGAACTGCATCTTTCCTACTAATCCCCTTCTTCTTGTTTTCTACATTCTACTATCTCGAGTTATCAAGGATCTCTTGTTCAACCTTCTGAATATCTACTCATAGTTATCCTATGGCATCTGCTTTAGTCTTTATCTTCTGGTTTGCTTTACTAATTTCTTTTCCTTTTTAAGGTAAAACATATAGAACATACAGAAATGTGTGTGTATCATAAACATACAGCTTGATGAACTTTCCCAGTGAACACACCTGTGGCAGGCAGAATGGAAATTGGTCCCCGAGATTCTCGTCTCTAGTCAACATGCATGTATAATTCCCTCACCTTGAGTGTGAAGAAGACTCAAGATAGTGAATTTGATGGGATTCACTCCTATTATTAGGTTCCTTAGTTGATGTGATTAAGGTCCAAAATCATTTGACTTTGAGTTAATCCAAAAGGAGATTATCTGGGTAAAATAACCTATTCAGATGGGCATCTAAAGAGGGTCCAAGCCTTTTCTGAAGGAAGAGATTTAAATTCAGAGATATTTTCCTATACCACCTTAAAGAATCAAATCAAATCAGGGTGCCTGGGTGGCTCAGTCCAGTAAGCGGCTGCCTTCAGCTCGGGTCATGATCCTAGGGTCCTGGGATCGAGTCCCATGTCCGGCTCCCTGCTCAGCGGAGTGCCTGCTTCTCCCTCTCCCTCTGCCTGCCACTCTGCCTACTTGTGCTCTCTATCTATCTGTCAAATAAATAAATAAATAAATAAAATCTTAAAAAAAAAAAAGAATCAAATCAAATCACCATATTGTGACAGGGCCCGTGGGCAGCCTCTAGGAGGCCCTAGCTGACAGCCAAGAAGGTAGAAATTCCATGCTGCAACCGCAGGGAATTGAGTGCTGCCAACATCCACATTACCTGAGAAGAGGAGCTTGGGCTCCAAAAAGGAACATAGGCCGGCCAATACCTTGACTGCATCCTGAGCCTCTGAGTGTGGAATCTGCTAAGCCCTGTTGGACTCTACCCACAGGAATGGTGTGATAAGAAAAATATCTTGTTTTAAGTCACTCAGTTTGTGGGAATTTATTACACCAAAATCGAAGACTAATACAACACCCATGTGAGAAACAGATTCATCAAACACAATAGTTTCAGCAATATAGGAGCCCCCTACACGCCCCCATTCAGCCGCTACACCCTGAAACAGTGTAATGATGATCTGATTAACTCTATGGAGGAATGTTGCTTATTTCTGAACTTTATGTGATCACAATTACTCACTGTAGGTTTTTTTATACCAAACTTCTTTCACTCAACATTATACTGATGAAATTCACGTTTTCCTTGTAGCGACAGTTCATGCATTCTCACTGCTTTATGGTATTTCATTTTATGAATACACCACAATTTGGTTGATTCCAATTTTGGGCTCTTAGGCATGGCATTCTTTCATATGTCTTTTTGTGAATATGTGTGCCTTTGGGGTGTACATCTAGGAGTGAAATGGTTGGTCATAGAGTTTACACTTTTTTTTAAGATTTTATTTTGTTTATTTGCGAGAGCGAGAATGAGAGAGAGAGAGAGCACATGAGAGGGGGGAGGGTCAGAAGGAGAAGCAGACTCCTTGCTGAGCAGGGAGCCCGATGTGGGACTCGATCCCGGCACTCCAAGATCATGACCTGAGCCGAAGGCAGTTGCTTAACCAACTGAGCCACCCAGGCACCCTAGAGTTTACACATTTTTAGCTTAATAGATGATGCCAAACAATTCTCCAAAAGGGAATATCAATTTACATTCTCAAACCCTTTTTTTTTCATTAAAGTGCAGGAGTTTTTGTACTTTTTGGATATGCACCCTTTATTGTATAAATGTGTTACAAATACATTCTTTTACTCAGTAGCTTTTATTTTCACTCTTAAAGTTGACTTTTGATGAATAGAAGTTGTTAATGTAGCCACTTTACTATTTTCTTTCGAATTTAGCATTTTTGTGTGTCTTATTTATGTATCCTTTGCCTGATTGCCTGGATGGTTCAGTCAGTTAAGTGTCCAACTCTTGATCTCAGCTCAGGTCTTGATCTCAGGATCGTGAGTTTGAGCCCTGTGTTGTACTCCGTGCTGGCTGTTGAGCCTACTTAAAATATATCTATTTTTTACTTAAAAAATATATATATCCTTTGCTTACTGAGGGTCAAAAAGATATTCTCATATAAGATTTATTTCCCTATATTCTCAGTTTTTCTGGTTTACATTTAGATCTAAAGTCCATCAAATATTTTGTGAGAGTGAGGAGGAAATAGTATAATGGAAAGTGGAGCTCAGGAAAATTTTCTTTTCTTTTTTTCTTTTCTTTTTTTCAAGATTTTTATTTATTTATTTGACAGAGAGAGAGAGACAGCGAGAGAGGGAACACAAGCAGGGAGAGTGGGAAAGGGAGAAGCAGGCTTCCCGCGGAGCAGGGTGCCGGATGCGTGGCTCGATCCCAGAACCTTGGGATCAAGGAAAATTTTATTTTCTATATAGATAGCCAATATATCATTTCCCTATTTATTGAGATAGCACAACTGACCTATTATACACCACAATGTCACCACTGTCATGGTCAGGTGGTTGTTTAGGGGTGTGTCCGACACCATGTTCTAGTTCACTCAGTCCTTTTGTCTACCTTTGTTTCTACTATGCTACCTTAATCACTACAATTTTATAGTAAGCAATTTCTCTGTTTATTTCTTCTCTCAAATTGCCTCATCTATTGTTGGCCCTAACAGATCCATGTAAATTTATATTGAACTTATTTATGCACACACACAAAAACATTATGAAACCTGTTGGAATATTAATTGGGCTATCATTAAATCTATATGGTATCTATATCTACAGGGAAAGGTCATGTTAACATTATAGAGTTTTACAATTCCTCCTTTTTTTTTTAATTTACAGACTTCTTAACAGCAGTTTTAGGTTCACAGCACAATTGAGAGGAAGGTACAGGTATTTCCCATATGCCCTCTGCCTCCACGTGTGCATAGCTTCCCACATTACCAACATCCTTCATAAGAGTGGTACATTTATTACAAGTGACAAACCTACATTGACAAGTCATTATTATCCAAACTCCATATTTTACCTTATGATTCACTTGATGTTGTATATTCTATAGGTTGGGACAAATGTATAATGACATGTACCTATTATTATTGTATCATATAAAGTAGTTTCACTGCCATAAAATTCTATGTTCTCTATCTATTCGTCTCTCCCCATATCTCCATTTTTTTTCTATTCTAACTTAATTTTTCTCAATGTTGTTTTTTCTTTTTATTTCCAGATTTTACTTATTTATTTGAGAGAGAGAGAGTGTGAGAGAGCACAAGCAGTGGGTGTGAGGTTAGAGGCAGAGGGAGAAGGAGAAGCAGACTCCTCAGTGAACAGGAAGCCCGATGTGGGACTCGATCCTAGGACTATGGGATCATGACCTGAGCGCAAGGCAGATGCTTAACCAACATAGCCACCCAGTGCCCCAATTGTCTTTGTGGTTTTTAATGCATATGTCCTATATATCTTTCATTATTCTTGAACATTTGATGTTTTTGGATAACATAGTAAGTGGAAATCACTTTTTTAAATTATATAATGTTTTTGTTGCCAGCAGATAGAAATACAATTGATTTTTAAATTTTTGTAAATTTGTTAATATCTGATAACTTTGATAAACTCTTATTAATTCTAAATGTTTATCTGTAAAATTCACAATTTTCTATGAACAAAATTGTGTATCTACAGTTAATTGCTATGTTAATTTTTCCTGTCTAATTATTTGCTTTTTGTTTATTTTCATGTTTTATAGTGTGAAGATTTTACTTGAACAGAAAAGTAGTGATAGCAGATTTTTTTGTTTCATTCCCTAATTTCCAAGGATTTGTAGTAATCATTTTTCATTAATTATTTCTAAATGTGTGTGTGTGTTCTCTTTAACAAATTAGGGGAGGTTCCTTCTATCCCCAATTTGCAGGGATTGTACCATGAGTATGTGTTGAATTTTGTTATAGATTTTTCCTGTATGTATTGATACAATTTTTTCTATAATTTTTTGTTCCCTGTTGTTAGTGAAGAGGGCTCTATCTTTAAATGTTAAGTCATTTTTCAAAACTGAAACAAGACTCACTTGTCTTTATTTTGTTTACATAGGATAGAAGAATTTTATTTTATTAGAGTTTAATATATCTTTTCTAGCCTTTTACTTAACTCTTTCTGTGTTTACTCGATTTGCAGCTCTTCTAAGCAATCTATGGCTGTATTTATGTTTGGTCAAGGCTGACAACCTTGAAACTTTATTCTAAGTATTTAGTTCATAATTAAATGATTAATGATACATTTGGCATTTATGTCTTCCTTTCTAATATATTTTTCTATATATATATGCATTTCTATTTTATTCACCTTTTTTGTATTCTTCTTACTCTTATTCTTTGATTCTTTTACATTAACAAAGTCTTTTTTAATTTTTTTCTTTACAAACTATTAGTTATAGAGACAGTTAAAGTGTTTAATGGTGGGGCGCCTGGGTGGCTCAGTCGGTTAAGCATCTACCTTTGGCTCAGGTCATGATCCCAGGACTGTGGATCGGTTTCCCTCCTCAGCAGGGAGTCTGCTTCTCCCTTGCCCTTTGCCCCGCCAACCTTCTCTTTCAAATAAATAAATAAAATCATAAAAAAATAAAATGTTTAATGGTGAAACTAGAGATTACAAAATGCAGTCTTTAGTTCTTACTGCATCTACAGGATAATTTACCTTTGGAAATTAACCAATCACTGAATTATAATAATTTTTGTTTGCTTTCAACATGATTATGTTTTTAGAATTTTTTTTCACTTCACAAGTGTTTTAAGATTTAATTATCACTGTCCAAAACCAATGATCATCAGAAACTAGAGATCAAACTTGCCTCTGAAACTTCTTCTGAAAGCATGGAAGAGAGATAATTATTTACTGGGATATGATTGTCAGACAAAAAGTAGGAAGAGAAAGGCTAAGTGTGACGAAGAATAAGACCCAAGGGATGTATTTATTTTGAAATTCAAGTATAGCTAATGCCCACTTAGTTTCTGGAAGCTTGAAATCACCTCAAGAAGGAGGTCCAGCAAAATAAATCATAAATATTTAAAAATTCTTATCTTAATTTTTCTTATTTTTGATAAATTCAGAGCTCCCCAAGACAGTTTCTAACTTTTCCTTATTCATGCTACCCCTCTCAACATCAGTCAAAAATTGAATACTGTTTGTTCAATGATACATCTGACATTTCTACTGATTTAGCATTTTCAACAGTAACTATTTTCCTATTCCCCTAAAAATAAATTCATATGTAGTATCTACTTCAGCCAAATGTTGTAGATTTCTAAATGCATGTGTCTTACTGATCAGCAATATTAGTTACAACATTTAAATTACTTCAATGATCATCCTGAACTTATCTATAATGGAAATTCCAATATTTTGCAATACAAAATAGTAGCTAGGGGATACACTCTTTAATAGTTGTGGTGGTAAATGTTTGTTTTCCATAATTTAATATAAAAAAATCTGACTTCTTATATTTTGAAGTTTTGCTTGTATTTAAAAATTCTAAAGATCTCCTTTTAAAATAAAAATGTCATTGGAGACCAAGAACAGATTACTAATACATAGTGAATCTCACAAAATCAGCCACACGAAGATTTCAAGCTTACTTTTCAACAAGTTGAGGAAAAATAGATTCAATATTCTAAATGCTATCTTAGTTTAAAACTTGAGTATATCTGAATTTGTGTCAGGTACTAATTTCATCTCTCAGCTCTGGTCCCTGATTATGCCAATTACCTCTCTTGTTCTGATTATGAATCTATAGAAAAATTTCCCCATATAAGATAATATTCCTGTAAAATTTTTCGCTTTAAATAAAATTCGTGTGTACTTTGAATCATTAGTAAGTTAAGATGAAAGTATAATAGAATATCTGTAATTGGCATTAAAAGCAAGTTAATTAAAGCTACTTTTTTATCCTATTACAAACTAAAAATGGCTTCCAATGGCAAAATAATAAACTATCTTATGGCAAACTAATTGAAAATTGCATTGACTGTAAAAGAGAATTCAATTTGCTTTCACATGACATTTATGCATTTATTATATTAAAATTGAAAGACCACAAAGACTATAAAGATAACAAAACATTTGCCAAGATATTTATACGTAAAGCCTCAGTTTCTCTCAATTTTAATCAATTATCATGCATGTTTCAGAAATTCAAATTATCTCCTCTCTGCAAGAATTCCTTTAAGTTTTCCATAATCCTTCTAAGATAAAAGCATTAATTATTAGTCAAAATGGCAATTAAAATCCATACCATATCATTGACATGACTCAATATACATTGTGGGATGAAAACTTACCCTGATTTTTACAATAAAAGTAACTAGGATAATATTCTGCATCTGACTCTTGATTTTGGCTCAGGTCATGATCTCAGGGTCCTGAGACCCAGAACGAGTTGGGCTCTGTGCTGGGCCGGGCATTGAGCTTGCTTAAAAGTCTCTATCACCCTTTGGCCCTTCCCACCCCACCCTCTCACTCTCTCTCTCTCACCCCCTTAAAAAAAAAAGAAAAAAAAAGAAAATTCTGTGAATGTATGCTAACTTTTACATGTAGGTCCCAATTCACTAATTTTCCTGCTTTGACCTGGATCAATTTTCCTTATTTGTTCTAAATTTCATTTAATTTGGGCAGGAAATCTTGATCCTTTCTAGAAAAATGAAACACTGAAAAATAATTGAACTGTCTCTCATAGTACAAATCTAATTTCCTCAGTTTCAATGACTCTCTGATTGGATCTCAAGATAGGACTTGCATTTGATCCTGCATAAGTTTGTCCTTTTCATAATCTATGGAATTATTTATTTTGTACTATTTTGGAGAAACAAACAAAAATTCCTAATTGCCTAAACTTTTATAAACAATAAAAAGTGTGAGTTAACATCTATGGCACAAAGAGTTTCCCCTTACTTAGGCCTTTAGAGACATTTGAATTTGTTGGGAAGAAACTGTTTTATAATAGATAAAGGGGTAGGATGTTCTCCTGTAAATTTAAGTGTTCACAACAAAGTTAGGTTCCCCTTATGTTTTAGAATGCAAAGCTGCTCAAGGACACATGCATTTTCTATATTCCTACCTTCATCTCAATAAGGTAGAGAAGAAGAAAGATATAATGTGTTATTATTGAGGATATTAGACTATTTTTTAAAAAATACTTTAAGGGTCCAGAGTTGTAGCAAATGCCACTATTTTTTATTTGTTTGTTTTCCTGCTTGTTTGTTTTGCAAGGGAATAATCAAAGAAAGATGGGTATTGGCCTATGGACTGTTTACTGCATAATGTATTTTGTAATTTAGGACTTTTTATAATCTTGATTTAAAGAAATATATGTGCAACCATGGTTTGAGAACCACTAATTAAGGTGTTACTTTCAGTTTATGAAGTGATAAAGAAGTTCAGGGTGTAATCTGGGCACTGGGCTTTCATTTCTCCAACGTTGTGTTATCATTTACATCCCTCTGGGATGTCCTATTCCAAAAAAATTCCTTTTATTAGGAATGTCTATCTGATGTCACTCTTGAAAGGACCCACCCACCTTATGTGTGTTCAAATCTCTCTCTACCTCTCTGCAGCCTCCCTACTCCCTTTTCGTATTCATTTCTGCTTGTTCTTGCTTTCCAATGTAGTACAAAATTCTGCATTTAAAGTATGTGGACTCTGGAAGGCATTGTTTGAATCGTAGTTCTCCAAATTATTAGACAAGTCTTCTTTAACAGTATCTGACTCTTGTTTTCTCATCTGCAAGAGCATGATACAAAATATGACCTATAAGGTTGCTTCAAGGGAGAGGTGTCCAAGTGTTCAGTGTATTGTCGCTGGCATGTGGCCTAAAATCAAGGAATGCTTAACAAAGAGTACATTCATCCCTTCCCTGCCTGTCTTATATTTCAATTACCTAAACTTTTGTTATTATCACCTTCATTTCACAAATGTTATATGGTATAAAAATTGTAACGAAATGGTATAAAATATGGTAGGGAGATATTTATTTTGATTTTAATTTTTTTTTTTATTTTGGACAACTATTTTGTTTCTAAATTCAGAGACTTAGTCCCCAGGATTGTTCAGGAATGACTGACAGAGTTTTCAGTTAATTTCAGGAGATAACAATTTAAGCCTCTTAGCTGCAAGATATTCTTTAACCCTTTGGAAGAGCCCTTTGAAATTAAAGATCAGATTGTTGCCAGAATGTGATTTTCTCAATTTTGAAGGAGGGATATAAGAAGAACTTAAAGGATTCTGTTACCTTTATTCTACCCTGGTAGGGCGTAGAGTTATGTGAAAAACTAGACCGTTAAGTAAGAAGTAAGGGAAGTTAATATAAACAGTCTTCAAAGTAATGTCAGGGAAGTGTCTCAGTCAAATAAAAATTTTAAAAGTGAGCAAGAGAGAGTCTGATAGTATCCCCTGAAGGAAATAAATTTGCTATCAACAAATTTCACCTTGTATTTTACAGATGATCAAACTAAAGATTAGAGTTTAAATTGTTTGCACAGGGTAATTACAGTAGAATAATATCAGAGCTAGATCTGTAACTCAAGTTTCTTAATAAATTATCCTTTGTCTTTCTTATCCCATCATGACAGGAACAGCAAAAGCCATAAGCCCTTCAGTTATTACCCTTAGGGCTAAAACTGGAGAACCCAAGGCTATGAAATACAGACTGAAATGATGCTCTATCAATAATTTCTCAAAATCTGTTCCAAGTGACAGCAGATCCTATGAGAAGTTTAATGGAAAACAGCAATATTTTTGGCATCTAAAACATTTAGAAACACAGCCCTTGGCAAGATTCTCTCCTTGACCAAATTTTGGACAGGCTCTTCTGAGCTCTCTTTTTGATGAGGGCTTCCATGTCCTTCACTGTAGAGTCCAGTTCTACAAGAATCCTGCTCGGTCAATTTTGTAATAACATCAACCCTCGGGACGCCTGGGTGGCTCAGTCGTTAGGCGTCTGCCTTCGGCTCAGGTCATGATCCCAGGGTCCTGGGATCGAGCCCCGCATCGGGCTCCCTGCTCCGCGGGAAGCCTGCTTCTCCCTCTCCCGCTCCCCCTGCTTGTGTTCCCTCTCTCTCTGTGTCTGTCTCTGTCAAATAAATAGATAAAATCTTCTAAAAAAATATATCAACCCTCGATATCTGATTAGCTTCCTCAACCCCTAGCCTTGGTATCTGATCACCCAGGCAGGCCTTGAGCAAGAATCCTGTTAGGTCACTATAGCCAGAATCCCTCCATATCTCTGGTGCTTCCTGTCAGTAATTTTCCATCCAACATCCCCGCCCTGCTCCTTGGCTGTCTATTCCCACTTGTTCATGCTGTATTCAGAATGGAGCATAGTTCAATACTAACGTTTCTTTCTCCGAGTTGCTATAGTGTTTATAAATAATATCTGCTTTCACAACTTGAACACCTACCCTCCTCTGGTTTTCTTTGACATCCCTCACCATATTTGTGTTAGTGTGTTAAGGGATTAGAAATACCCTGATGTAAATAAACCATTCAAATTGGTACAACCCTTGACTATTATAATTAAAACATTTTTGTTTATTTTTATGCAAATATTTATATGCAAATATTTAATTGACAACCTAAACATTATTGTATTACAGAACATGTTTTGAGAATTGCAGTTCTGTGTCCATTCCCCGCGATTTGTGAGAGTCAAACGGGAGCTCAGATTCAGAGAAAGTTACACTTTGTCCAATTCTTGGTCCTGGTAATGCTTTTCTTAACACATTTGAACTTTTCCTTGAACCCATAAACTAGAGGATTAGGGTCCCAGATTTTAAATTTTATTTACTGAAATACTTTTATTGCAAATATTCACATAATTTATTATGAATAAAATACACCCTCTAGAAATCATTTAACAAGTCAACCCTAAAGTACATGGATAGTGATTTGTATATTATAGTTAGAGGCAATATTTTAAAGAAAGTCTATGGGGAGTTATAAATGCGTAGAACCTCCAGGCTGACCCATAAAACTAATCTTCACTGATTTTAAAAATGTATTTTCCATGTGAACCTTTAATATTTAGAGTTTGTTTTCAAATGGCACCGTTTATCTGAGCATTTTCAAGTGTCTCTGAGATCACGCTGTAATAATTCAAAATCATGCAAATACAGGCCCTCTAGTGTAGAGATAGTGACATTACTTCTGGCTTAACCGTATATTGGTGCAGTGGAAGGAATCCCAGATTTAAAATCAGGACGTGGGCCAAGTTCCTGCTTCCTCTGTCATCAGTTAATGACTTGGAGTCTCAGTTTCCTCATTGGTTAATGCTTTACGGGACTCACTAAATTATGGATTTCAAAACCAGCCAAACCTGTAAAAGTTCTTTTTAAATCCCACAGTATTTTGCAAACTTTGGTTGGCATTTTCATTCTAGTGTTACATGTACGTTATCCTTCTCTACTCTTGAATACCTTGAGAGAAGTTCTGACTGTTTTGAGCAACACATATCCCACATTTTTCCCCAGGATCTGAAGGGATATTAAACATACCAACAAAAAATGAGTTAGAAATGAAACAAAAGTGATTAAAGTACATTTCCCAGGACACACACACTAGAAAAGACGTATCTCCCATTAATATCTGGATCTCCACTGGGATTCAAACAAAATGACATCCATTAGAATATACTCAATGAATTTAAGATGAACTGAGTTGTGAAAAGAACACAGACAAGAGGCTTTGAAAATGGTGTGGTATTAGCAATTGCGGTGACTTTTTGATATTTCCTACATTCTTTAAAGTTCAGGTCACCTATTTTTTTTTCCATTTTTACAGGGCCTATCAGGGAACTAATAAACTTTGAAAGATGCTTTGTTATATTAAAGTTATTAAAATAGGTACAAGTGTCAGAATTCATAGAGGGAGTGAGATTGTTTTTGAGAACATAGATATTAAGGATCTGATCACTCCTGGGTGTCATAAAAGTATCCAGGGGGTGGTTACCTCATTTCCATGTGGATAGCTTTATGAAAACACAAATAATATGTATCCTTAACTAGAGGAAAAAAATATAGCTGTCTAGATATGCATTGTCCAATATGAGAGCCAATAGTTACATGTGGTTCTTTAAATTTACAGTATTAGAAATTAAATACAACGTAAGAATCAGTTCCTCATTTCAAGTACTCAATAGCCACATGTGGCTAGTGGCTACTGTATTGGATGGCAGGAATTCTAGAACATTTCTATCATTGAAGAAAGTTCTGGGAGACAGTGCTGGTTGTATTTTTTTTAAGAGGTAAACAAACACATACTGTTCACCATTTCCATTCAGTAATCAGGTCGTAAAATTTTAATATTCTCACCCTGAGTTTTAGTTCTTAAAAATCTTAATCAATTAAATTTCTACTCATTTATTGATCCTATATATTGTGCATTGTACTGGGGAAAAAAAAGAGAAAATTGTGGGACATGTTTATATTATTACATATAAAAATCATAGGCTCCATTCTTCTCTATTATTTTACATCTGGGTATTCAAATTTTTTTCTAAAAACTGAGATAGTTTTTGTTAAAAAGATGCCTAGAGGAGTCATTAGTACAATCTTGTAAATCAACAAATATTTTCTTCTCTTTAATCTTAAAGGAAACCAGCACCACCAACAACAACCAATGAAACTAACATTACATGCATGCAGGTTAAATATCAAATATCCATTCTTTAAAAGTCTTTTCTTCCATAAGCTTTGCCATATTTTCATAATCTTTATGTCTTGAATGTATACTTAGGAAAACAAAACAATTTCAGTTAATTTGAAAGAATTATGTAATATCCTCCCTATCATTTCCTTTCCTACCACCTGCCCTTACCGAATACAGATCTTTTCTTTATTAGCTTTAGTATTTGTCTTCAACTAATACCTGTTCAATTATCAAATTGTTTGAAGCAGCATGATGATCAGCTAACTAAAGACCCTTTCACACTCAGAAATTCTGTCTTAAAAACACCGAGGCTCTACAGCAATTTCAGTTTGGTTGCTCATTGCCACATTCATAATTTAACACTATTTTTCATTGCTATGTCCTGCTCTGCTAAAATAAATAGGCAACTTCCTATTAAGATTTGAAATGATGACATCAGCTCGTCTGGTTCAGGTAAAAAGGTAAAGGGCATTATAAGAGGCAAAGATTATTCTATTGCATGTCTGCATGAGAGTGCACACATATAAAACACACACATTACTTACCCAACATATTTTTTCTTTGTTTAATATATTATAACCTTGAAGAATTAAACATTATCTTTTATTTCCTTGTCAGTGGCTTAATTGTCCCAGTCTTACTACAACAAATAGCATGCAAGTCATTGGTCTATTAAAATCATTGTTCAACATAGTCTTGCCAAATTTTTGAAAAGTTAGTGACCTTAATCCTTGAATCAATTGCCAACTTTAGACTCAAAGTTTTTTCAAATGAACATCTGTTTATCTTGGCGAGTATTCTGGCTTTCACATCACTGGTATCTAACTTTCTACAATTGGAACTAATGTGGGTCTTTGATACATTGCACTTGTCACTCCTATCCATGCAAAGGTTTTTCTTCTTTTGTTATCATTTGTCTTCATTCTTCAAGACAGTTCTTTATCCAAGCAGCTGCCTGCCACATCCCTCCATCATGGTTGACCTTGTAGATTTAGTTTTCTATCTGGTCATTTAGGGAACAACTTGTACTGTAGGAAAATTATGTCCCCAATTTTCTCTGACAACTGTATTATTTTATCAAGCAAAATACTATCAGGTTTGTCAGGTGTGGTTGTCTTCCTGTGATCCAGGCTGATTTTCTTTAAACAATTCATCACTCTCTGAATGCTGTTTTCTCAGCTCTGATCAGCATTTCCTGTTATTTTCGGATGTACCTGAATTTATTCTGACAGAGAAATAAAACTTGCAATTCCCTTTCTACTGAAAACACTAGATTTTTCTCCAGTAAGATATTTCTTATATCCCTTTAATCTGTTATTGTAATAACTCTATGTTTTGTTTGCAAAGGGCTTCGGAACTGGCAGAGCATTTTCACCTACATTATCTCATTTAAATTTACATTTTTATATGGGTGACAAGATAATAGTAAATGAGTCAATTTTGTTAAAAAATCATTTTCAGAAAAAATAAACAATTGTTAACATTTTATTTAATTTATTTAATGAAGGGCCTGGGCAGATGTGACATTTGGTTCAAAAGAGAGTACAAAAAGTGGACACATTTATAAATCAGGAATATTCAAATTAATATGTATTTGGAGGCAAAGTTGGGTTTCCCTAGGGCAGGAGAGAAAAGTCAATTGAACCACTACTAGGGAAGGTGGAATTTGCATGCTAAACAGTGACCTACAAATTATGATCTTAAAATAGCTCAAAGGTAATAAAACACTAGAATCGAATAACTCAGAAGGGTATGCTGTAGAGAGTGCATAGTTTTCCACCAGAGTTCAAATTTTTTTCTATAGTTTTCATAAATTAAATAACCATGCTTAGTAATAATAGTAACTTCTAATTGAACACACATCGATGTGAATCAAAATAACTGCTAATATAGCATAAACTAAATTTCATCCTAAGTTTTAGGTGCAAAGCAGATATTCATTAGGCTGTATTTTTAATTTAATTTATTGTTTTCATTAACAGAAGTCAGAATAACAATGGGATTTGAGAAAATGCTCAAGGGGAGAGCTTTCTAGATTATATACTACGGCATCCTTATGCGTCGCAAATGAGTAATAGCCGACACATAAAGAAATTGGTAACTTAGCTTATAGGGCATCATGATAGAGACTGGGCAGCCAGGGATGGTGGGCGAGTCACTGCTCCTCATAAGCAGCCCCATTTGTATCTCAAAGAGTGACCCCGAGGAGCAAGATCTGAGGTTTCAGTCCTCCAGAGCTTGCAGGTAGTGTGTACATTAGGAAGATCCAAAATTTGATGTTCTGTGCACTTGTGGCTAAAAACATGCTTGATTGTGGCATCTTTTTCAGCAGCTACTTGCCACACTTAGCTCTATGCTTTCTAAACAAGAGGCCTGTGGAGCTGTAGGGAGATTCTGGGGTCCCGGTACCCAGGTAGCACAGTGTACCATTGAATAAGCAGCAGTGCACTGGGGAGAGAGGTGGGAAGACAGAAGGGGTAAAGCCAATGGTGATCTCAACTCTGAGCCTTCATTTATGTAATACCTTTTTTTATTTGCAGCTATTTTATTTTGAAGCAGGACACAATTCAACCTCATGGTGACTTCTTTAATTCCATATGTATATTGTTCTTTATTAATTTTAAAGTCTTGACTTGTAAAAGTTTGATTTGATTTGAAAATGATTCACATTGTCACAAAAAATTTTAGCACCTCCTTGGTGTGTAAGAGAAAAGCAAAAGCTAGAGATTGTGTAAATATAATGTCAACTAATTTACACTGTTCAAATAAAGTTTCTTATCAGTGGGTATTACCAAGTCACCTCACTAACAGATGTCCACTTGGCATGAAGCTCTCAGACTGATTGAGTCAAATATGCTCATTCACCTATCATGAAAACCATCTATTAATTTTATTATTATATAGTATGGAGTTGTAGTGAAGAATACAGTTCATAGAATCTTGCTACAACAATTTAGTATCTATATGACTCTGGGCAAGGCATTTAATGTTTACAAGACTTAGATTCCTCATATATAAAATGGGAATAAAAATCGTATCTTCTTTGGAGATCTGTTATAACAATTGAATGAGTAATCTATGCAAAGCACAGTAACTGTCACAAAGTTAAATTAAAAAAAAACTTTGCTCTGTAAATTAAGTATAATTTCATGTACTTGTTTCCTATATCTAGTCAGCTCTAGGCACTTAAAGAAGAGACTGGCATTTTAAAGACTTTTATGAAAGGGCACTGTGTTTAATCTCTCTCTTAATAGGCACCCTGTTACACTTAGATGAATAGTTAATATGAAGTTTGACAAAATTAAGATTCAAAAATCTCTAGGCAGTTATTTGATGATCATAAATATGCACTGCACTCATGAGTAAAAAGAAAAGACACTCTGGAATAAAGAGCCAAATGTTTCTTATAAATAAAAAAGGAATGACAGAGGGAGTGATCAATTCTTACTGCTACCATGCCTTTATGAACAGGGAATTGACAAATTTCTAAAATCCCTTCACTTCTATTCTTTTAAAACTGGGCTTTGAAAGCATAAATTCCTCATGCCAAAACAACGATGGAATGGTGAAACCTCTAAATCACCTAAGAGGAGTTCAGGCCAAACCTCAGCCTCCATTCTTTTTACAAGGCGGTAAATAGGGACCTGCTTGATTGTGAGGTACAGATCATTTTCAGAAGGCTTTGATAAACTGAAGGGTCCCCAAAGTCTTGGCCAAAGGATGGGATAGAAAGGGAGGTTACACTGTGTTACCTGGTATGAAATCATTTTCCAAATAAACAATTAAGTGCTTAGGTGTTGCCATTGATTAATTTTTAATGGAATTGCTTAACTCCATTCTGAAAAGTGATGACCTGAATGAAAGTGTAGTAATATGTCCTAGAAATCCCACAGACATAGGACCTCTGATACCTACACAAAGTTAATGGCCCGAGGATGACTCCAGGGTCTACAGAAACACTGTTCCAGTGAATAAGATTTGGTACCCAGTGTGATACTGCATCTTTGACAGAAACAATTCACTATCTGTCATGTTTCCCATAAGATCAGGGTGCATATCTTTAGAAAGTAGACTTTTTAGCAATACAGAACAAAACAGTCTCTAAGTTTACAATCCTATTTTCCATTTGAAACTCACACAGACTTTCTCACACAAAGGAGAAATATATTCTGCACAATCTTTTAATCTTGGTTGACTTTTATTGCAAATGTTTTCATTTCTGCCATTAAATTTTTTTCATCATTCTATGCACTTTCTTTTGTGTTTTCACATTCTACACTTTAATGAATCTTAACTGTTCTTAAAATAGTCTGAGTCATCATTTAAAAATTTGGCCTTGTGTTTATTGATATGTTGCCGCTTTTTCAAATATAGTCTGTTTTCTAAATGGTAGTCATAACTCTTGACGACGTACCTATCTCTTAATAAAATGTTTTTATTTTTGCATTATTTCTTGCAACCCACATGCTTTTCTCTTTCCAGCAAATTCTTTTCACTTTTGTCCTATGATTTGCCATGTGTTTTTGATAAAGTTCAATTTCTTTATTTGCTGTTAATTTATCCCTTAATCCAAACATACAATAAAAGATCACATACTTAAATCTGTTCCACAATTTTTTTTTTCTTTTGGAGTCTCTGCAGCTTAAAAACAAGCTGATTTCTTTATTTCCATGAGAAACAAGCATTAAAGAAACATGTATAATTATCTCCATGTTTGATTGTAAACCAAAGAAGCTAGAGCTCTTGGTATGCTAGTTGTAATCCTGAAAAGAGAGACATTTTATAGTAAGAAATATATAGGGGCACCTGGGTGGCTCAGTTGATTAAGTGTCTGCCTTTGGCTCAGGTCATGATCCCAGGGTGCTGGGATGGAGCCCTGTATGGGACTCCCTGCTCAGTGGGGAGTCTGCTTCTCCCTCGGCCCCTCTTCCCACTCGTGCTCTCTCTCTTTCTCTCCGAAATAAATAAAATCTTAAATATATATATATATATATAAACTATTTTTCAGACTTAGAACTTAAAATGTTCCATTTGTATAGAATTTTATATGTAAGAAATAACTCTGGCAAACTCAATTTTGTTATTTAAACTCTTTAATTCTTTACATGTATTATCACCCTTTTTGATGTTCTTTACACTACTAACATAAATATAGATGTAGGTATTTTACCTTTAATTTATCAAAGTTATCCTACTTCCTCCTCTCATTTTTCATTATTCCTGTAAAAACGTGTCTTATTTACATAATTTTACATTTTTGAGAAATGTCAAATGCCCACTCATAGTCAGCTCTAATCACTGGACTGTAGGATGAAACACCTCAAAGGAAGCCCCAGAGATGCCGGTGTTTATGTTTGAGCCCATCATTTCATGGTGGGAAAACAGTTCAATGGAAAGCATATCAGATTCAATAGCTAGTATTGGAAGATTTTCGACTTATCTTAATATTATCTAACAATTCTCAACATGTCTATAACTGAGAGCACCTGGAGACAAATATTCAATGTGGTTTCAAATTCCCATTAAAGCCACTAAAAAATAACTCTATAACCAAAGGTCTAACGTTGTCTGATAATTGTTCCAGGCTGTATTTGGTATGCTTTCTTTCTCGTTTTGTAGTTTTGTTTCCATATATATGCATTTTTTTCTGAATTAGAGTTGTAACATAGTAAGGCAGAGAAAGTATTTTTCTTAAAAACGTGACTGATGAGGCTTTCTGGTTGGAGTAGGTGGGACAAAAGAAATGATTGAAGAAGGTTATAATGTTGGGGATTATTTTAGGAAGATGGAAGTAAATGTGTATGTGTGTATTTGCATGTATCTAAAATATAAAATGTGGTATAACATGTCATAATATTTAGAACATTCAAAACAGTTACTGAAAAGAGCTTTGTTTTGTAAGGTATAAATAAGTAAAAGGAAAAATGATGCCAACCTAATTTTTTAATTTCAAATGCAAAGCTAAATTTAATTTAAAATTAAAGGTTTTTGTATTATTCATCACTTCGGATTACCTATGTTCTGGTTACACTCCATTCCTTCTGATAAACAAAATTTTACTGAATGCTGAATTTTGGAGTAATTGCTTATCAGTCAAAACAATTGAAAAGGAATGTAATCTATTACATGGAGAGATGAATTAGCTGTTCCTTGACATTGAAAGCATAATAAAACCCACAAAAGAAATTAAAAAGAGAGAAAGGAAAACTCTATTTAGTTTGTATGTGATGACTTTACAACATTACTGATAGCTTCCAAATAAAGCTTTTGGTACCGCCCACCTTCCCCAAGTTCCCCAGACAGAAAAGCTGGTTAAACTTTTCTAGGGTGGGGGGAGAAGAAAGGATCTTTTGGAAAGCAGGTTTTTTCCAGTTGTCTAGGTAGGCATAAACAGTTCTAGGATTTTCATTCTGAAAGTAAACACAGAAACTCAAGTCCTCATGGACTGCAAGAGGCTCATACAATCAGCAATCACTAAATGATCATGGCGCCTCTAATGTTGTGCTGCGCATGGCAACCACCTGTTCTGTCTGAATGATGGAGAGTAAAGGAGCATGAAGGGGCAACTCCCAAGCACAACCTGCGCAGAGGGAATTGGATATACATCTCTCTTCACTATCATTGAATGCCCTGTCTCTAAATCAGTATGTAGCAAATGCACCACTTGCATGTCACGAAGACAGAGAAACACCTCTTCACTAGGAGTTTGCTATTCATTTTGTAAAATGGCTAAAATGCACCAATATAATTGGTGCATTTTAAAATCAGCAGGACTTTAAAAATAGAGTATTGGCAAAATAGCGTTCAAATTATGGGGACGCTTCCTTACTGCTTGATAAAGGTAGCTCACCATATTTTGAAACTTTTTCTGTCTTTTTAAGTATGTACAATGGTTAATGTGAGAGGAAGCTACTATATTTTAAAAATTAAGGATATACTTTTTATTCCTGCTTTCTTGTATCTGAGTTATAGTGAATAAGTATTTATTTCAGTAGATTGCAACTGAGATCAATGGTCTTCTGTATTTATTGAGTACCCACTACGTGCCTAGGATTTTTTTCCTAAACAATATTGAAGAAGATGGCCATGTTTTTCATTTTGACTATATTTTCAACACTCATGGCACTGCCGTACATATTTATTCATCAAGTATTTAAATTAAACTAAGACATGTGCTGCCGACAGAAACTAGTAATCCTTTTTATCAATTCTGTGACATGTTTTTGAACATTCACTTAATATTTTTCATGGATGTGGTTTTAAATCCCAATGAGTAATCAGAAAATGCTTATGAACTTAGACCAGAGACACTGGGAAGGGTGCTTTGAGCTATGAAAGGACTGCTCAGCGGCCAAACTGGCTGCCTGGTACCTTGAGCTGAAGTGAAAACAGGGCTAAATAAGACCAGATACGTCTTTGTGGCTTGCTGAATCGCAAATCTCTGGTTAGGTTAGGGCTTTTATTTCCTACTCAAAAAGGGTGGAGCACAAAGGGTACGGTACAATGTGAAATACTTTTGATGAGCTTCTGATTTTTGTTTGTTTATTTATTATTTCTTGAATAAAAGGCTCAGTGTAATAAGAGAAACCCCAGAATTCAGGGAAGGCTGCTTGCTGTTCTGTGACTGGCAGGGGGATGTGTGGGGCCAGGAGAGGCAAGGGAAGAGTGTGAGAAGTGGACTCTAGTTACAGATGCAAAATAGAAACTCGGGATTTAGGTTAACACAGAATGTGTGTTGCAGACTATAAGTGGATTTATTTTTATTCTTTATTTTTTTATTTGAGAGAAAGAGAGAGAGCGCGAGCACATGCCGGGGTGGGGGGGGGCCGGAGGGAGAAGCAGACTCCCCGCTGAGCAGGGAGCCCTAAGCGGGGCTGGATCCTAGGACCTTGGAATCATGGCTTGAGCAGAAGGCAGATGCTTAACCGACTGAGCCCCCTAGGCACCGCGGTAAGTGGATTTAATATCTCTAATAAAGATATCTACTCCCTATTGACTTATTATCAAGAAAAAACATAAATATATGAGGGATTCTGGGGGGAGAGGGACATGTAATACACATTCTGATTGATTTGTAATATCTTCTTTGGTACATTTCAATATAATGCCTCAATCTATCTACCTATCTATCTATGTACCTACTTTGGTAAAACTTCAATACAGTATGCTGGAGGAAAAACGTATGAAAGTGACAATTTATTTCCAATATATTTAGAGTATTCATTTAGAGAATAGTGTAAAGTTATCTCACATTTATGCAGGGGCTACTAAGAAACAAAGTATGCTAAGTATTTCATATAAATTATCCATTACATTCTGACAGCATTTTAATGAGATACATAACGTTTTTAGAATTTTACAAACATGGAAACTCAGAGTAAGAGGATCTAAGAAATAGGATCAAGATCACATGGTTAATAGTGAGTGGTGCCAGATTATAAGATGATTGCATTTTGCTGATAAATACCATACCACTTGCCATTAGCCTAATAAAACTTCAAAACATTTGCATATTGTCAAATCTTATTAGCAAAAAAAAGGACTAATTTCCTGAAAATATATATGTAACTATTTCCCACAAGAGTGATTGTGAGAGGAACATACACATTTTTAAGGACATTGGCCATATTGATAGTGAGTATACACATTTTTAAAAATAAAGCTTTGCTCCTTCCAGATGCACAAATATTTGCCCACAACAAAATGTTTCGTGCAATCGAGAAGTAACATCTTCACCCCTGAAGATTTCTTCTTCCTGCTTGATAAGGTCCTCATCAGTTTTAAAAATCCGAGAAATGAAAATATTTCCTGCATTGAAATATACAGATTTCATTTGCTATTTAGTGCAACAGCTGATATCTATTCCTTCTCTCACAGAAGATTATTTTAGAAGCAGGTAGAGAGGACTGGTAATGGTGAGGAAAGGGAGGTTGGCAGGAACTCGCCACATTTTGCGGGGAAATGGTGACAGTAAAAGAAGCTCTCAGGAATTAAGTTAAATGTTATCATTGGATGACAGAAAGACCAGAAGGGAAAATGGGTTAATGAAAAGGGTCAGAGATATGAATTATAATGATTTCAAAAGAGATATGCATTATAATTATCATAAAATCGATTTTTGAAAGGTGTATTCAAATAATTTAGTTTTTAAATCACTCACAAAATTATTTTTAAAAAAGGTTTTAACAACATTAATTAAAACTTCTTTAGGAAGGGGCACCTCGGTGGCTCAGTCTGTTAAGCATCTGCCTTCAGCTCAGGTTGTGATCCAGTAGTCCCAGGACCAAGCCCCGCATCAGGCTCCCTGCTCAGTAGGGAGTTTGCTTCTCCCTCTGACTTTCCCCCATCTCGTGCTCTCTCTCTCACTCTCTCAAATAAATAAATAAAATCTTAAGAAAAACCAAAAACTTATTTAGAAATTTGGAAGAATGATTTCCAAAAAGGGTTTTGAGAGTGTCATAACTGGATTAGTTCTAAATAAGCCAGAGTTTTTGTTTTTTGTTTTTTCCTCTACCGCTGTGAAACACACTACCTATCTCTTCTGACAGAATATGCCAAAAAACCAAAACAACAAAACCGAAGAGCATTAAACATTCATGGCAAATAGGATATTATTTTCATAAGATGTGGCATTAAAATTATTTTAAAAACATGAAATCAATAAGCACTTTTAAGAAGCTGTTAAAAGGAATTTAGAAATTCTTTTTATTGTTGAGTGGCTAAAGCCCCAGAAATCATCAACCCAAATACAGGCTCTCCCTTTCTTTTGCCTGGCTTGCTTGTTTCAAAGAGACCCTGTGTCACTAAATTATGAGTATGGTAAAATGTTGCAATTTCTATTGTGTTATTGCCCAAGGCCTGGATAAAAAGTGAATTGCCTGAGTGCTACCTATTGTTTTTTACATACATTCGATTTAGGGAAAAAATAAAGTCTGGGTGGTGAGTGTCCTTTGAAGAAGTGGCAAAGGGGCTTAGAGAAGGGTTTCATCACCTATAAAACAATAAAGGCAAATGATAGCCTGTGAATATTCCAAACCAACATGTTCTTACAACAGGGCAGGGAGATAGACCCTATGTCCCAGCCACATTGAAATTCAAACCCTAGAGGAGCTAACTTTACCCCTCACATCTCCTTTTCTCACTCTAGATTCCAAGTGGTTCAGAAATTGCTCCTGCCTTTGCATTTTATTGGAAACATTCAAAGTAATTACATTCAAAGTAATTTTTAAATGATAGTGTTGAAGAGTGAAAATATATAGTGCAATTTATTTTTTATAAACTTCAATAAGTTAAGCTACTTTTTTTTTCCATTCTTAGGTGTGTTAGGCTGAGTCTGAATATTAAATCTACTACTTATAAAAAGGGTGAAAGATGATGTCCCACTTTAGCTCCTGAGATAGGTAGGTAACGTGGGCTCCCTCTGGTGTCTGCCTATTTCCTTCTGAGGTACCTAAAAGGGACAGAAGAAAAGATCAAAGTTTTAAAATATCAACTTCTATAATAAAAGTATGATAAAAAAGAGCAAGAAAAACGTACATTTTTATAAAGGCTTCCATAAGAAGTGAGCATGACGTTTAGATTGATTTAGAAAAAGGAAATAGGCATTCTTATGATAGACACTATGCTCAGACTGCTGTTTACTAAAAATGAAAACACAAGACCAGTGTCATTTAGGAACGGTTTTTAGAAATTTTGCCATTCAAGTCTCTAAACTGTAGAAACAAGTTGTTCATTGCTAAAAGAGTCAGTGCTTAAATTTGTATTTAATAACCGAGCTCATTAATATCACCTATTTTAAATCAAAATTATTTTTACAAAAACCACTGATATTTGTGTCCAGAAAAGCCTTTATTTAAGAATAGAGACAATTTCAGGAAACATCAGAAAAAATTCACAAGTTTTACAAATTTTATAAAAGGCTGTTATGTGATTTAAGAAAGGTAACAAAGAGAAGAGGTGACAGGTTATAATTATATGGAAGACACTCCATGTCCTGATATTTTACCTTGTTTATTTCATTACATTCTGGTGTGAATGAGTACATTTAAATCTACTTGACTTTGGTTTACCAGTTACACAGTGCTAGGACTTTCTGCTCTATATGTATGTACATAATTATAAATACATATAATTGGTATTATGTATGTTATATATTAATATAAATTATGCAACTTTACATAGGTTAATAATGTCAGTATTTGTATAAATTATACATTTAAAAATATATATAGCCACTGTTATTGTCTCATATGTGATTATAAATTAGATTCCTGGGTCCAATTTCAACATATTTGTGTGGGGTGGGGGGCTTCCTACACAACACCAAGCAATTCTCAGAAATCATCAGGACGTCCAAGAATTCAAGTCTGTTCTGACACTATTTACTGAAGATAATATCAGATCCCACAATTGAGGATTTATTCCTATAAGACTACCCTTCCTCCACAACTTCAGATGCCAGTAGCAAGCCCAGATGTCACCTGTGCTTCTGACCGACCAGCCACAGATGGAAGGTTCCCACAACTTCCTCCTTGGGTTCAGTCAATTTGCTAGAGAGGCTCAGAGAACTCATAGAAACTTATTACTTTCTAGTTTACTGGTTCATTAAGAAAGATATAACTCAGGAACAGCCAGATGAGAGATGCACAGAGCAAGGTATAGGAACTTCCATGGCCTCTGCAGGGCCCCAATCTCTCTAAAGTTCCATGTGTCCATCATCTCAGAACCTCTCTGAACCCTGTCCTCTTGGGGTTTTATGGTGGCTTCATTACATCGGTAGGATTGATTAAATCATTACCCATTAGTTACTGATTCAACTTATAAGTTTTCTCCCCTCCACAGATTTTGGGGTTGGATGTGGGACTAAAAGTTCCAACCCTCCAATCACAGTTGTTTCTTCTGGTAACCAGCCCCCGTTTTAGACAGATTGTAAAAGTCACCGTGTTAATATAACAAGAGACACCTTGATCAGTCTCAACACTGAAATTTCAAAGGTTTTGGGAATTCAGTGCCAAAAACAAAACAAGGACGAAGACCTAATATATATTTCTTATTACATATAATCATATCACTGATTATCATCTATGTAGTGCTATTTCAAAAAGGTAAATAATTAAAGTTGGGTAAAATATGCGGGAAACAAAATATGCTTTTCTAAATATAAATAAAATTCTAGAATTGAATATACTACTTCTGTAAGAATCAGGCCATCATTAGTTTACAAAATAATTCAGCTCCAAAATAGAAAGTACCTACAGGAAAATAATGACTGGATGATGACTATCACGTGTTTAGGTAACCTACGCTGTGGTGTTGCTGTGTTAGCATCTATTATACGACTAACAACCTGCTGGGACCTTAAACTGAGGCTAGTCCCCTCAGAAAAGAACCCGTCCTAGGTAACAACCTGCAGTCACAAGGAAAGATAAATCTCCCATATCACTCCGCAGCAGCCCCTCTGATCAACAGTCTCCTCTGCCTCACAGTGACTTCCCCTCATCTTCCCATAGATAAGTCCTTTGTGTAACTTACCGTAACTCTTACCTTTTGGTTTGAATTAACCAAACTGGCCTTAGCCTGGGGACCCCAAAGCACATCCAGGGACCTTAATAAAGGCATGTGTTCCATATATATTTATAAGTACATATTTTCTACTAATACTTCATAATTATATCTCATATTGCTATAACCTACTTGACTGCCATATTAGATATGTAGAAAGTCTTCCTGAAAGAAAGGTCAAGCATATGCAGAAATTGTTTGATATAATAGAAATAATCCAAGAGTTGAATCCTGTAATCAAGGTTAGGGAAAACTTGAAATTAAAAAACAAATAAGAAAACAAAAAAACAACAGAAAAGCCCAGGATCTGCGCTTTTGTCAACCCTTGTCAAATACGCCTGGTCAAGACAGAAATCCACAGCTCCTTTGTACAACAGTGACATTTTTATCACTTGTTGTTCCCTTTAAGTAATCTTATAAGAAAACAAAACAAAACAAAACAGGAGAAATGTCCTTTCTTCCCTTTGAGAATCTAGTGTATTATTTACAAAAAAAATGCAAGTTTTCCTCAATGAGATGTGTTTGCTTCCTTATGAGGTTAACAAGTAAGAAAATCATCTCCGGATCTCTCTGGTGGGAAGAATGAACTTGAGTGTCGGCTTTGGTCCTCGCTTTTTCTATGGCTCCGGCACATGGGAGCCGAGAGAAGCTCTTCTTAGCATCAGGTGGAAGTCCGAGGTGCTCCCTTTGACAGGGAGATTATCATGAGAGATGTGGAAAAAAAGAGTTTTGGAAAGAGGGAGCGCCTAGTTGATGATCAATCTTTTTAAAAGCCTAGCTCTAAAAGATTTATCCTTTTATGGTAAAAGCAACTACTCTGTTAGAAGGAGCTACAGACTCTAATCTCGAATTCCCACACTTTCTTTTGCTGGTTTGAAATCCACGTGACATGCAGTAAACAACTTTATGTGCCTGGACTCGATTTCGGCATGTGTGGAGACTAGACAAGTTGTATAGGGCATTAGATTCTCAGGGAAGGAAAGGAAAGGAAAGCTAATTTATTCATCTTTCATGGACCACAGATAAGATACATTCTTTCTGCTTTCACTCTAGGTTACCATGCAGAATCACCAGGGGCCATGACAGCAGAGGAAGGACAAAAGGAGAAACTATCAACCTAGCAATTCTTCTCCCATGCCCAGGTGTGAGAGACAGGAACACAAATATACAAATAGGTTTCCCTGACAATTAGCAAAAAAACTACCATTCAGGCAGAAAGCTAAGGGCCTTGTCATGCTCCATCTAGATGTTGGCATAAATTGGCAGTTCTTTCTTTCCTCTCTGGAAAAAAAAAAAAAAAAAACATATGAATTGAATATATACCATATTTAGTTGTATTACTTTTGGTAGCTCTGTCAGGATAATATTACCTTGTATTTCTAATTTAAATTTTTATATTTTGTAATTCTATTTAGCCCAAAACACTGCTTTTTATCAGACAGAAACACATTTCAAGGTAGAAGTACGAATTTTCATGTAAACTCCATCATGGTCTTTTCTCTAAGTTCAAGAAAAGAAAAAGTGCAAAAAGGTAAAATAATGTGTGTGAAGTTCAGTAAATCTTCAGGTATTGATCAAGTGATGGCACGTCCATTTAAAGGAGGATATGTATAACTCCTAAATGTGGATTTAGTATAGGGGCGAAAATAGTGGCATTACTAATTATTCTAATTATTTTTATTTCAAAGGGGCATGAGAAAAGGTCTGGCAAGTTAGATAAGGCAAATGAATGATGAACCAGAATGTATTTTTCTTTCTAAGTAGATAACCCATCTTCTCCAAAAGTCATAGTTATGTACAATCCCAAACTATAAAATCACATTCAATTGTTTGTTCCAAAGTGTTCACTATAATTCAGCAATCAGCACAGGTTGTAGAGGACTTTTATCATCCATAGCAAATAACACACAGGGAATAGCTTTCAGTGTGTATGATTACCAAGATTTTTAAACAATATTAGTTCATTTGTATCATAATTTTGTTGAAAAAGAAAAAGACCCAGTGGCTACCATATATAGGATAGATCAAAGCACTCTGCCTTGAGGCCATTACCCAAAGATAGAAGGGTAAAATGCAGTTGTGAATGTATCCAATGCTACTATCACTCTGCTATTTCAGATATCAGAGTAATGGGTCCGGGGAACCAAACCAATTATGAGCCTTGGATGGGCAATCAACACCCCACTGGGAAGAATGCAGGCTAGAAATCGCTTCACATAAGTGTTCAAAATAGCAGAGGAGAAAAGGCAGGTAGATGCAAGTCACAACAAAATACCAGATTTTCTAACAAATACTCAAATGGTATCCAGTGATCAATAACACCATGCCATTACTTTCCACACCAAACAGTGGGATAGCAATCTTTGTTTGACTTATTTTCTCTCTAACTAAATACAAATATGGACAGAGATAAAGTTTATTTTTTAAGAGCAATATATAAAATACCATTTTAAACATGGAACTTTCTGCTTATGCCCATGACAGAAATATATGTTTATTATTTTTGGTTTAAGAGAGGGTAGGTAGCATTGTGAAAAAGGCACCACTCACAATAGGCATGACTCTGAGCATGCCACTTCGTATATCTGGGCTTCCATTTCAAGCTTCCGTCTTGGCTCAGTCCTGCTGAAAGAATCCTATAATCCTAGGGCATGTTCTTTAGGTACTCCCCGATGGCCGCATAGTTTTAGGAAGACAACACATGGCGCATGCATTGCCTAGAGGGCTGCATATGCTTTGTGAGTCTCCACGCCAGCCTTTTTGGGGAATATACCAAAAGAATATGGCATGGGAGGCATGCTCTTTCCCTCTCCTATTTGCTCTTCATTCATTTCAGAGTTCACTGCTTTGTTCTTGTCTGTTATAGACAGAGAGAGCACTCGGGAGACACATGGTATTTTCCTGCAAGACAGAATGACCCCAAGTATAGCACATTCCTCGCTAAGCTAGAATTTTTCCCAATAATTCCTCGAGATAAAAAAGAATTTCACTGCACAGAGGCCTATTTTGCTAATATTAAATTGATTCCTGTAGATGATTATTCAACACTTAGTGGAAATCCAACTGTGCACCAGGTGCTTTCGGAACACAAAGTGAGTCACATTCCCCACCCAGTGGGCATAATTACAATCCAAATTAGACAGGTAAATCAAACTAACACAAACACTGACAGCTTTCCCAAACACAGTGGTCATTTCTGAGAGTGAAGGGAGCCTTGAGGTGAAGGGAGGGAGCACCACAGCTCCTGTCCCTTTATTGGGTCAAATGTATCTTGAACGACACTGTTTTTGAAAGATGTTAGAACTAAAATAGAACCAATAATAGATCTGTGGCTGCATTCAAGATTTTTTTTTTTTTACCAAGTGAAAAAATACAAGGGATAGAGTTGTACACGGTCACATAATTTATGTTAGTGCCTCTTTAATTGTGTTTACAGTATTCACAAGGAAGCATTCTGTTTGGATAATTACTCATCTTCCTGAAGATCAGTAATTTGGTTCATGAACACTTCAGAAAATTACTCAAAATGTTGCAAGAAGAGAGTTTCCTACAAACACTCAGACCTACAAAGTATAAATAAGTGCTTCTTTCATCCTCTTTCTACCAGAATATTTTAAGAAATTTCTTCTAAGCGCTTTTGTGCTTTTAAGTTGTTCATAAGAGTGTCTTTTTTGGCAAAAAGAGAGCCAGTTATTTTCCTTCTTTTATGTGTACAATTTAATATGCCACACACTAAAAAAAATTATAAATGTTATGACTTAGGGGAAATTAAGTATATGCTAAAGATACTTATAGGTGATAAATATATCCAGCATGCATAATAAATAAAATTACTAAATGTCATATCTCTACATATATAGAGATGTGCTGTCATTAATACTTATTTAACAGCACATTGGGTATTACTTATTTGTAAGTTATTTTATTCTTTCTAATTGTTGACAACCAATAAAATAAATAGTTTTTAAAATTATAAATTTTATATAACTTTATGTAAATATGTATATGTCTATTGCATATGCCATAATGAATGTGTCAAAACTTGATAATTACTATTAGAGATCAACAGACGAATATTGTCAACCTTTTTGATAACTTCTCCATCTAGAATTTTTGTTAATTTAGATCTTTTTCTCATTTTGGTCATCTAAGTAATCAAAATTGTATTTCATATGGAGAATTTTGAAAATTTTCCACTTTTTTCCTTTTACAACATCTTTGTTTTTCTAAGAGCCTTTAGTAAATGGCTTAGAAGTGCATTATATTTAAAGGAGAGGTGGTAAACTGATTGAAATACAGACCTTTGCAGTCAGGTATGCCTGCGTCTAAACCATAGCTCTGACACTTCATGACTCTGATCTTACCCTGTTGCTAGAGCTTTCTGTCCTCTAGCTTCTCATATATAAGATGGGAATAATAATGCATGTCATAATGTTTCTGTGAGGAATAAATTGTATGATGTGTACCAAGGGCTTAACTCAGTACATAGGGCATTACTAACTGTTCAAAGTTTACCAAATTGCTAATGGATCTTGTTGGAGGAGCTCATGGAGAGGGCATGACCTCTGGTTGACACTTGAGCTGGACCGGGCAGTCTGAGGCTCCTCGCCCTCTCCCCTGTCCTTGGAGTGTTTATTCTACCCATCATTACCACCGTGGGAGCCACCTTCAAGGATGTAGCCTTGAGAGAGCAATGTTGTTGACACTATCTGGATGATAGAAGTGATGGAACCATGTTAAAGCCGCTACTTTAAACTTTCAAGATTCTGGCGAGGGTGGGTGCAGAGATCTGCTCATCCTGGAGTCACCCAAGATAAGCCTCATATTTACATCCCCTTGTTTATTAAAACGGCCACCTACCAATCTGGAGTGGCCTGCTTCTTTCTTTGTTCTCCCCCTGCCCGGGGGGGGGGGGGGGGGGGGGGGGTGGTTTCAGACATCACCTGGGAAGCTCCCAAGGTTGCAAACCAACACACGTCAATATTAGCATATTCTCTAGCTGCAGATAGGATGCATACTTTATATTATACTAGAAAACATAATTAATGAGTATTTTCCTTCTATAGTTACCTCTAGTCATTTAAATTACAGGCAAATCAAAATTTTTTCCCAGTGGACATCTAGTAAGCACCTACAATCAAAAAAGCAAGTCTTTTTTTTTTTTAAGATTTTATTTATTTATTTATTTTACAGAGAGAGACAGAGAGTAAGCATGTGCAGGGGAGGGGCAGAGGGAGAGGGAGAGAGAGAATCTCAAGCAGACTCCCCACTGAGTGCGGATGCCCAATGTGGGGGCTTGATCTCACAATCTTATGACCCTCAGGTCATGACGGAACCAAAACCAAGAGTCAGACACTTAACCGACAGAGACACCCAGGCGTGCCCCAAAAAGCAATTCTGTCTGCTACAGACAGCACAGAAAAAGGGGTCTACTATTGAGAACTGATAGTACGATGCTTTCTAACTTCATTAAATAAACCCTTCTCTAACTTCTGTGCTCTCTCTTTGCATTACGCTTGAAGAGTTGATTACAGCCAATTACCTATTATTTATTGAGCATCGATTTTGTTGATCAGACACATTTAGAAAAAAATATAAACTAGTTATTTGGGAATTTTAGCCAATAAATTGTCAGCCTGTGATGATTTGGCTTGGTTTTGAACTTTTAAATCAGTTTTTGGCATTGGTAGCTATAGTTACTTTGGTAATTAGAGATGAAAGCTGAATTAAGAAGAAGGAATCTATTAATATACAATAATGGCATCAGAGTCACCAATAAATAAAATTGCTCCTCTGAAATCATTAGAGTGGAATCTAACTTTTAAAAAATATCTTAACAGGCAATACTCTCACACTTCATTTAGGAAATAAATTATAGAATTATATTATGTAGTGATTAGGAAATTGATCTTGCATTTTTCCATTTTTAAGCATTCTGTAGCAGAAAAAATTATTACTTTGGATTCACGTTATAGTTTTGCTCTAGAAGCTCAATGAAATTGGGCAGGGCAATTAATCTTTCTTAGTGTCAATTTTTTTCATTTGTAAATTTAGAGAGTCAGACTTATATGTTCCATCTAAACTTTCTCATCCCTTTGACTGACTATGGAATACAAACGATGATGGTGTGTAGAACAAAATGTTTAGTTTATCACTGGATATTTGTTTGTAAGTAAAAAGGAAATCCAGGCATAAAAGGCTTCTAAACACTTACATTTAGTAGGGTCTTCTGATTTCAAAGAAGAAAAATGTCTTACAAATCTACCAAATAACATATTCAAGTAAATGGAGTTAAGACAGAAACACTGAATTAAACAACACTTTGGCCTTTCTAATATTGAATGAACCTGATTTTGCTACTGTACTTAGGTGTTACTGTGATACTTTCTTGAGACACCACCTGTAATTTGAAGAAGACCTACTTAAAGGTCAAATTTTCTGAACATTGATTTTCTATCTTGTATGAACAATGAGTTTTGAAGTTACATTTTATGACCACTTTTTAATATTGCCATTTGCTAATTTCAAGGTGCATTAGGTATAATTATTTTTTTAATAAGGGCAGCAGTAAAAAGTGTATTCAAGTATCAGGCTCCATGGAAGTTGCCATATTCCTGCTTCCTCCCTACAACATTTTCCCTTCTGCAGCCCTTATTAGCACCAGTTTCTCAATATCACAAGATTCTTAAATACAACTGCTCTATTTCAGGGGTGAGTTAAAGAACAGATTCTTCAGTGTTTTAGGACACTGTTGCTTTAATTCTGATGAATTAAATAATTCCACAATTCATTTCAGAATGACCCCAGACCTTCAGGACAAGCGCTGTAGCTTAAGTAGGAGCGCTGCTATGTTCACCTTTCTGGGAGCTGGTATTGATAGCTATTTATTAGTGTTATTATGGAAACAGTTATGAGGGCAGGGGAGGGATTGAGCCCTAAAGTGCTGGGTGAATCCAGGCAAGGGGCAGTTTCCATGGTAGCAGGCATGAGATCATTGTGAAATCTCAGAAGACCTGATTTGAAGTGGTAAGGGATGACGTCAATATCAAAGCTGAGAAAGACAGTATAAAATGGGCCTGCAAAGTTGACATGCTAAAAGGAGATGGGTAACCATAAAGACAGAGTAGAGAAACTAAGAAAGACACTAGGGTTGTAGGTGAGTCTGGAGCAATTCTATAGACAGATCGGAAATTCCCAGGCATGTCCCCATTCTGGTTTACCTGGGTTCATTTTTAATGACCACAAGGCACCTATATCCCTGATGTTACTTGAGTGGCTGTAAGCCAGTATGAATGACATTACCAGTTTTATTTAGTATATGGCAGAGTATTAAGTATAATGAAGCAGGACTCATATCGCTTAATGGTAAAATACTCTTTAAATAACAACTCTTTGTAGAAAAATAGAATTTCTCCGAAAGATGAGTAAAGAAACTTTGAATTCTGCTTTGATCTTGTATGTGGGTTGCAATCAAAAGGCATCACATATGTAAGCAGTGCTTATCTTCATTGTCCGTCTCTTTAGTTATCAGTTCCTCTCCATTGTTTTTACTTTTACACATTCATTCAACCTACCCTTATTGAATCCTTGTCATTTTCTGGATCCTAAGCACTGGAAATCTAGCAGTAAACAAAATAAACTATTTCTTCATGCTTTTTATTTACAAAAATGTCTCTGATGGGTCCTTCTGGAAACCAAACCAACTTTTTACTTTTTATTGATGCATTTTCTTATCTATGAACTATTTCTTCAACAGCTTAGTAGTCGAAGTAAATAAACTGATAAAATTATCTTAGCACTCTGGACATATAACAGTTTGTTAAATGGGGTCCAGATCATAATGTAAGTAGCCATGTCAGCAGGCTGTTAGCCATTTCTGCATTTTTGACATGTTTTCGTTCTTGAAGGGATTCCACTGATGAATCCGTTTCAATATGGAGATATAAGGCACATATACATCTGTTTTTCTGGGATATCTCTGGCTTAATGAAGTCATCTCTGTATAGCTATTTCCACCTTAAATGTTGAAGACATTTTAAAAAATAGAGTAATTAGCAAACTAGATGTTTCCAGAAATATAATGTTTGTCTTTTTGCTTTTTTTTAAAAAAAATATTTATTTTAGAAGGAGAATGAGAAAGAGAGGGGGGGGAGTGGGGGAGATGGGCAGAAGAAGAGGGAGAGAGAGTCTCAAGCAGACTCCTCGCTGAGTGCAGAGCCGGATCTCACAACCCTGAGATCATGCCCTAAGCCAAAATCAAGAGGAGGCTTAACCGACTGAACCACCCGGTGCCCCTGTCTTTTTGTTTTAATGAAGATGGACTGTGCTGGCTTTATAACAACAGTTGGTTCTTAGAAGTTGTTTTCCCTATCTCTGTCCCCAAATCATGCCATTCCAAAACATTAGTTTATAAGGAGATTGAAGGAAAATGTATCAAGTCACTAGGACTTGTCAGACTGGGCTTCTTATAAGTTGTTATGCTCATAGAGTTATACTTAAAGATATTTTAGGGAGCCCCCTTGGGGTTGCTCTACTGAATGCATTTTTCCCCTTGGGGTCCAGCACATAATATCATTTAAATTGAGGGGAAAAACTTTGGGGAATTAATTTTCCATTATAATTATTACCTTTTTTTTGGACCACAAAAGGTCACACTATATCTAGGGTCAAATGTTGTTCTGGAAGATGAGGATTGCACTCGGAAGTATTAAAAATACCTCTGAGAAGAAAATGGGGCAGTCTTTGGTTTTAAAGAAGCAAATAAACTGCTCTTTTTCTGGGGATACGGGCAGTTGTTCTTAGACTCAACCTGAGAAAGACAGTTTATTTATTTTTTATTTACTTATTTGAGAGAGAGAGAGAGAACGTGCACGCGAGAGTGGGAGTGCATGAGCAGGGGGTGGGGAAGAGGGAGAGGGAGAAGCAGACTCCCTGATGAGCAGGAAGCCCAATGCAGGGCTCAATCCTAGGACCCTGAGATCATGACCTGAGCTGGAGGCAGACACTGAACCAGCTGAGCCACCCAAACGCCCCGGGAAAGACAGTTTAGAGCAGGATTTCTCACCCTGACGTTTTGGATAATTTTTCATTGTGGAGGGTAGTTCTGTGCATTGTAGGATGCTACTGGATGCCAACAGAACCATAATCCCAATTATGATAATCAAAAGGGCTCCAGACATTGTCAAATGTTTCCTGGAGAACTAAACAGTCCCCAGCTGTGAAGGACTTGGTTAGAGATATTCTTCCTGGGAAGGTAATTGGTGCCTAAAACAATTCATGGCACTAAGAAAGAGAATCCATTAAAGGGACTCAATGTGGAGAAACGAAGTGGACCATAGTCCCTAGAATGGGTATCTATTTTTTTTTTTTTACATTTTTTTCAGAACAGTGTAAGTTGACAACAAAATTGAGAGGGAAGTAAAGTGATTTCCCATTTACTCCCTGCCTCCATACATGCAGAGCCTCCCCTGTTATAAATATCAATCATGAGGATGGTACTTTTTTTTACCAAGGATGAAGCTACACTGACACATCGTAATCACCCAAAGTCCATACTTTACCTGAGGGTCACTCTTGGTGTTTTACATTCTATGCTTTTGGACAAATGTATAATAATAATAATAACCATCATTATACTATCACACAGAGCATTTTCATTACCTTAAAAGTCCTTTGTGCTCCACCTTTTCATCTCTCCCTTAACCACTGATCTTTTTTATCATCTCCATAATTTTGACTTTTCTAGAAAGTCATATCATTGAAATCCTACTGTAGGTAGCCTTCTTAGATTGGCTTCTTTCATTAATACTATGCATTTAAGTTCCTCCATGACTTTTCATGGCTTGATACTCATTTCTTTTCAGTGCCAAATGATATTCCATTCTCTGGATGTACTACAATTTATTTATCCCTTCACCTACTGAAGGACTTCTGGGTTGCTTCTAGTTTTGGCAATTATGAATAAAGCTGCTACAGAATAGAAACTCTCAGGAAATTCACACACAAAATATAAAATGTAAATAAAATAAACAGTTATGATAATGTGAGTGAAGTGTTTTTAGGTTTTCTTGATCAGAGGATAAATTATACATTTAAGAAAACAATGTATGCCATATAAATCCAGTACCTACAAATGGTCATATTTTTAAACCAAGTTATATGACTTCTAGCGACCTATGGATATAATCTCTACCATGTTTAGAGCTCTATGGACAAAGATATTCACATTGCAGTGTTTTTCATAAGAATAAAAATTACAGAAAATCACTAAATGTCTTTGTGTAGGAAAATTGTTAAATGTAATAGGGTGTAGTCCATGTAATCAAATGAAGTTACTAAATTTATATTTGCAAAAATTAACGACGATGTAAAATACTAATTTCCAATATGAAACAAGGTGAAATATGCTAAATAGTGTTTTCTCAAGCCATGTTAAGAAAAGAAAATATGTATGAAATATTGAAGAAAATGGGTCAACGTGTTCAAAGGTAGTGTCTATCTGGTTGGTAGGGTATAAACACTTCTAATTTTTTAATTATTAACATGCAGGAATTTGGGAATAGTAAATATTAATTTGCAATAAAACATATACAGATATATTGTTTCATTTCTCTATCTTATTTATATATTATCAGGTCAATTTCTTCCATAGGTGTTGAGTTCCTCAGATTTAGGAAGTTTATCAAATCCAGGATTAGGTATATATTTGTTTAAATATGAGAACTGATGATTAAAAATTGTTGTAGGGAAAATGTATCATTATTTTTTAATAAGTGAGGATCAGCTCATGTAAATGTAAAATACAAGTTTTTTTTTAAGTTTTTATTTATTTATTTATTTGAGAGAGAGAGAGAGTGAGAGAGAGAGAGAGCCCAAGAGGGGGTAGGGTCAGAGGGAGAAGCAGACCCCCGCTGAGCCGGGAGCCCAATGTGGGACTCGATCCCGGGACTCCAGGATCATGACCTGAGCTGAAGGCAGTCGCTTAACCAACTGAGCCACCCAGGCGCCCCAAAAATACAAGTGTTTTTAACCTAAATAATTCACATTAAAATAATGTGTATATTCAAATAAGGTGCATTGGTTAATTATTAGGGACATTATTACTGGCTTGTGGGTATAGAAGAGGGAATCCTGTTGCTACCAGTAGCTTACCTATTACTAGCAGAATTGCTTATCTAACTTGAAAATTAACAAAAACATAATTTTATTAAGGAAACAACCAAATAGTCCTATTAAATAAGAGATTTTCAAATTTAACTACCTATTGTATTTGTTAAAATGCATTTGGTTAATGTTCTGTTTCTTCTCAAACCTATACCTGTACAGGATCACTTGCCAGATATGAAGGATTTGCTGTTATCTAGGATGTAATAACTGCTCTCCATATGATAGGATTTGTGCAGACATCACCTTGGTCAATACTACCTATGGACAAAAAAATATGATTTCTGAGTGCTGTGATCAGTATTTGGGCAAACAGCACTTCCTATTATGACCCTTGTCGTATCAAATAGGTTCATTGCTAGTCACTGCTTGCTTCCTTTTTCCTGCCTCACTCTGTCCCAACTATATTCTTGAAGTTGTGTCAAACACTGTTTTATCAAGGTGTTATGAGTTTGTTACATTATCTGCTCTGTCCGTCATTATATTGGCCAGGAATGTCCTGGCAAAGAAAAATATAATACCCTTTAGAGTTAAGAAAATATTATTCTGGCAAGTCGCAAATTATAGGCAATTATTGCATAATTTCAGAGTGAAGTGAGCAGTTATTTGCCCAAAGGGAACATGAAGTAGCCATGAAGGAAAATGACCCCATGTATCTTGAAAGAAATTAAAAAGTAAGAATCTGTGACAAGTAGGGTGCCTCAAGTATCATAAATCTCTCCCTTCTGTTTCTTAATTTCAAATAGAATGGCTAAGAAAGTAAAGCATTTACAAAGGAAGGTGTTAAAATCTAAATTTTACTGCTACAGTAGCTACTATCAGATGCTCACATATAGCCTGGTAAAACATCTAAAGTGCTGTTGTATCAAGAAAGTTGAAATTATTTTCAAAGGCATGGCCGTTAGAAAAAGTGGCGATAATGGCGAAGGAAAAGCGGTAGTAGGATAATCTATAGAGGTTTCAGGCTATCTGCCTATATATAGAGTGAATTTTTTTCCTTTGTGGTAATAAAAAAAATGTCAGAACAGGCAATTTTCTAGACAAGTAAATGAATAGGTATAATGGTTTATGACATTTCAAAAATATAAATGAACACACAGAATGTTCCATTAGTACGATCTTAACACATGTGAATTCTGTTAACAGAGACTAAACAAAAATAACATCAGAAATACACAAATAGAAGTAATGTTTAAATCCTGCCCACAACACACCATTCGTGCCTGAGATCTGTGTGTGGATTGTATACCTGCATGCCTTTTGCAAGAACCAACTGCAGATGGAAGAGGTAAAATCTCTCTGAGAAGATAATTTCCACACATAATGCACCTTATCGTTTTCTATCTCTCTGCTACTCCTTCATGTTCATTTTATTGATTCTTTTAAAACAAATTTGTCTGCTTTCATTTAACCATGCATCCAGTCCTGTTGATATTTCCTACTACTAAGCTCTTCATAGCTTCCTGAGTCCTGTTCAACTTTCTCTTATTTTTATAAATGGAATAACTAAAGCCCCAACTAAATCTCTGAAACATTCCTCAGGTAGATGGACACGATGATAATTTGTCTTCAATGTAATTATGAGTCACATAAAGGAGGGAGGATGCATTTCCACACCTTTTATATCCTGTCCGGTACACATGGCTTGGTCACATTCAGAGATGTGGTACATTTGGTAATAGCACTCGATGTCTGCACGTGGGAAGCATGCATTTGGAGCGGGGTGGAGGACAGTGGGCAAAGGCAATTTTTCTACAAGTTGTCCTCACACTGACAATCTGTTGCGGAGTGGAACTGACCAAGGCAAATGTCAGGTTCTATACCATTTTATCACTGCAATGGGGAATGGATGTGCTTCTGATGGAGTTCTGGGGAGGCACTTCTACCTTTGGCGAAGAAGCAGTTTGAGCAAGTGTGGGAAGACTTTCTTTGAGTGTGGGTCACCCTGCTATCGAGACCTCATGGCAACATAAGTTCAGGCCATCTATGCATAAAACCTGAGAGCCTGTGTTGATAATCTTCCCATAGGTTCACAACTCGCAACTTATGCCTCAGGGATGGAGGGGCAGCCATTCTGGCTCTTCTTGACCATGCCAGTTTGGACTTCTATTCTGAGAGGTTGTAATTACTATTATGACTTTTTAGCATAACACGGCCCTAGACCCCTTTTCCAACTCCATCCAATCTTTATATTTGCACTGTATTTTTTCAAATTAGACTTCTCTCTGTTTTCCACACAAGCTGTGTGCTTTCATATCCACGGGCTCTGCTTAAGCTCCTCTGCCCTACCCATATCTCTACCCATCTAATTTCTCCTCTTTCGTCAGAGCTTCCTGAAGCTTTTCTCAATCCTCTATTCAGAAATGATCGCCTTCTCTTGTGCCCCAATAACTGTTTTCTCTTAAGACACTTTCACAACCTGATTTATATGATTGAATCGTGTGTTTATTCTTGATCTATTCAATAACAATATCAGCAAGTTGAGGGTAGGACCTATACCTATATCACCTTTGTATATTCCTGAGTACCAGGGCTTTATCTTTTCATTGTTACCATACACACAGGTATACACACAACTTTCCCTTTCTCTCTCTCACAAATAGTTTGTACACGGTCTTATAATATAAACCTCTACTCAGAAATTTCATTAATATCTGATGGATCATTGCTACATTCTCTCCTTCTTCCTGAGTCCTGTTCAACTTTCTCTTATTTTTATAAATGGAGTAACTAAAGCCCCAACTAAATCTCTGAAACACTTCCTCAGGTAGATGGACACAATGATAATTTGTCTTCAATGTAATTATAACTCACATAAAGGAGGGAGGATGCATTTCCATACCTTTTATATCCTGTCCAGTATACATGGCTTAGAGATTTGGTACATTTGGTAATAGCACTCAATGTCTATTCTCTCCTCCCTCCACCATATTCTAAGAAGACTTAATAGCTAAATTACTTTAAAGGGCACCAGTGAAATTCTACTCTGGCGTAGTTCAACCCCTTGCCTGAAATAAAAGTAATTCGACTTCCAACAATATAGGGGGGAATCTAATTGTCAAGATTATCAGGTGTGTGTGTGTGTGTGTGTGTGTGTGTGTGTGTGTGTGTGTATTTGTATGTCTTAGGCACTTGACCACTCCTGGTGTTACACTGAAAAATTTCAGGTTCTATGGTGAAGAGGTTATTTGGCACAGGTAGTATGCTTTCAAATTTCTTCTGTGACCGTGTGTGTGTGTGTGTGTGTGTGAGAGAGAGAGAGAGAGATTGTGTGGAAGTGTTTGTGTGTGTAGTATTTTTTGATTCCCTAGAGAAATCAGGAACTGGTGAAAATAAAGAAGTCATTTTCACACCTATAAATGCGCTGTTTCCACCCTTTCCTGCAAAGAGCTGTGACCTTACTTAAGTACCGTTGGTGCCGCACAGAATGAGGAAAGTGTGTGAGGTGGGACCTTTGGCAAAAGAATTTCCTAAATTTATTGTTCTAAATATACTACTATAAAATCAAGCAAAAGAAGAGGTTCTCAAACTGAGAGGTGCTGTGAGAGCGATTGGTTAGACTTCAGCCATCATATGTTGAAAGCTGCCTTTGCCTCCACTCATCTCAAAAACTAATCCCAGATACCAAGTAAGTGAACCTTCTGTGTTAGAAGATCGCATTCTGCCTGGGGAACACAAATCGCAGACAATCTCTCCCCTATCCGTGTTAGCTTGTTTCTACTCCACCCCTTTGGCCTCCCTGAAGCAAGGAAACCTGCATTCCAGCATCAAATCCCAGCGTGTTTGTAGGGCGGTTCGGGGCCTGGAGGGGCTGGTGGGGGGCTGGATTCTGAGCTCTACAATATTTCTATTCCCCCCCCCTTTCTACTTCTGCGTCCTCACTGATAAGGAAATGAGCAATGGTCTCGCGGGGTGTGAGGTGAAGCAGTTGATTATCCTAAGGAACCAGAACGAATGTGCAGATGAAAGGATCCATTGTCAGTTCCAGCCGGGCGCTCTGACCTAGGTCGACCGACCAGGGCCCTGGGGCCAGGGAGTCTGCCTCCTGCTCGCTCTTGCCGCAGGCTTAACATCGCACTCACAAACCTTTCTTAGCCACAGGAGAGATAATGATATGCCCCAACCTTCTGAGGAGAGTTAGTTCTGGGCGCTTGCCACGGCTCCATCACTCCAATTCACACGCGCGCACACGCAGGTGTGTGTACGGGTGGTGGGCTGGCTGGGGAAGAATCCCCGCGCAACTCATCTTTGTACCTTTCCAGGACCTCCCTCGTCGCACTCCTCGCGGGGACCTGGCCGCTGCTGTGCGCTGGGGACAGAACGCAGAGCCCGCTGAGAGTGGCTAGGGGAGACTTTGGACTCGTCCAAGGACGCGGCTAACGCTGACAGCCGAGTTTAACGCAGCGCCTCCAACATCTCGCCCCCTCCCCAATCTCCCTTAAGTACCTGCTCTTAACGAAACTGGGTCGACGTAGATGAGAAACAGCATTCACATCTTTCTGCCTACCCTCTACAGCCGGAGGAGACAGGCAGTGTAGACACTAGAGGACAATTGCTTCCCCTCTACCGCGGCAGAGTGGAAAGCGTGGGAAGGGGGCAGCCTGCTGAAGGGTTGAGCCAGAGGGAAGGCCTGGGAGAGACAGAATCTTTCCCCTCCCACGCCCTTGGAGGAATTCAAGCGGCAGAATATACCGCCCGCATTCAGATTCCCCGCTCCCGCTAAATCCGCGCGCGCTTAGAGCCCGGGGTCGGGTGGCCGCCTGCAGCATCAGCTCAAGCTTCCGCGAAAGGGCCAGTGGCCGTGCAGGAACTCCAGGCTGCCCTCCCTCCTCGGCCCAGGGGCGTCCGCCAACGTGCGGGTCGCCGTCAGGCTAAGCGTGCGGTCGCCACTCGCAGACGTGCTCGCGCCAGCCCGATCAAGGCGGCCACTCCAGCTGGAGGAACCGGGAACCGAACCCGCTTCTCCGAGCTCGACTGCGGACGAATCCTGAGGCCGCGCGTCGCAAGAGAAGCGGCCGCTGTGCGGCGCGGAGGGATACACCCCGGCCGCACCTCCCCTCCCCTCCCCGCGCCCCCGCCCCCGCCCCCGCCTCCGCCTCCCTCCCCGCCTGGCTGTGCTGCCGCCGCGGCGGCCGGTGCTGCTGGTGCTGCCGCCGCCGCCGCCGCCGCAGCTGCCTGGATATAGTGCGGCAAGGAGCGGAGCTTGCAGTCACTTTGCGAGGAGGAGCGCGCGGGCTGCGGGCGGCTGGGGCACCCCGGGAGCGGCGGCGGCTCTAGCTGAGGCGGCCGTGGCAGCGGAAGGTTCTCTCTCCAGGGCTGGACTTAATAACTTTGGAACTGTCCTCCAGTGTCACGTCCTGAACATGAGCCTCCTCCTCTCCTTCTACCTGCTCGGGTTGCTTGTCAGTAGCGGGCAAGGTAGGAGTGTGGTGCTTTATTGCATTTACTTTCCCTCCCCCTTCCACCCAACCAAGAGAGACAGAGAGAGATACAAGAAGAATTAAATGAAAGAACTAAAGTTATAGTTACTGTTGTGGTTATTTTCACTGTTTATTTTAGCTGCCACTAAAAATTATCTGTTCTGTGGAGACTCTTAAATAAGAGAAAATACAGAATTTGAGATTGGCATCAGTGAGCAGGAGATCAAGGCAAACTGCTGCTTTTTCTGGGATCTTGGCTTGCTCTGATTTTCATTACAAAAATTGGATGAGTATGTTGGTGTGTATTAACAGTTAAGTATGTGAGGTTGAGGAAGGAAAGGGAACGACGATGTTTTACAGAAGCAGCAAAAACTATCAGCATTGAACTCGTTTGTGACATATCTCTCGTGTGCAAGAAATTCAGTTCTTAGAGACTCTTTTTTACCCCCTTTCCCAAGACCCCAATTCCTGACTAGGAAGTGAACGATGATGGTTTATTTCTATGGAAACTACGAGAGGGGCCATGGATGTTGTGTGTAAGACGGCAAATAGATAAAACTAGGCATGTGTTGCAGTCATTCATTTTCAGCACCCCCCCACCCTTGTTAATACATCAAGGTTGAAAATTTTTATAGCGTCAGATTGTAATTACACCTGTAAGGGATATTTTAGCTTGTGGAGAACTGGTGAGATTTTTACCTCTTGAGAAAAAAAAAAAATGAATAGCTTATTAAAATAACCTGAGAGAATTTGTGGAAGCTACCTCTGTTTATCTATATAGAGATAGATCTGAATTTATCTTGCTTTGTTTGGATAGTTCACGTTCACATAAAATATATTTATAATAAATGGAAGCATTTTCAACTGTCCAGACAAGTTTGGACATTTAATTGGGAACACAAAATGCTAAAACATGCATTGGTGGAAGTCTTTAAAGAAAAAGAAAATAGATGTAATTTTGTGACGTATGATAGTTGCATAGAATGTTATATTATTAGTATGGTGTGAAAATTGTTTTTTGAGAAAACATAAATTACAAGACAAGTTAAAATATCTCCACTATATTCAATTCTAAGCATTTTCTAGCCTCTTCTGTGTTGCTCATTTGGTCCAGCAGGGGGTGGTAGAACTCCATTTTAAACCCAGAAATGGTTGTTTCTGTTCTTCCACACTCCCTGGGTCCTTCTATCATTCTTCAGCAGGGCTTGACATTTTGGATATGAAGCCTTCCTTTCTCTGCCCTCACCTCCCTAAAGCTATATAGTGTTAGTGGCTGATGAAACATGATTGGATGCAGATTTTATGTTCAGAAATCAGAATGCAAAACTGAATGTTGCTATAGTTTATAAAGTGTCTTGGTAAGATGCTGCTCATTTCCCCTTAATAATATAGAGTATGCAAAATTTCAGTCATAGCAAAATTGCAGATATATCCATCTGAAGCTGGCATTAGCCCGGTTAATTTAATTACTATTATAGCAAGGATCAACATATACTTTATGCCCTACAGATATGCTGCTTTCATTTTTACAGAGCTGCTGATTATGTTTAACTGTTCATTTATAACATAGACAGGTATTAGTGAATCCTAAGAAGAAGTCCCTGAAAATTACAGTTAAAATACCACTGCAATTAACCGAGTGTAGCTAATGTGGAGTAAGATAGGGTCATAATAGAAAGCAAGTTTATGCAGACTTACGATTACATTGTGACTGGTTTGGAGAAGAAATATATCTCTGTGGTGGAGTCTGTGAATTTACATTTATAGACACTAAGTGTGTTGGAATTTGGGGGACAAAAGAGAAATCTAGGAATGTTTAAATATTATATGCAGACACAATTTAATTTGGGTCTATATATGTGACATATCTGAAATTGTGATTCCCCTAATTTATAATTCACAGTGCAGGGTGATTGTAAAGAGGGGCTCTAAAACTAAAGCATGCATGAAAGGGAGCTTATATTCACTGTAATGAAACAGGGAAGGAGGAGAGCATCGTTCTACATATCTCTCTATCTAGTGCGATTTAAAAATGCCTGGCACTCATAGAGGCGTAAATGCATATTAGAAAGACCTAGCTTTTGTGAAACTGAACATATAGTATTTCTGTGCCATGTGTCCTAATGAAGTCGGAGATGGTGGGAAACAGCAATCCTGAGCCTGGAGTCCAATTCTCTTATGCTAGTGTTTTGTCCTCCAATTAAGGATGAAGAAGCAAGTAGCAGACGTACCACTGGAGCAGTTTTTGAAAAAAAGGGATCTAGTGTAACTCATAATTTTGTTTATTCTTTTATAAATGGGGCCATGGAAAAGCCTCCAGTTAGTGATCCCTGAGCTTGCCTTAGAAATACTAAAATCCCAGCTTGCTGATTTATGTTTCCAACAATATACTTGCAGGGGATTTTATGAAGCATGATTGAAGCTATTGCTTTGGAAAGTGGTGTGCAGTTAGACTGGGGAAAGGCAATGATGATGTATTCCCTTTTAAGTAGTCAAAACGTTTTGAACTGCAGCAGTTGAACAGCAGAAAATGACAGAAGTGAAAAACTGAGCAACTTAAGTGGATGCCAATACCATAATTAGCTAACGAGTTCTAATAGTTCTAACTTTCAACACAACATTATTGTTCTACTGTAGTGAGAGCCTTTTTTTATTAGAGCAGAAATGCTTCTTTAAAAGCCTTTCATTTCCACTGCAAGATTAATATCTAATGAAGTAAGGCTGGGATTTAATTGTCAAGTCTGAATTTAGTTGTCAACCGAAAGGAGATTCTATAACTCTTAACTTCTGCAATTATTTTTCTTTGTATTCAGAACTTGGTCACAGTTTCTGTCATCATAAATCTCAAGTAATAACCTGAGTCTGTGATTCACAGTGCATTTGATGTTTGGATCTATGTAAATCCCAATTCCCAAACTGTAATACGTATGGGCTGCTTTCCTGAAGCTTTAACGCTTTCTAAAATTATTGTCTTCTCCTTTTTAAAAATTACTCAAGTGTGATTATAATAAACATCTATTACTGGATGCTTATATGTATGAAATAGAAGGATTTTTGTATGAAACTGTAAGGTAAGAACAGAGCTTTTCATCTCTTTTGCAATCCAGTTCAGCCATACAGTTAGAACACTTGCCTAAGCCAAAATCATGGGGAGAGGGAGGTGAATTGCCCAGTTAATTAGTTGAACTTAACAGGCATCTGCTTACATTTTCTCTCTTTGGCGAAGTGCTAGTAAGTCGTCCTTCATTAGAGAAGTGTACCTTCTAAAAATAAAGCATGGGTTTGTGGGTGGGTGGGTGGGTGGGTGTGTGGGTGACTACTAGTGTGTGGGTGACTATGAGTTTCACTTCTAGGAGACCAATGCCTTATCCATTAGGCGACTGGGGCTTCTTGAGTTTCACTTCTATAGGAAGGTCTCCACAAACCTGTCTTCAGTGTAGGCTGTTACACAAACAGCCTCTCTCAAGTACTTTTTAATCTACTCTGCTCTAATTCTTTGATGTCAGCCTCTTTAAAACGTTTCTATTGAATCAACTCCATATGCATTTGCACTTAGAGAAGATAGGCTGTGTGAATTAATATTGTTATTGTCAATGAACAACCCAGAGGATTTCCTTTCCTGCTTTATGTCAAAGGATTTAAGCAGAGCATTTGGCCACTTTAGTTTCTCTAATGCTGAATTGGAGCCCAGGAGAAGAGCAAGAAGGGAAGGTGGTGGGCCCCCGGGGGTCCAGTGAGTCTTTTCAAGGACACAGTGGGCTAATGTTCTTCCAGAGGTAATGTCCCATTAGAGAAGCAATTAATGGAAGAAAATAACCTCATTCAGTACAAGAAGAAAGTCAAATTTCATATAATTTAGTAAATAAAATGGCTTTCTTTCAGACATAAAGCTAGTTTGTAATAGGACTGAGAAATGAGCTGTAGAAATTGACGCTGGTAACCAAGCCGAACAGTGTCATTTGTTTTTGTCTATTTCCTTGGGAGGCAGGAATGCAAATGGAAACAAGGTTGCCAATCAGAAGGCCCCAGAACTAGTCCTGCTGCTCTCTCTGGCTTTTGACATTTGGAAAATGACTTTAGTTTATCTGTTTTCAGGGTCACTCTCATAACAGTGAACTTTTGAAAGCATGAAGAAAGTGTTTGATAAGTGGAAGCGCAAGTTTGAATTGCTTTTGTTTTTGTTTGTTTTTGTTTTGGTCCAGAATAAAATGAGTCCTCTGGGTGTTGTGCAAAATTAATTTAATAATTTTAATATTCTGATAAAGGGGATATCATTGTTCTTCAAGTTTTATTAATCTAGATTCTAAATTCCCTGTGCCCTTTATACCTCCCCAATTATATTGAAGATAGACCTATTTACAAGATTATAACATAGTTTTAATTTTCCAAATTATGTTATGAGAACACTTTGAGATGCACCCAGTGCTTTTATGCTTTTATTAAATGTAATCTTCCTGAACTTCATAGAGCCAAGTTATCTTTAATTGTTCAGCAAATAAAAGTGCTTCTATATGGCACTATTTAAAATATTTTAATAACTTTTAACTATTTACATTGTTACAATTATAATAGTGCTGATTCCATATGGCTCTCAGTGTACTTTCTGGTGTCACATATTCACTTGGGCCACTAACAATTCATCAACCATTACAAGGCATTTTTAGAAAGCTGTGATCGAATGAAACAGACTTGTCTGAATTTAAATAGTTAAGAGGTATGATAGGGAATTTTAAGAGTATTTACAAATGTAACGATCAACAGATGACAGTTTTAAGGATTTCAGGTCAGTTGGTCAGAATTTTCTTGGCTCCATTTTGTTATTAAAATTAGCAGGAAAGGGGAAAGAACACTGGATTTGAAATCAGAAGATTTAGACCATTAAGTCTCCTGACTTTGAAGAAGTAACTTAAACTCTCAAAGCCATCATGTGCTTATTTGAAAAATCTGACAAATATATCTGATAGTTGCTATACTGCCATGAGGAGCAATTGTGATTATTATGCCAGATGTATATTATGAATACAGACAAATCTTCCCATGGTTTAAAAACATTCCATTTATTCAATTTTTTTTTTTTTTTAAGTCACCGCAAACTTCTCTGTGAATAGGAATACATGGGGGGGAGATAATCTAATTCATTGATAGGGTGGCTCATTCATCATTTACTCATTTATCAAACATTTATTGAATGCCTGTAGTGCCTCAGACACCTTATTCAGCAGCATTCCTAGGAATGGTTGTATAGGTTGTGTAATGAACAACTCTAGGGGGCGCCACTCATAGTCGTGGTGATAGAATACATATTTGTTTTCACAATTTTCCAGCAGATGGCAGTAAAAAGTCTTGAGGAATGGGTTTCTTAGTGTATCACAAATCTCTTTTATGGGCCAACACCAGGTTGATATTAGTCGAGGAGAGGCTTAGGGTAGGCACGCAATTAGGATAAGTGATTTACTAAAGATCCAAATAGTAGCTAGAACTCTGGTCTCTAAACTCTTAATTGAGTTCCCTGAATACCAAACTTTTGCAGCAGTTTAAAAAAATTAACATTTCTGGGGTGCCTGGGTGGCTCAGTCCTTAAGCGTCTGCCTTCGGCTCAGGTCATGATCCCAGGGTCCTGGTATCGAGCCCCGCATCGGGCTCCCTGCTCAGCGGGAAGTCTGCTTCTCCCTCTCTCACTCCCCCTGCTTGTGTTCCTGCTCTTGCTTTCTCTCTGTCAAATAAATAAATAAAATATTAAAAAAATTAACATTTCTTCAGCTCAAAGTAATGGTAATATTTAAATGTCATGTCATTTTGTCAGTTAATCAATTAACAAATACTTGTTCAGGCCTTAACAATGATTTTAATGGCAGCATCTTGTAACCCTGTAGACCACTGGCTCAAAGTGCATTCACCTCCTTGTAACGAATGCTCAGCAAGAATCCAAGGGACTATTAACTATTCTATGGATGAAGAAATTGAGGTACAGAGGAATTACCTGATTTGCCTATATCAGTTATGGTTAGGAGTTATCTGGAATTAGGATTAGATTTTCAATGCCTACTTTTTAATGTGTTTAATGTATTCCTTTGAAAATTTGCATGTGTGTGGAGGGGTAGTGCATAGAATTCAATGTGGATAGTTGAGAAGGCAAAAAATGTAAAAGCCAAATAAGCATATGAGAGATCAGTTAACTGGTCAACAAAATGTTGCAAAATGAGAAAAGAGATATAATTAATTAAAAAAATTAAAGGGTCTAAATAAGCCCTTAGGAATTCAAAACCTAGAAAGAGCTAAAATTTGTTGAGTGTTTGCTAACTGCCAGGCTCTATTGTAAGTACTTTACATGTACTAAGTAGCTTAATATGTGCAACAGCCCTCTAATTACTAATTGTATTACTATTCCCCTTTTACACTTGAGGACTATGAGGCATAGAAAATTTAAATAACTGTCTAAGTTTGCACAGCCAGGAAACAAAGATGTGAACTCAGGACAAGTACAAAGATTTGCCCTTTAGCCAGGACTCCACCTTGCCATTCACTGAAGCAGAAGGGGATTTAACATGGAAGATGGCGAAGATAAGACAAGGAGTTAACAACAGGTGAACACATTGTGAGAAAGGATGCTCCAAATGTTCAGAGGACAGAATAATTCAACTGATTAATTGAAGAGTTTGGAAAGGTGAGATGTTGGACTCGATTGTGGAAATATTGGTGGCACTGAGAGGCAGAAAGGCCTTGAGGTCAGGCTGAGCTTGACTCTGGTGTAGATCTTCAGGAGCCATTGTTTGGGCAGGAAAAGAACAAGATTTAGGTTTTGTTTTGTTTTTAAGTCTCCTGGCCATGCATGGGGTGGACCAGAGGGAAATGAAAAAGGAGTTGAGGGGTCATATCATGTTTCTCTGGAAAAATTATTGGATCTTAATAAGGCATTCGATTTGGGAAATTAGGAGGCAGGTGGTACCTGAAATTTCAAGCCTTTTTGACAGAAAGAATGGTTATCTTAATAGAAATAGGGAAATAGATAAATAAGACCACTTATTTTAGGTGAGAGGTGTTTTGTTTTTGTTTTGCTTGTTTGTAGTTTTCTACATTGATAGTTGAGTTAGAGGTATCCATGGGATGTCTAGATAGAAATGTCATCACTAACTTTGGAAAGGCCAACTGTTGATCTTTCCATTTCAGAATTTTTCTCCACTTTTATTTAACTTTGTTCTCTTATTCTTCCATCACTATTTGCTCTAATATTATTTGGTATGTGTGTGTCTGGAATTTTAAGTAAAATTTCAGAAGCATGTAGGTCAAATTCCTTTTATTATATATTCTTAATTCATTTTCACTGTTTATGCATAGCTTTGTTTTTCTTTTTTTGTTCTGGGGAAACAAAACATGAAGAAATAAGAAAATAAAAAGGAAATGAAAATAAACTAAAATTAAAAATTTTGATATGAAATATATAGAATTGGACATTTTTCTGTTAGTCTTCAAGGGAACTAATATTTTTGAGTGCCTACTGAATGCCAGGGAGCTGTGCTGGGCATTTTCACTCATTGTCTCATTTAATCCTGATAAAATCACCTTTGATAGATGATGTCTTAGGATCGAGAGTGTCGGATTGGCCTTGAGCTATTAAGTATGTTCTGTGGCTGACACCCAAAGTTGCAGCCAAAGTGCAGCGTACGCATTTAAGATACAATTCGGTTCCTTTGTTTGTGTTTCTTTGATACAGGATTGGTTAATAGGGGGATGATGCAGGAACTGTGTTGTTCCATATATCACTTCTTCATCTCATTAATTTTGAAGTGATTAAGAGCAAGCTTTCTCACTATTAAAGAGAAAGCCTTAGCAATCTATGAAGATGTTAATGAAAAATATGAAAAATCAACTCAAGTGCTTTCTTTTACTGCAAGTATTTGTTTAGCAGTTTAAGAACCATTTTGATTTCCCATATATTATGTATCTGGAAATATTAAGAGTGCAGCTAAAAAAAAACTGGAAAGTCACTTTCTCCTGTGTTAAAATGATGTATTTGTTTTTACTTTTTTAAAGGCTACACCCTGGATCATAGTTTTCATTTTAGAGTGAATGTCCTTTAGGCCTTGCATCTTGAAAGAAGATGCAAATGCTAGGTACAAGCATCAGTAAAGATTTAACTCTTCTAGTATTTTAATTAAGATCGTTATGGTTGTTGTTAGTACTTGGTTACACATTACTGTAGGTTTGGAATTTTCTGACCTCTAATCCTGTCTTTTCGCATAAGCCATGATATTTTTTACTGCGTAATTTTGCAGGCACCAGCGTTTTTCAGGGAGGCAAATATGGTGTTAGCATAGAAATGCATGCCACCACTTGTAAAATAAACTGATGTAATAAAGCTAAGACTTACAGTAGAGTACATCCTAATTTAAGAAAAGAAGCACACATATACTTTGTTCTAAGTATTAATGAGGATTGTGGACAGTTTTTCTAATGTTGTAACTTGTCCATTCTCAACCAGCTTTTTAATAACTACAGTACTACTCTTTCTGATTGTTTTTATATTTATTGCCCTCCTTAATTTATCTCTGATTATTATTATCTATCAATGACAAATATTGAATATACCACCTGAGCAGAGCGGTTGCATATTTATATTATAGTGATAGCTTTGTGTCATTGATGAGAGAAATCTGAAACACACAGATTATGTGAAAATTAAAATATAACATGAAGTATATGCCATAATCTTTGTCAAAGTACTGATCAATGATATTGACCTGTTTTTTTTTAATTTTCTTTATTACATAAACCATTTATAATTTTCTAATGTTTCTAATGCCAACTGAAATTAAGTACATTTTCAATCCTGTTCAATTCTTTTTCATACTCTTTATCACAGAATCACTGGCTTCACCCTACCTATTGTATAGATTATATACTACTATTTTAAACTAGGTTAAACTTTTGAATTATCAAAGGGTTGGAGTTACATTATAGAATTTAATGATTTTAAATGTACATATTATATAATGAGACGTACTAGTTAACAAAAACTTTGATGGTCAACTTAAATTTACCTTCTTGAAGTCCCACAATTATGCTGAAATGTAGATACTATTCCCGATTTAGAAAAGAGGAAAATGAACCTCGAAGATATCAAATTACTTGTCCAAGAAGAAACTCTTGAAAAATGGTTGGTTTAGAACTTGATATAAATATTTTATTCTAGATGCAGCATTTCTCCTATTGTAACATCTGTGCTTTTACAGAAATACATTTTATCCTATTAATGGAGCAATTCTCAGAAATAACTTTGTGGTACAGTAGATACTTTATGTTACTCTGCTCTTCAAAGTTAACTTTTGGACTGTGTTTACAGGATACATGCTGTTCATTTTAGAGGACTCCCTTTCACTTGACTTATTTGGGAATTCCTGACTTAGAACTGTCAGAATTCCCTTTTATTCACTTGCTGGATCCTGTTTTCTTAGCCCCGTGCTTGTTACTATGAACACCGAACACTTTTTCACCATTTCTAACATTGCCAGATTTGAGCCCTGTGTCAACACAGCTCATTTATTTTACATTTTTCCTAACTTTCTTTGCTCGGACAATTCCTTTTATTTTTCTTCAAAACTCAGCTCAGCCATTTCATCACTGAAGACATTTCTCTTTCTCTCAACACATATACATACCCAGTCAATGTGTAAGACACTGAACATACAATCATAGATGGTAATATACCTGAATTCTGCATGTCAGACTACACTGTAACTGTATGTGACCTTCTGTGTGAACTCCCTCAGAGCAAGAATGCCTTTCCATGCTGGCTTGCCATTAAATACAATGCATTTGGTTAGGGAGTTCACTGTAAATTCATATGTGTATTCCTGAAACATAGTAGATGTTTAGTAAATATGTGCTAAATGAATATTTAAATATTACCCAGCAGGAGTAAAACAAACTATTTAAAAATATATTTAGTTTTGACTGTTGGGAATATATTATCTGTTGGTCTGGGTATTTGTTGTAATAATTTTGTTTATATCACTAGTGCACGTGATAGGCCTTCAATAAATATTTGAGTATTTGTAAAATAATCCAGTCAGAAGGAAAGAAAAGATGACCTGCCTTATCTCCTGCACTGAAAATAAATTAGACCAGGAATAAAGCAGACTTTTAAATCTTGCTGTAAGATTTCTTCTTTTGAAGCCTTATCTGAGACATAGGAGACCATTATGTCATTGAGGTTATAAAGTCTTCAATACATAGAAATAAATGAGGGAGATATAATATGTTGATAATGGTATAATTGAACAGATTAGATAATGTCAATAGTAAATGCCTGATTTGTCAATAGAACAAATATTTAAAGCCCTCAGATGTCAAGATAATCCCTGGGGTTAATTAAAAGTTGATTATTCAGTCAATGATTATTGGAAGCCAATTTTAAACTATATGTATAGGAAGACAAGCAAGATAAGAGTATTTTGCCTTATTTTTTCATAGGCACTTGGATTTTCTTTTTTTTAAAAAAGGAAATTCAGTTTAACCTAAAAACTTGCTTTCTTGTCTGGTAGCCATGTTTTGTCATGATTTTATGATGTTTTCCATGTCTGACTTCAGTGGTAAGAGCATTTAAGTTAATTGGACAAAATACATTTTCAGATACTCCAGAATGTCTTTATCACCTATTTATTTGTCTGCCTTCCATTTATCCCCTAATGTTACTGGTATTGTGTATGCCACTTCTTACTTGAAACACAGTTTGCAATTAGAGATATGACCACTGTTTCTGATTCATCCATTTTTTTTACTTTCATCCCCCCCCAAATTTCACATAATGTATGATCACATCCATGTGAGTCATTTTGTTTCAGAGCCCGCTCATGAGCCCCATGCTAATGCATTTTACCTCTATGGGCATTGTGCGTGGTCTACAATTTAGCAACAAAATTCAGCACAGGTTATTGAAGGATATTATGTCATTCTCTGTACTTCACTGAAAACTTTCACAACCATATCCAAAATGGATAGGAAGTATTCAACTCTAGTATTCTCATGATATTTAAATAATACTTAGTACAGAATCTTGAGCAATTATGAAGTACCCTAAGTTACTAATGTATTTTCTCCTTCAAGTCCTTGTTCTGTTTCTATTGTATGAAACATTTTATTAAAAATACCCTCCATTCTACTCTGTGCATTAATAGAGATTATTTGGAGAAAGATGACTTCTTCAAGCAGAATGTCACTCCTTCTTGCTAGGAAAATCAAAGGATTAACCTTACTGACTATGGTGGGGCAGGGGTCTTGTTAAATTTCACTTGTCTCTTCCCATTTGGCTGCCTCTCAGCTCCTCATTTAAAAGTCTCCACATCTCAGGTGATGTACCTGCAAGTGGATTTATGATGGGAGAAGGGAAGTTGTCCTAAGAAGTGTAAATTGTCTTTGACTAATTGTGACTCCAGGACATATTCTGACTCAGCAGAAGGGCATGCAGGGAGCTAAGAATGAGAAAGGAAAGTAAATACGATTAGTAAAGATCAAGCACTGTTTTGTTTCTAGAGGGTGATGCATCAGCTAAAAGGTAAGGAGGGAAGGAGTGGTAGGGTAAGACTTTGAAGAGCTGGGATAAAGGGTGACAGTGATAAGCATGCAAGGGGAGGAGATGCCCAACTAAACAGAAAGGGACTCCAGACAACCTTGTGCCCTCAGGGAACAGTGTCTGTTTGTAAATATTTCATGAATTAATTGAATGAGGGAAGAGTCAGAGATAAACAAAGCAAGACACTAGTTACGGTGGTTAAGGACAGATTTTAATCAGTAATTTACCATATTGGGAAGGAAGGATATTACTATATTCAATAGGGTAAAGAGCCTGGTGTTGCTTTGTACAGAGATGACCAGGCGACCCCGTGTTTTTAAAGAGACAATGAAGAAATAGGGAGGGAGGTATATGGGGGCTCAGTAGAGTCAGGGAAGTGAAAAAATTACAAAAAGCAGGAGAAGGGGTGGTTTGGTCTATTTGAAACCCACCTGAGTTTGTTAACTGGTGGTTATCAAAGTTAGGCTCCTACCCTCCCACAGAGATTGGGAGATAGGGGTCCTATCTTGAGGTGTGGACTTAAACAGGAAAGTCTTTTGGCAGCCTTGAGCTTTCTCAGGCACTTTAAGTCATCCCAGGGATGCAGCCTTGAGCTGTTAAAAATAATGTTAATGCTTCGTTCAAATCTTTATAGGTCAGGCTTGAGACCTAGTTGTGAAGAGAGCTCAGCGGAGCCTGGTTAGTTGGTAAAAGGGAGAATGTCAGAAAAAAAAATCTGTCAGTCACCCTGCAGAGTACTTTCTTATGGGTTACCTCATTTTTATATTCACAACATATATGGGAATTCTGAAGTATTATTTTACAGATGAGGGAACTGAATTTCATAAAAGTTAAGTGGCATCTAATAAGTCAAGGACTTGAAATTCAAATTTAGTTAATATTTGGTTCTAAAACTTTACTCATTTTTCTGACTGAACCGTGGTACCTTTGAAGCAGCAAGGAATAGCTGAAGGGAAAAAGGAAGTACTGGGAGTAGCTTTAGTTTCAGGTTTTTACCACTCTTTCTGGCCATTTCTTTTGAATGGCTAAATCCTAGGTGAGTGACTACCAGTTAGCCAATGAGTAGATCTTTTAGGGACCTAAAACATTAATGAGCACAGAGAACTAACAGGATTTAGAAATACTGGGTTCGTGGTGGTTGCAAGGTGGGGCAGTTTGTCCAGGTTAGTGTAATTCATTAAGGACTATATAGCATTAATATTTAAATGTAAACTATATTTTTAAATGGCTTCTCTTATTGTAAAAACTGGAGTCATGAATAATTCAGTAAGTCATCAGTTTGTGGTTGACTTACTGAATACTTTCATAATGAAATTACATCAGTTTAGGATGCTTTTCGGGTCAAAGAAGGAAAGGATACATTTGGAAGGGCTTAAAAATAAAAATCTATTATAGCATGTAAGAAATCATGTGGAGGCAGGTTGGGATGGCATGTTTCTCCTTGGCTTTTGCTATTTTTCCTTGACTTTATGGAAGAAAGTTGTCTGCAACAGTTTCATGTATCACGTTCTTCTACAATAAAATCTTAAGTTAGGAAAGATAAATATGTCACTGGCCTTGTATTACAAAAAAAGGATACATTCTCGTATATCATCCCACAGACTTCCCTCAGTTCTCATTGGCTAGAATTGTATCATTGAAACTCCCCTAAACTAATGGCTGGTGAGGAGAATGTTATCACCATGATTTCCCCTGACGAATCACCTCTTTTCTGTTTCTGAGGGGAAGGTCAGCCTCCCTTGAAGAGTCTGATTGCTCCATCAAATTCAATGTTCATTTACTGAAGAACTAGGGAGAAGAAATAGGGTGCAGTGGGTGGTCAGGTGTGTCTGCCACAGAGATATTGAGAGGGCCCTTTTAGACAAAGAATGTAAACTATGTCAGAAGTCAGTATTTATTAAGCATTTACGGTGTGCCATTTCAATGTACTTTGTATGTGTGATCTGATTTAATTCTTCAGACTTGTGAGGATGATTCTGTTTTAGAGAAGAGGATGGGAACAGATTTTGAAGTGTTTGAATGACCTGTCAAACTCACAAAGCTACTCAGTGGCAGAGTTGGGATTGGAACCCCAGCTGGCTGGCAACAGAGTCCTCTTTCCCTGCCAGGTGGCTGTAAAAGGAAACTGTTAACATTGGGCATAGTTTTACTATTGTTAAGAGTTGAAGAATGGTAGGTAAGGATATTAACTTCCTTTGTGAACAGGGTATATCCTGGGAAGTCTCCTGAGAAAGCTGTTATATACTTGATCTTATTTAATATCTGTGTTTACACATCTTTTACTATCTTTTTCTTTTTAAATTTTACAGATAATGAAATTAAGAGAGAGTGTGATAAAACAGTTTACCCGAAGTCACATAGCTATGAAGTGGCCAAGGTGGGATTTGACTAAAGACTTACTTTGAATTTGAGGGCTTGAGTGCTTCCTGCCATACAGTGTTTGAAGACTGTTTGTATGTATGTATGTGTGGCGTGGCTGGGGTAAAAGATTTGGGGTAAAACAAATTATATAAACCTGACTGGTCTTCCAGAATCTTATGATATCAAAGAAGCTAATTTTTTAAAGGAAATATATTTCATTTTCATTGCTTTTCTCCCCCAAACTAGACAGGAGAATAATGTTCTCAAATTTAAGGGGGCCAAGGAAAAATATTCACTTGATTTCTGACAGAGTTGGATGAAAAATAGAAATGGAGGCCAGGGTCTCCTTTAGAAAGAGAAGTGGAAACTGAAAACAAAGAATATTGGTTTGATATTGAGTGATGAGACAGGCTAAGTATTGAAATGAGTAAACTCACTAATCAGGGTGCTAATCTACTACATGCCGAGACCAAGATGTGAACCACACCAGTTCCTGGCCTCTAGATGGTTTCTTCCTGAGACTACACAGTGAATTAAAAGGCAGGATAGAGATTAAGATGCTTAGGGTATAAAACTCTGTGTGTGCTCTGTAATTACTTTTTCTTAGAAAGCTATTCTTCTTCTCCCCATCCCCCACCCCCATGCCAGGTACTCTCACCAGCACTGTTTTTATGAATGGCCAAATATATAAAATTATATATATATATATATACACACACACACACATATATATATATATATATATATATATATATATATATATAGAATGGAGGGGGCGTGTGTGTGTGTGTACACCTACGTATGCATCTGTGTATAAAAACCTTGGAAAATCATTCCATCATTCCATGCTGTGTCAAAATGCTTGATATATTTATTCCATTATTTTCATTAGGGCTGAAATTCATGAATATTTTAAGTGATTTGTTCTTTGCTGCTTTTTGCCTCTAAGAAGAAAATGTACTCCACGATAAAACATTGGACTTATTATTCACACTTAGTGTAACTGAAGACTAATTAGCTAGTGTTTAATTTCTCAAGACTACAAAATATCTGTTGTCTCTCTGTTATACAAAATGAACAGCTAAACAGCTCTCCCACCTTATTTTTTTAAACAAACTCCCAGCACACAAACATTCATAATTTATGATGTCTTCCATCGAAACATATTCCCTGAATATAGATAAAATCAGCATTTGGAGCTTGGATGCTTTGGTTCCAGCTCAGGGACTGTGATTGAAATGCATGTACATGCTTGAAAAATTCTTCATTTTCATTTTGCCCAATTTGTAACTGCAGACATGAAGGCTGCTAAGTTTCTAGCAGTGTTATGCTCTCTTTTACATTGCACTGTACAACTGAGTTATAACATTTGTTTCAAAGCTGCTGAACAAATTGTTTAATATATTTGTAATATCACAATAAGGACTGGATCATAAAATGTAGATGCACATTCTCTTGTATCTGTGTTTGATTGTCATGTCCCTTTTGAGGATTACTAAGTAGATAATCTGCTTCTATTTCTGATGACAGAGAACAAATTCATTTGTGTAAAGAGCTTTTGTGAGATATGTTGCTAATGTTTTTCATATAAAACATTTCTGTATTTGCAGGTATTCAAGACAACTGAGTTTACTTATTTGCAGCCAAGTAATAGTGTTCAAATTAAATAGTGTCTATTCACTTTATCATTGACTGGTTTATGGTTTTATGGAGATAAAAGTGTTTTGAGAAGAGCTTTCCTTTTTCAATAATGGCATTGAATTGTCCCATTTTTAAAAGATGTCTTTGATATTCTTTTAGTCCTTATGGTTTGGTGACACCAGTCAAAATTGTTTCTAAAGTGTTCAGAATTCACATCGCGTGGCTGGTTGTTGAAGCGTTCTGCCTGAATGATTGGGTACTAAATGAATTTGTGCCAGCACATGGCAGTTCCAGCCATTGAGGCCAATGGCTGGTTAGTGCTGGGGCAAAACTCTTTCCCATGCACAAGTTGGTAGTGGTTTTCTGCGAATAAATTTGGATCCTGTGGCCCAAATGATGTCTTCAAGAAATAACTCAACATCTGTGTTTTATTTCCAGCTCTGTTCCATACTCAGTGAAGCCCAGATCACTACTTAGAGCTAAATATCTTTACATTCCCTTTAGCGTCAAAGCAAAAGTTTTGTTAATTTTACTTGCAAACATTTTTACTTTGATTTGTGGGCATGCAAATGCTTTGAGCCCTCAAAATATTCTTTCATGTCAGAGGCTGTGTGATGATGGTGAAGAGCACAGAGTCTGAACTCTGGCAAATTTGAATTCAAATCCTGTCCACCCACTTGCTTAATGAGAGATCACAAACAAATGATTCACTTCTCTATTCCTTAATATTCTCATCTGTAAAATGGGGATAATAATAGCACTACTTACATAGTAAGTGTTCAATTAATATTAGCTATCATTATTAATATTACTCTAAAGCCAAGGTATAATTACATATTTTTTTATAATTTGTTAACCAGCCTTCCTTAAAAGGCTTCTAAAGAGTTTGGCTCTGTGGAAAACAATGCTGTGGTAAGATGTCAGATTTTTTTTTTTTTTTTGTTGATTATTAGTTTTGGAGAACTGTGTTATCACTGCACCACTGATTACATTCTATTTAGTTTTCCCACGTATTGTGAAGGGTGGATGGCAGCTGGTAAGTTTGGCATTTGGGACCTTTATGGTATCTGGGGTATCTGCTTTTCTTTGTTAGCTGTTTGCTATCATGGTGCAGGGCATCACAACTGAGGCAGAACGGAATTAAGGATAATTACGCCATTTATTACGTGACCAACTAAGAACTGTTTAAATTCTGAATCTAGTGCCAAGTTCTGTCTCGCTCTCAAGGACTTTCCTCCTCTTCCCATAACCCTCGTCAGACTCGTGTCTGGGTTTAGGGGAAGCTTATTGCCCTTGTTTGTTTCTCTACTCTTATCCTTCCTTAATTCGAATGTGGCTCTTGGTTCTGCCTGGAATTTGGGCAGTATCTGTACTACTGACTGTTGGTTTGCCATCTGGCCCATATCATGGCGGGGGGGGGTGGTAGGCAAGAAGAGACTAAAGAAAGAGGCAGATTGGTGGGTGTCAGGGTTAATAAATTTACAGACAAGGCTTATCTTGAGTGCCCACAGACAGTAGATCTCTGCACCTACCGGCCACAATCTTGAAAGTTTATATAGAGGCCTTAACTGGGTGCAGTCACGTATACCAACCAGATGGTTTCGCCAACACATTGTTCTCTTAAGGACGCATACTTGAAAATGGCTCCCATTGTGGGAACGGTTGGCATAGTGCACTAAGGCCTGGTGAGGGGGTGAGGAGCCTCCATTTGCCTATGTCCAGCTCATGGGTCAGCTGGGGGTCATGTCCTCTTGATGACCTCCTCCAACACTGATGTTTCATACAGTCTGTTTCCACAGATGATCAATGCGGGTGGTTCCCACACTACTGAATAAGGCTCCACCTCAGCTCCCACTGACCCTGATATGCCCAGAGGCTTAACATTAGCAGTTCCTCTCTTATGACCTAGCTAGTGGTAACCCTCCCCCCCCTCACCATCTCCTATCTGCTGGGATTTCTGGTTTATTTAATTAAGCTTTAGTGATCTTCAACATCCCCTTCTCTGGCCAAGGTGGTTCAGTGACAATATATTCTCCTCTAATATTTGCATCATAATAAAGGAATTATAGGAACACTTGTTAAATCTCTTGCACACTGCAGTAGAGTTAGTGAAGACTTAGGGGAGGAGCATACCTTGGGCCCTCTGGGGCCAACTAACCTTCCCAATCTTTGTTCCTTATTGTAATCAGTCATGCCAATGCCCTTTGCATGCTTGCAGATAGAAAACAAAGAAAAAGCCCTGTTCTGCTCTCAAATCTCTGAGTGGTGATAGTAGTAGACATTATGGTGGTAGAGATGGTAGGGCAATTTGCCCAGTTGCCTTCTGGGCCCCGTCAAGAATGACAACACAAAAAAGGAAAAGGTAACTCTCTGACACTGGACAATCACCTGTTTTCATCATTCCCAACAACTAGTTGCCGTTCGTTTTTTAGGGAATGGGGAACTGTCCATAGAGCAGGTGCACTCTTCCTTCTCTGTGGATCATGTTTTATAACCTCTTTGCTCTGAGTCATCCGTTACTGATATTAAAAGGGACACTTGTTATGAAAATACTCTTTTCTTTCAGGTGCCTGGATTTTAATTCTAAAATCCTAGCATTCAAAGCTACCCATTCTGCCATGCTCTACTTAAAAGTGCCATTTGAAAATCAAAGCTAGGAGTGACACATTGGCTCTCCACTCCTGCACTCCCTGTCAAGGGCGCCTGGGTGGCTTAGATGGTTAAGCGTCTGTCTTCGGCTCAGGTCATGATCCCAGGGTCCTGGGATCGAGTCCCGCATCGGGCTCCCTGCTAGGCGGGGAGCCTTCTTCTCCCTCTGCCTCTGCCTCTCTCTCTCTCTGACTCTCATGAATAAATAAATAAAACATTAAAAAAAAAAAAAAAAAAAAAGGGCTGGATGGCTTAACGGACCGAGTGCAAAGTCCCGGGCAGCAGGTTCAGAAAGCTGCAAGATGATGAAGACTCTGGGGTGTAGACATATCAGAAGGAAATGGAAACATGAAAGGAGCAATGAGCAAATTGTGATCATTATGTTTACATAAAGTAGAAGGATTGATTTGATCCCCAACTAAAAATCCCAGAATAATTTTCTAGAGGTAGTTTTTAGGCCCTTCATAAGATGGCAGTTTTGAATTCTCTCAGTTTATCATATAAAATGAAGCTCAGACCCTGCTTTATTTTTGAAACCTTTCTTAGTCATTCCAAATTACCTTTCTCTCTTATAAACCACTGGAATATAGATTAGTACTGCCCGTTTATAATCTCATATAGTCCTGGGTTGCAAAGTGTTTTATTTTTTTAAATTTTTATTTATTTTTTTTAAAGATTTTATTTATTTATTTGAGAGAAAGAATGGGAGAGAGAGAGAGAGAGAGAGAGAGCATGAGAGGGGGTTGGGTCAGAGGGAGAAGCAGACTCCCTGCCGAGCAGGGAGCCCGATGCGGGACTCCATCCCCGGACTCCAGGATCATGACCTGAGCCGAAGGCAGTCGCTTAACCAACTGAGCCACCCAGGCACCCTGTAAAGTGTTTTAATTTCACTAATCTTGTCTTCTAAATCAGATTCTAAAACAAAGGCTTTGTGTTATGTGATTCACTTAGTGGATGCTTAGTAAAGAGCTGTTGAAAAAAAAATAAATGAACGATGCTCTTACAGTGCTATTTATATTTATTATAAAAGAGATTTAAAACTGTGACAAAAGAAATTTGTGTTAAATAAAAAAGATAAGTGTCTGGCTGTGAGGACTCATAGATTAACACATCTTACTGATAAATGTTATAGAATATTTGCTCTTTTTTAAAAGAGTATTTTTTTTAAGATTTTTTATTTATTTGACAGAGAGAGACACAGCGAGAGAAGGAACACAAGCAGGGGGAGTGGGAGAGGGAGAAGCAGGCTTCCCGCCGAGCAGGAACCCGATGCGGGGCTCGATCCCAGGACCCTGGGATCCTGACCTGAGCCGAAGGCAGACGCTTAACGACTGAGCCACCCAGGCGCCCCATAAAAGAGTATTTTTTAAAAAGATAAATATACATATAATTCAAGATTTATAAATATATACATCGCCTCCAAAAAATATATAGCCATCGCCTCCAAAAACAACAACAACAAAAGATTTATTGATTCATTTTAGAGAAAGAGAGCATAAGCGGGTGGAGGGGCAGAGGGAGAAAGAGAAGAGAGAATCCTCAAGCGAACTCCCTGCTGAGTGCAGAGCACCAAGATCATGACCTGAGCCGAAATCAGGGGTCAGCCACTTAATCTCTACTGAGCCACGCAGGTGCCCCAAACATAAGTCTTTATCTGATTAGAACAGTTTTGGTGGAAATATAAATTAAATAATCAAAGTTGTCCTAAGTTCTCTGAAAATATATACTTAAATATTAAACTTATGTGTTTTTCCTTCATATTAATTCACTAGTTTGAGTTAGCAATTTAATAAGGAATATTTACACTTCCTTCTCAGTGATCTCTCTTACAAATTTTTAGAGAAGAGAGCAAGTAAGTATAATAGTCAGAAACCCAGAAGCTTATCTTCTGGTAAATACTTTAGTTACTTATGTGCATTCCCTACCTACCTAAATTTCTTTTTTTTTTCCCCTGACTCTTAATATTCCATAGCAAAAGTCTATTTCACTTATAAAAAATATGGAATGACTTTTCAAAAATGGCACCACCCAGATAAATATTTGAATTATTTTGTTAAACTTAAAACTATTATATTAGTAATACATCCAAGTTAATTCGTTCTGACTACTAAATGTGTCCAAAGAATACTCTAACATCTATGTTTTGAAATGTCAAAACTCTTTTATCTCTTTTCAGTTTAATTTTAACAGGAAAAAGGTCAGGAAGTTAGAAGTGATTTGTATATAAATATATATCTTACAATAATTAAATAAGCAAAACTGCCAATAACAGAGGCACACTAAAAGTTAAAGTAGGAGAAATTAGCCATCCTAAAAATGTCTGTGATTTAAAATAAAATATTCCTAAATACTTAATTTACTTTAAAATGTGTTAGGATTTATAACCTGCACATGTGAAAATTTATCTGTGGTCACACTGTGAAAGATATACATACAACAGTACTCCTAAAAACCTAAATAAGAACATGAGAGGCAATAGCATAAAAATCAAAACTAGCTATGTTAGTGTATTTAAAGTTACATTTAATTTAGAGTTTTCTGGGTACAGGAGAAAATAGGATATGCAATTTTTATTATCAAATTATCAAATTATACCATACTGTTTATCCAGAAGGAAGATTAAAATTGATTTAATGTGTGACTTCTGATGTCAGATAGTTTTTTGTTTTTTTTTTTTCTGATGTCAGATAGTTTTAAACAGTTTAGTAGATGATGACTCCCATACTAATTTTAGGAAAGATCCAGATATTTTTTAATAGTACCATTTCATATAGCCATCCTTGGAAAGAGCTTAGGGCAGAGCAGATTGTATTCATCTATATCATTTTTTTTATGTAGTGTTCAGCGATTTATTAGTTGCATATAACACCCAGTGCTCATCATATCAGGTGCCCTCCTTAATACCCATCACCTGGTTACCCCATCTCCCATCCCCCGCCTCCCTTCTGTAACCCTCAGTTTGGTTCCCGGAGTCCAGAGTCTCTCAGGGTTTGTCTCCCTCTCTGATTTCTTCCCATTCAGGTTTCCCTTCCTTCCCCTGTGGTCCTCCTTATGTTCCACATATGAGTGAAACCATATGATAATTGTCTTTCTCTGCTTGCCTTATTCCACTTAGCATAATTCCCTCCAGTTCCATCCATGTTAATGCAAATGGTGGGTATTCATCCTTTCTGATGGCTGAGTGGTATTTATGAACCACATTTTCTTTATCCATCCATCTGTTGAAGGTCATCTCGGCTCCTTCCATAGTTTGGCTATCGTGGACATTACTGCTATGAACATTGGGGTGCATGTGCCCCTTCTTTTCACTACATTTGTGTCTTTGGGGTAAATACCTAGTAGTGCAATTGCTGGGTTGTAGGGTAGCTCTATTTTTAACATCTTGAGGAACCTCCACAGTATTTTCCAGAGTGGCTCTACCAGCTTGCATTCCCACCAACAGTGTAAGAGGGTTCCCCTTTTTCCACATCCTCGTCAGCACTTGTTTCCTGTCTTGTTAATTTTGGCCATTCTGACTGGTATAAGGTGGTATCTCATTGTGGTTTTGATTTGTATTTCCCTGATGGCTGATGATGTTGAACATTTTTTCATGTGCCTGTTAGCCATTTGTATGTCTTCTTTGGAGAAGTGTCTGTTCATGTCTTCTGCACATTTATGGACTGGATTATTTGTTTTTTGGGTGTTGAGTTTGAGAAGTTCCTTCTAGGTCTTGGATACCAGCCCTTTATCCATAATGTCATTTGCAAATATCTTCTCCCATTCCATGGGTTGCCTCTTAGTTTTGTTGACTGTTTCCTTTGCTGTGCAAAAGCTTTTTATGTTGATGAAGTACCAAAAGCTCATTTTTGCTTTTGTTTCCCTAGCCTTTAGAGACGTGTCTTGAAAAAAGTCTCTGTGGCCAGTGTTGAAGAGGTTACTGTCCATATTCTCCTCTAGGATTTTGATGGATTCCTGTCTTACATTTAGATCTTTCATACATTTTGAGGTTATCTTTGTATGTGATGTAAGAAAATGGTCCAGGACTCCACCCCCAAGTTACTAGAACTCATAAAGCAATTCAGCAACATGGCAGGATACAAAATCAATGCACAGAAATCAGTTGCATTTCTATACACTAATAATGTGACTGAAGAAATCTATATCATTTGTATATATATACTATAAATCAAAGAGATAAGTATTGTTTATTGTTTATTGTTTAGTTTATATTTTTAGACAGTTCAGTGATAATAGATTTTTTACATTAAAGCAAGGTGTTAACACATAAGTTTGAGTGATGAATAATGAAAAGAAAAATTCACAAATGTATTTTTTAGAATTGGCCTTGTATATCTTGTACTCATTCCTATTTGTCAAATCCTTACAGCCATTGAAGCCTATGGGTAATAAAAATATATATAAGCCCCGGATCATTTTCTCAAGGGATTTACCATCTAGTAGCATCAGTAATAATACACTTATTCCCAAAGCAATAGTACAAAGAATATGTGCTATTTCCATATACGTGACAAAATGTGATATCAACCTGTGAATGCAGTTTGATTATATGGTGTCCACCAAGTGCTGAGAATTTGATTGAAACAACACAGTGCAATGAAACTCTGCCTCAGGAAGAACCATAAAATCAACCAGTTTTATTCTGCCACCCACATACCAGTTCCTTTATGGTACCATTATTGCTGGGGTCAGGCACCTTGCTTTTTGCTCATGCACTTCTCCCTGGAGCAAAGAAGATGGTTAGGTTTTGTGTTTTCCAATAATTCCTATTAAAAACAGAGCAACTTGAGATATTTATTTATAAGAGAAAGAGTTGCAAATTATTTTAATCAACAATCTAATTTTACAAAGGAAAAGAAAAAAAAAATCCCTTAAAGGGATAAATGACTTTTTCAATTATCGACAGCTAGCAAGTAGCATGGCTTGATCTAACTTGACTTTCAACTTAAGTAGAAAAATTTTCAGTAGTTCATATTATGGAAAAAAAATGTGTTTGGCCAAAATTTCATGTGCTTTTAATAATTATTTTAAATGTGCCAGGTTGTTTCCTGTGTTTTATCCAAATATCTATTATAGTCTTTTATTCCAAAGGGAAAGGATTTAAAAGTTAGAGTAGAACTGTTGTAATATGTTCTCTCTCTCCAGGAGTGGCAATACCTTTATATCAGAGAAGACATTTCCGGGATACTGAGTATCCCACTGTTTCTTTAATATTTTGTGATTAATCGGAGGAATTCAATTCCTATCTTTTTAAATACTAAAATCACTGTTAATAAAAGTAAGAGTCTTTATTGCATTTAAAGTAAGTGTGTTAATTTTACTTGGAATCAGACTAGTCTATTTTATCTTCCAGGAATTTATTCTGTGACGTAAATGTTTATTTTCTCACAAAGAGGGGACATTTTAAGAGAAAAATGATAGAAATACGGCCACACTTCCAGGCAGAGAAAGCCGTGTTGGTAGCCAATGAACTGGGTATACTAGAAGTGTGAGTTGTTGTGAATCAAAGTGAGAGAGTAGGTCAAGAGGGAACTGATTTGTGAAGTGTACCCAGGAGTATATATGAAGTCTTGGCCAAAGAGTGTTGAGTAAATTGATGTCTTTGGACAAATTATGTGAAGATAGAGTTGAGTAAGTTCAAGGACAGTCATTATTTTATATTAAATTGTGAATGATAACAAGAGACTGGGAATAACGCAAGCCATTTTCTGTGGTAGAGTCATTTAAAAGATTAAAGTCCAGAAATCAGTTTACTGAGAGCATTGAGAACTTCGAAAATGTTGGTGTAACATGGACTTATCCTGAAAACATGGTGATGGTGGTTAAGAGAGGGACTAATGCAATGCTTGGAAGTAAGCCAAGTTCAGGCTAACCATTTCCTAACATTGTGTTAAAGGCAAACAGAAGAATACTTACCTGGAGATAGCTAGTGTTTGTTTCAAAAAAGGAGGTTGGAGAAATGTTCAAAAACATTTTGAAGTTTGAAATTAAATGCTCAGAATGGAAAGTTCTTTTGAAATCTTGGGAAATCCAAGATCAGAGCACCAGCAGATTCAGTGTCTGGTGAGAGCCCACTTCCTAGTTCATTGATAGGGGTCTTCCTGCTGTGTCCTCATTGTTAGAAGGGTCTAGGAAGCTCACTTCAGCCTTTCATTAGGGCACTAATCCTATTAATGAGCGCTCCACCCTCATGATCTAATCATGTCCCAAAGGTCTCACCTCCTAAGCTCATCACATTGGGGGTTAGGATTTCAACATATAAATTTGAGGCAGAGGGCGCTGGGGGAGGGCCACAAACATTTATTCTATAGCCGTGTTTAACCATGACAACTTTCTTATTCCTTGAGTCCTGTTTTTTGTTTTTGTTTTTTTTTTAATTGACCAGAGGCATCTGGGGTATTACTGTATATTTTCCATTATTAGTTAATGTGAGTTCCCTTATGTATTTACTTACTTTAAGACATTTTTGGAGAATCAAGTGTTTACCAAGTCATTTTGATAAGCAGTATGATATAAATTAGTTTATAGAGATGAATAAAACTTTTGTCTTTCCCCTCAGGAATCTTTAAGTTTTAAATAGAGAAAACACTTAAGCAAACAGTTCTAATAAATTACTCTAATTATAGCCAAACTCTCAAATATGGAAACCATTTTTGAACATGAAATAATACTGAAACATAATTTTATGATATTATTTGACTAGTCTGCTTTCAATTTTAGAATTATTTCTTCAAGTGTGGCAATGAGAATGTAACTTTATTTCAAGCTTTATATCAAGGGAAGAACTGTGAATAAAAATTTTCTAGTTTAACACATATAGTGAGTTCACATTACAGATGTGTCACATTGCAAATGTGTCAAAAAATGGACACGTTGTTTGAGCCCTCTATGCTTCCTTTTAATCACTCAGGAGCATATCCTATGTTATGTACATTACTTCCCTAGTTATTTCAATAATTTTAATACACCAAAGTGAGTTCTGAATATGAATACATAATTCTTTATGATGCCCTTTTCTCTGAATTGTATTTATTTCTTAAGTTTCTAGAGTGAAAAAGGTTGTTAAAATATCTCTTATGCTCAATGCAATATATGTTAAGAAAAGAAAAAAAGAAGAAGATAGCAGGAGGGGAAGAATGAAGAGGGGGGAAATCGGAGGGGGAGACGACCCATGAGAGACGATGGACTCTGAAAAACAAACTGAGGGTTCTAGAGGGGAGGGGGGTGGGGGGATGGGTTAGCCTGGTGATGGGTATTAAAGAGGGCACATTCTGCGTGGAGCACTGGGTGTTATGCGCAAACAATGAATCATGGAACACTACATCAAAAACTAATGATGTAATGTATGATGATTAACATAACAATAAAAAAATTTTAAAGAAAAACATATCTCATGCTCATTGGTTTGTTGATTGCTTGATAATTTTAACATTTTTCATATGTACCAAATTTATTGTTTTGGTTCTTTAGAAATGGTATTAGTCTCCCAATTCCAATCATCTTGTTATTGAACAAATAACATTAAACTCATAATCCTATTCAAAGATTTATGTTGTGTGAAACTATTTACTTATTAGATTCTTTAATGAGGCCTGGCCAGCTCTTTTGAATGAAAACCAAATACAGTGATTCACATTTACCAAACAGACCTTCAGTCTGAATGATTTTGAGTCATATTTGAGGTCACTTTGTTGTTGTCATTGTACTTAATCTTCCCAGCATCTCATCGTTATTGCCAGAAAACTTTGGTGTGCAGCCTGCATGTAATCAGGCACAGAAAACTGCAGTATAGACTACCTTAACTGAATTAAAATGAGAAGAGCCATACGATATGCAGACTTACATACGGCAGACATATTAAAGGTGTACACAAAATGCCCAAATAAGTCTTTGGTAATACATACATATGTATACATATCTATAATATTACTAATATTGTTAAATAAAAATCAGTGTCTCATATGAGGGTACCTGATTGTACTTAATATTCTCCTGGAGCATAGGGAAACAAAACGTGTGCATGTATGTGTGTGTGTGGGGGGATGTTTAATGTTATTATAAAATTTTTTAAATTATGTAATCTAGCATCAGAGATATATAATTCATGTTTTTCATAAGTACAAATGTTTAAAATTACTTTTAGTATTAAAATTCAGTATGGGAGAAGCTAATTTCTGAGAGAATTCATTTGAATGAAAATATAGCTCCTCTTTGGATGCCTTGAAGTATGGACTTAGGGGAATGAGTAACGCGTAGCTTCTGTAGAAAGGTTGTGGTCCTAACCCGTAAATACAAATCAACACGCTTTGATTTTAAAAACAGAAATTGTTCATTAACCAAAGGTATGCTTTTGTACAAATGTTTACAGTTTGCTTTTTCCATCTATTTTGACTTCCTACGTTGCCTCAAACTTTGTTATATTTTTTCAGATGAAATCTGTAACAGTGGTCAAGGTGTATTTTGACTTAATCACAAATGTTTAATGTAATCAGAGAACAATAGATTCTTTCTGATGTAAAATTCTTAGTTGTCATGTTGCTAGTGTGCTGTTTGTGACTAGAATGCAAAGTAGTTTTAATCCATACATCCTTTTTTCTGTGCTGGGATGCCTGCCAAATCGATGTCTGCGATTAACTTTTGAGGTTGTCAGCTCAAAACAAATGTAGGGTCAGGAGAACTCAGGACAGTGGATTTGTATCTAATGCAAATTTAACCACAGTGTTAGTGTTCAGAATTAGAAAACAAATAATTATCTTCGTAGACTAAAAGTTTCCTTGGCATCACATTTGCTTTTTTAAATTGTCCTATGCTTTTAATCTAAATGTTCAATAAATTTCATGTAAAAATGGTAGAATATTATAAAAATTATCTGTTAAAAATTGTATTACATAATTATTCATGGTATTATAGTATCTAGAACTCTGCTTTTTAGCTGGAGGTGAAAGGCAGCAACATTCAAGAACAGTGTTACCTGATTTGCTTTAATTCTTTGAATGATTAGTTAATATTCTAGCCAAATGTGATTTAGTGAAAAAATAACGTGGGTTCAAGACAGAATTCCTGGGTTCATATCCAACATTGACTTAATTTCTCTGGGCTTCCCTATCTTCATCTATATAAATCTACTTTACGTTTGTTCCATGCTTTGGAAGTATTCACATCATTAGTGCTGAGCAGGAATGGAAGGTAAGAAAATTCACATTAGGTGAATACAACTACTATATCCTAGTTTTTGTTAGACACTTTGAATGAATCCTAGTAGCCAGTCTATGAGGAATGTTTGTTTTATGTAAATTCTCAATGAAGAAACTGAGTCTCAGAAAAGGTAAATCACTTTTCCAAGGTTATCCAATTGATAAGGGAAGAATCTGGAATTCAAAAACTGTGATCGTCCTGTCCGCTTTCAAAATTCTTGTTCACATGACTGCAGATAGCCTTGACTCTACGTACCTCTGGCTACAGCGTCAACTCTCATTTCTTACTACCTTCATGATGATGGAAGGGAGGAAATGATATTGAACATTTGGGCAAAGGTCTGTAAAAATATAGTTATTTTTTGAGCATTAACTATCCCAGACACTGAGCTAAGCATTAGACATATATAACCTCGTTTGAATCTAAACATAACCTTATAAGGTAAATACTATTACTGAGCCATTTTCATAATATGAAAACGATGCTCAGAAGCTTTAAGTGACTTTTCTAAATTTTAAGGCAAGGTAGCCTGACTTCAAAGGCCATGTCTTTGACTACATGATGTTAGTCTCCTTTCACTGCTGTAACAGATTACCACAGAATTAAGTGGTTTAAGCAATACCGATTTTTTTTTAATTAAAATTCAATTTAGTTAACATATACTGTATTATTAGTTTCAGGGGTAGAATTTAGTGATTCATCAATTGCTCATTACATCAAGTGTCCTCCTTAATGCTCATCACCCAGCTACCCCATCCCCCCACCCAACTCCCCTCCAGTAATCCCCAGTTTGTTCCCTGTGATTAAGAGTCTTATGGTTTGTCTCCCTCTGTTTTTATCTAATTTTATTTTTCTTTTCCTTCCCCTATGTTCTTCTGTTCTATTTCTTAAATTCCACATATGAGTGAAATCATATGGTATTTGTCTTTCTTTGGCTTATTTTGCTTAGCATAATACCTCTAGTTCCATCCATGTTGTTGCATATGGCAGGATTTCATTATTTTTTTTTAATTTTTTATTGTTATTTTAATCACCATACATTACATCATTAGTTTTTGATATAGTGTTCCATGATTCATTGTGCGTAACACCCAGTGTCCACACAGAACGTGCCCTCTTTAATACCCATCACCAGGCTAACCCATCCCGCCACCCCCCTCCCCTCTAGGACCCTCAGTTTGTTTTTCAGAGTCCATCGTCTCTCATGGTTCATCTCCCCCTCTGATTTACCCCCCTTCATTCTTCCCCTCCTGCTATCTTCTTCTTTTTTTTTTCTTAACATATATTGCATTATTTGTTTTATAGGTACAGATCTGTGATTCAACAGTCTTGCACAATTCACAGCGCTCACCATAGCACATTCCCTCCCCAATGTCTATCACCCAGCCACCTCATCCTTCCCATCCCACCCCTACTCCAGCAACCCTCAGTTTGTTTCCTGAGATTAAGAATTCCTCATCTCAGTGAGGTCATATGATACATGTCTTTCTCTGATTGATTTATTTCACTCAGCATAACACCCTCCAGTTCCATCCACGTCATTGCAAATGGCAGATCTCATTCCTTTTGATGGCTGCATAATATTCCATTGTGTATATATACCACATCTTCTTTATCCATTCATCTGTCGATGGACAGCTTGGCTCTTTCCACAGTTTGGCTATTGTGGACATTGCTGCTATAAACATTGGGGTACACGTACCCCTTCTGGTCCCTACATTTGTATCTTTGTGGTAAATACCCAGTAGTGCAATTGCTGGTTCATATGGTAGCTCTATTTTCAACTTTTTGAGGAACCTCCATACTGTTTTCCAGAGTGGTTGCACCAGCTTGCATTCCCACCAACAGTGTAGGAGGGTTCCCCTTTGTCTGCATCCCCGACAACATCTGTCATTTCCTGACTTGTTAATTTTAGCCATTCTGACTGGTGTGAGGTGGTATCTATTTGAGGTTTTGATTTGGATTTCCCTGATGCCGAGTGATGTTGACCACTTTTGCATGTGTCTGTTGGCCATTTGGATGTCTTCTTTGCAAAAATGTCCGTTCACGTCTTCTGCCCATTTCTTGATTGGAATATTTGTTCTTTGGATGTTGAGTTTGATAAGTTCTTTATAGATTTTGGATACTAGCCCTTTATCTGCTATGTCATTTGCAACTATCTTCTCCCATTCTGTTGGTTGTCTTTTGTTTTTGTTGACTATTTCTTTTGCTGTGCAAAAGCTTTTTATCTTGATGAAATCCCAATAGTTCATTTTTGCTCTTGCTTCCCTTACCTTTGGTGATGTTCCTAGGAAGAAGTTGCTGTGGCTGAGATCAAAGAGGTTGCTGCCTGTGTTCTCCTTTAGGATTTGGATGGACTCCTGTCTCACATCTAGGTCTTTCATCCATTTTGAGTCTATTTTTTTATGTGGTGTAAGGAAATGGTCCAGTTTCATTCTTCTGCATGTGGTTGTCCAATTTTCCCAACACCATTTGTTGAAGAGACTGTCTTTTTTCTATTGGACATTCTTTCCTGCTTTGTCAAAGATGAGTTGACCATAGAGTTGAGGGTCCATTTCTGGGCTCTCTATTCTGTTACATTGATCTATGTGTCTGTTTTTGTACCAGTACCATACTGTCTTGATGATGACAGCTTTATAATAGAGCTGGAAGTCCAGAATTGTGATGCCGCCAGCTTTGCTTTTCTTTTTCAACATTCCTCTGCTTATTTGGGGTCTTTTCTGGTCCCATACAAATTTTAGGAGTATTTGTTCCATTTCTTTGAAAAAAGTGGATGGTATTTTGATGGGGATTGCATTGAATGTGTAGATTGCTCTAAGTAGCATTGACATCTTCACAATGTTTGTTCTTCCAATCCATGAGCATGGAACGTTTTTCCAAGGATTTCATTCTTTCTGATGGCTGAGTAATATTCCATTCCATATATATATTTTTTCTTTTTTTAAATTTTTTTATAGATTTTACTTATTTGAGAGAGAGGGAGAATGAGACATAGAGAGAACGAGAGGGAAGAGGGTCAGAGGGAGAAGCAGACTCCCTGCTGAGCAGGGAGCCCGATGTGGGACTCCATCCCAGGACTCCAGGATCATGACCTGAGCCAAAGGCAGTCCCTTAACCAACTGAGCCACCCACGCGCCCTATATATATTTTTTTTCTTTATTTTCTGTTGATAAACATCTGGGCTTTGTCCATATTTTGGCTAATTGGATATTGCTGCTATAAACATTGGGGTGCACATGTCCCTTCAAATTACTATGTTTGTATCCTTTGGGTAAATACCTAGTAGTGCAATTGCTGGGTCATAGGGTAGCTCTATTTTTAACTTTTTGAGGAACCTCCATACTATTTTCCAGAGTGGCTGCACCAGTTTGCATTCCCACCAGCAGTGCAAGAGGTTTCCCCTTTCTCCACATCCTTGCTAACCTCTGCTGTTTTCTGAGTTGCTAATTTTAGCCATTCTGACCCGTGTGAGGTGATATCTCACTGTGGTTTTGATTCGTATTTCCCTGATGAGGAGTGATGTTCAGCATTTTTTCAGGTGTCTATTATTAAGTAATACAGATTTATTATCTCACTGTTTTGGAGGTCAGAAGTCTTACTGGGCTAAAATCAAGGTGTCAGCAGGTCTGTGTTCTTTCTTGAGGCTCTAAGTGAGAATCTGTGTGCTTTTCCTTTCCCAGCTCCTAAAGGCCATCTGCAGTTCCTTGGCTCCTGGCCTCTTCCTCCATCTTCAAAGCCAGCAGTGTAGAATATTTACATTTCTCCCATCCTTCCCTCTCTCTGTCATTCTATCTTCACCTGAATCATCCATCTCCATTTTTTTTTTTTTCAAATAAGGGCCCTTGCTATTATTATGAGTCCATATAGAGAACTCAGGGTAATCTCCCCATCTCAAGATGTTTAATCATTTCTGCAAATTCTCTTTTGCCATATAAGGCAGCAGTCACAGATCCTGGGGATTAGGTTGAGTACATCTTCGAGAGTCATTTTTTTTTTTCCGACCACAAGTATATTTTAGAATGTGTGATGTTAAAGGAGATAAGCTAAAGAACATAATAGTCCTCTCTGTGAAGAGCTCAAAAGAGATTATTCAGTATTAATTGATTAGTCAGAGAAATGTTAACACATTTGAATTCAGCAACCAGTGTTGTTTAAAATAATGCAAAAATATAAAGATACAGTGGACTTTAAAAGCTGTATAAATTGTGTGACAAGGAACTCATCACAATGATTTTAACTGATAAATATTAATATCAATACATTAAGTAATTAATACATTAATACATACATATTACCTCTCTTGAGGCGTGACAACTAACATATATCATGTTAGTTTTACCATTTATTTTTTCAGTCATTTTTAATTTTGTATTTGCCATTTTATATTGAGTTGTTTTATAATCAGCTGTAATGATTTTTGAAAACTAGGCAGGGTATTAATCCTAATAAAGAAAATGCCATCCTGAGGCATAGTGAGTTTTAGTAAATTCCCCAGAGTCACACAGCTAATTGGTAATAGAGTCTTACTTGCTACCTTATTCATTGGACTCTCACTCTAAAATGATTGCTGCTGGGTCCAACCACTTCCCAAATTCTAAGAGAGAACTTAATGAGCCTTCAGCCTTCTGATTTTATGCTTATTCAGGTTCATTTGTGTAATATAGTAATTGGCAAGAGTAAGTCTTCTTTGTTGTGATCTAGAACATCTTGATTTTGGTGGAGGAAATCTGCATCATATAAAACTCATAGTGGGCCTTTCATATACAAGCAGTGCTGGTCAATGGAATTGGCAAGTAAACTAGAGTAATTTTTTTTTTTTTTTTTTAACCCACAGCGAATATCATTCTCAATGGGGAAAAACTGAGAGCTTTCCCCCTAAGGTCAGGAACACGGCAGGGATGTCCACTATCACCACTGCTCTTCAACATAGTACTAGAAGTCCTAGCCTCAGCAATCAGACAACAAAAAGAAATAAAAGGCATCCAAATTGGCAAAGAAGAAGTCAAACTCTCACTCTTTGCAGATGATATGATACTTTATGTGGAAAACCCAAAAAACTCCACCCCAAAACTGCTAGAACTCATACAGGCATTCAGTAAAGTGGCAGGATATGAAATCAATGCACAGAAATCAGTTGCATTTCTATACACCAACCACAAGACAGAAGAAAGAGAAATTATAGAGTCATATTTAATGGTCCCAAATAAGCTTTTGCCAAGTGAACTGATCAGTTTTACTTCAATATGTATTAACATACTTTTTATTAAATATATTCTCCCTCTGTCCCCCCCCCCACACACATGTTGTCATGTAGTCTTTGTACGGTTTTAGTAGATTTTTTGTTTTTGTAATCTTCATACAGAGATCTTAATGTAGATAGATCATGTTTCACAGTGGAGGAGCATTAAAGTAAATGTGGTTTGCTAAATTTCAATATTGATTAGATATTTTTAAACTTAGGAAAGATAAAATTTTGTCCGTTACTCTCTTTGATGTGATGTCAGTGTAATAGTGAACATACTAATTTAGGAAAATACCTGTTTTTGACCCTTCTAATTGAATTTATTTTAAAAAATTGGTTTCATTCCCAATTACTCCGTAGATAATTTTCTTTCGGAAGTGATTTCCACCTAGTGGCAACACATCTTAGCCAGTGATTATGGAAATGGAAATAAAACTACAGCAGTTAAAATATTTTTTTTATTAGCAAGGAAATTAAATTACAAGTTATGTTTACTTAAGCATAATATATAAAATAGCTATTTTTTTAAAGTCAAAGTTTTCTATGAGATTTCCCTTGTCATGTAGGCTAATACGTCTCTATGATTCCTTCTTCCAGAAGACCACTGGCATTAGTCTGTGAATTACAGGGTAGCTACGTATTAACACTAGAAAATGTTATTGTAATTGCTAGAAACACCATCAGCAAATAATCCTAATGTATATAGTACCTCAGTTTGAATAGAAAAATACGTGTCGACTGTAGCAAATCAAAATAAACCTCTCAGTATTTCACATCCACATTCTGTATTTTGCCTTAGTTCTAAAATATGGATTAGCTCTTAGTGGGTTTTTTTTTTTTGAGGAATTTAATTTCAGTGCATTATGAAACTATAACAGAATGTTATTTCACTGAAGTAGTCAAGTACTAATTTACTCAAACAATAGAATAGTCAGAGACACAATTATTAACTTATTTCATGAGGTAAATTAATGGTTATTGGTAGCTAGGAACACACTCATCAGTACCGTATTGTGACCTGAATCTCTTTTTCATAAAATACATTTAGAAATGTATCCACACACCTCGGCAAAATGCTGTTCCGTTTTGTTTCTGGTAGTAACTTTAATTCCTAACAACACATTTGTTAGTTTCTTTGTTTTTTTAAATACAAAATTCATAATGTACACAACATTGTGTTTAGGCACATGGGATGATAAAGTGTTAAGTGAGCATAGCATATAGGATGATATTGATTATGGAACATACTTTTCAGTAGTAGTCCAGTAGTCTATTCGTGTTACTTTGTAGGTTCGTATTCTCCTAAAAGCTACTAAACCAGTTAAGGACTTTCAAGCAGACAAATGATTTTAATGATGATATTTAAACTCTTCAAAATGCGAGAGTGAAATTGAATGATTTATAACTGATTATTCACTTCAAGTTGTTTCTGTTACACATGTTTCTTAAATAATAAGAAATGTGAGGGATTTATTGGTATTTTCAGGCTCTGTGTTAGGCTACATGTCCAATAAGATACTACAGAAAAGCACTAATTTGCTAATTTGCAGCCTAGGACTAATTGTTAAGGCTTTGTGATTCCCATAAGTGAAAGTGTAAGAGAACATTATGGAGATATTACTAGAGCTCAGATTTTGTCAGTTAGAAATTCTAACCTAAAAGTGGTGTGGATGGAGAAGAAGAACTTTGGTTTGGATGGACTAAGTCATTTTGACATATATTTCCTTTATATACCATATACTTTAAGTTGGTACTTTATGTTTACTTGATTAAAATTAGAAAGTATAGAGTAGAATGATTCAATTTTCTGATAATTTTGATCTTATGACAACAGAACGTCTCTATTTGAAAAGCAGGTTGCCCATTTTAAAGACATTTTAATGCAGATAATATCATTTGTCTTGGGATAGCTTATGAATTATTCTGCTTTATCTGCTCGTGAGATTATGAAAAATGGCAGGGAAAGATGTTGAAGATGGTCTCTCCTGATGCTAGCCTTAATTTATGGTTTACTTTGAGTTGTTTCTGTTCACAGTTGTGTTAAGATTTTTCCTGCCGCTACTGTTAAATTGCCAGTTGGCATGATCCAAGTCTGAATTTGTTTTAGTGGCCGACAAGATTGATTTTTATTGAGAATACAGAGATTAAGACACAGATCAATCAGCATGCTAAGAACCGTTTAGTCATTTCCCCCCAAAAAGAATATGTACAGATCTACAGAAATTGTTTCAGCTGAAATTTTTGTGTATGAAAGGAAACCCATAGATTAATTTGATATTTAAAACGATTTTATTCTCTGAAAGAAATAAAAATTATAAATTGCTCTTTGCCGAGAGAACCCAAATCCTGATCTTCTACTGTCACTTCTGAAATTTTCTGATTTATTTAATCCCATTTTGACTGTGGAGTGAATGCATAAGCGGTCTTCATGCTCAGTAGGTTTCAATTAGGATGGCTCTGTACAGGGAACACTCTGACAAGGCAGAACCTCTTTCTTCTCCTGGAAGACATTCTTTCAGTATTTATCATCTTAGAATGTTAACCAGACCACTCACCTTTCCAACCACACTACCAGCGGATGTATTTCTTGGTCAGAGAAACTAAGACCTATAACTGTGAAGTTTGTTTATTCTGTTCATCTCCATAAAGAAATCTTTCCCACACTTGTTCTTTTACAGTTTCTGACAGTTTCTTTAATTAAGAAAGGAGATGTAATAGGTGCATTAATATAAATTTGTTCTTCAACAATAGTGGATTAGTAAGGGATATCTTTTTTAGAGGGAACAGGAAATCTTGTAGACAATTAATGTAACTCGAGGAAAAACTCAGGGTTATATTAAAATGTATGCATATGTTAATATTTTAATAATCATTTTGGTTTTTGATGTGTGAACACATTAAAAATTAAAATGAGAATATTTTCCCAGCCACTCCATAACTTTCTGCCTTGGATGTATGCAAATCCCTGAAGTAGCCAGAGGGTCACTTACAGTATTCTCTCTCAAGTGCAGCACTAAATGTTAGGATTGCTTGTTGATATCTAATCCTCAGTTAACATCATAAATCAGTGCTTGTCAGATCAGGAAAGCATATTAACTAGAGTTATTATATTTCAAAACAGTTAGGAGTGTTTTTTATTCTGACAGCTTCCCAGAGAGGGGAGTCCGTGATGAGTAGCTGTAGATATTTTACACCAGTAAGGAGGCTACACGTTGCCAGTTATTACTGTTAAGGCCAACCTCAGCTAGCAGGTCGTAATTCTCTCCCGAGTCCTCCATTTTAATTCTTGTCATGCCACAAAGTTATTTACTCCCTTTACCAAGCTAACAGCTGTCAGCCAAGTGCAGTTCTATGGAGTTATAGAATTTTAGAAAGGGTCCGGGGTCGGGGGAGGAGCTCTACAGGATATCTGATGAGTCTTCCTTTTCCTGTTGAAGATAGTGATGCATACATTATGGAGGACTTAACTACGCTCTGGCCTAGAAAAGGTGTTTAATTTGTTGCTTCAAACTATACCAGTGACTTGTCCTGTTCTAGCATCCAATTCATTCATTGTCTGTCTCCGTCTGTTTCAATGCACCGATACCTACAAAAAAATTGCTTTTGCAGTTTTAATGTATTGTTTTGCAGTAAGCCAATGGAAGCCTTTCTGTAGAAATAATGCCATATTCTACAATAAGTATTCACAGAAATTAATTTATCCAGATTAAAAAAAAAAAAAACAAAGAGAACTATCAATTGAAAAAGGGTTTTCTGATAGATGCACATTTACAAAAGGCCGTAACAGGAACAGAACCAATGGATACAAAACAACATTCCCTTCCTATAAGAATATTACAAAATTACTATAGCCAAGAAGAAGGTGAGGCTTTTGGAAAATGTTGACAACAGTAAAGTCACTTGGTGAAGCTGTGTTGTGATGTAAAAAAGTGCTGTCACTCACTAATTATGTAAATAGATGATTTTAAATGAAACAACTGTATGGTTAGCTAATGACAGAGAGAAAGTAGATGCACAATTCTTTTTCGATTCTTTGAGAATGACTTTCAGAGGAGAGAGTTCAGGAGCACTGACAGTAGAGTGAGGTGAGTAGTCTTTAAGAAAAACAATTACCCTAAATGCTTGTCATCTTCCTTATCCAGTAGATTATATCACAGAATAATACCTGAACCTAGGTGAGAGCATTTTATTCTGCAGTCGTTCAAGTAGTGAAAGTTGCTATGAAGGTGTCAACTTTTTGAGTTTTTCACAAAGTAGATACAACAAACTATATGTCTGTGAACTTGACTTGGATTCTGGGAAAGACTTCAAGGATGTTAGATAGCATTCACGTGTGTGCGTGTGTGTGTGTGTGTGTGTGTGTGTGTGTGTGTGTATACATGTACCCTCAAACATTTGAGTTGGAAGAAGAAAAACAGTGATTGTTCAGATATTGTGTGACTTTGTGGTTAGTCATTGGACTGATGAGTAGGGAAAGTTTTTAAACCTGGTATATCTGAATGTGAGCTCACTGTTTAGTAGAAGTTTACCTTGTTTGTAATATGGAGAAATTGGACAGAAGAATTGATTTGTAACAGGTTAAATGACTGTGTCAACCTTCATTAATTTTAAGCGCAGTGGAACACTTTTGAAGATATTTACACATTTTTCTTTAAGAGTAACATGTATACAAACACCAGGATTATGCTGTTTAAACAGATTAAGAATCTAAAATTTGGAAAGTGTCTGGAGATTGTTCAGTCTGACTGTTGTGGGGGGATAAATAGACATAAAACTCTCCTTGTCTCGTGGGGTAAGTATTTGATATTTCTAGGAATTAACAGGGAAGTAAGATTTATCTTTCTAAATTTAGAAGTAAGTGTTAATGTGCAGAAATCTCAGGGATTCGTCTTTTCATGTATCTTAACTTATTTGAGCTTGAAGTTTTTTATCTATAAATGAGGAATGTTGCCAACTACAAAATGTAGTGTGAATTATTCCCTTCAGACCCTTTGTCTCATATAGCAGCTGTTATACAGGTTAATATTAGGCACCTGAAATCAGCTAAGTTCTAAATAATGAGGAATTGAGTTGGCTAGATAAATGGAATGCAAGCTTTATATAGATCTTATTTTCTGCAAGAGCTGTCCTTGATCAATAGGTTTAAATAACAACAAACTTAATTTTCTTAGAGAACGCATCACTACATTTTATCTCCTTGAAATCCTTATAAAAAGAAACAAAATAAAATGCCTGAAATCCAAATATCAATATTCAATTTTATTGTAACACCTGCCATCAACATAACTTACCCACAGTTAATGTTTGTGAAATCATTGTGCCAAGAAATGGCAGGCATTGTTTTTGTTAAAAGATAAACTGAGGCACATTAAAATTTTCCGGAGTCAGAGCATATATTGATTCAAATCAGGCAGCGTCAGACTCTGGACGACTCCATTAATGGGAGCTAAGGGGAGAGGTTTTTGTAGAGAAGATGTGGAAACAAAGCAAGGGCATTGTTTGCCTGGCTACAGTTTTGAGCAGGTCCCTCATTTGGGAAAGCCTAGTTGGCTGTTTGTGACTGGGTGTTCTTACTTTTAATTTTTCTGGAATTTCAGTTCATTGACTCTGGCTTTGGTTTTGGTTTACTAGTCTACCGAAGGCTTTAGAACCACCTCAGCCTACTGGCTTTCTTGTTTAACTACTTTAACATTTTTAAACATGTCAAATGGTAACAAATTTACAAATATGAATTATACCCAGGTAAACAGTTGTATATGAAGCCATGAAGTCTAATTTAAGGGAACTGATTATTCCTTTCCCTGTTTCATGCCCTCTATAAATGGCTAAATTAAAGTGCATGAATATCACAAACATAATTGGATTTATATGGGAAATATAGTTCAGTGGTTAAAAACCAGGGCTTAGGGTGCTTTGGTGGCTCAGTCAGTTAAGCGTCTGACTCTTGATTTGGGCTCAGGTCATGATCTGAGGATCATGAGTTCGAGCCCCTCGTTGGGCTCCCTGGTGGGTGTGGAGCCTGCTTAAGATTCTCTCTCTCCCTCTCCTTCTCCTCTTCTCCTTCCCTCTCTAAAAAGCAAAAAAAAAAAAAAACAAAAAATAAAAAACAACAACAAAAAACCCCACAAAAACCAGGGCTCTGGACTCAGTATAACTAATATAGAATTCTAGTGACACACTGTAGAATCTAGGATGAGTAATTTAATCTTCTGTAAAATAAGAATGATTATAATATTTATCCTATGAGGTTATTTTGAGAATTAAATTAGATAATATAGATAAATTGGATGGTACATTTCTGGCACCTAGTAAATACATTTTGTTTTAAGGGAAAAAAGTATTTATGAAGAAATGTATTATATACAATGTTAGTAATTTGTCTTTTTAGGGTGATGCAGTCAAATTATGTTTTAATTTAAAAGGTAAGACATGTATATCAGTCTTTGAAAAGATAGAAACAATACAAAAACATAAATTATGGAACTTAACAGCAACACACTAAATATTTTGGATAATTGATAATTTTGACTATTTTAGCCATAGAGTGTTTTTTCCAAATATTTTATTTAAAGACTGCGTGTGTGTGTGTGTGTGTGTGTGTGTGTGTGAGAGAGAGAGAGAGAGAGAGAGAGAGAGAGGAGAATGTGCTTATTAATATGAAATTTCACTGCAAAATACATTAGTACATTTTACCTACTAAAATCTGAATTTTAGTCAATATGTCCTAAGGGTATATTTTTATAGCTGCTACAATCTTAAAAAATATAACCTTGTTGCAGATTTATGCTGGAAGGAGTTATCTTTTTTCAAGACTGTGGAATAGCTTGAATAGCAACAGAAAAGCAGGGTTTGTAATAGATGGTCCCTATTACTCTGCTGGTTTATCTGATATTTCTGTATTACATTTAAGATCTGTAAGCTTACAATGATGACCATAGTGAGGAAATGCAAGCCCACTCCATCCCACTGTTGATGCCACTTCAATCTCCTGTTAGAAGTTGTATGCCTTTAAAACACAGACAAAGGTGAAATGGAAATGCCATAGGATCAGTGTTTCCTTTTCTGTAAAAAGAATATAGTAATACTTGCCATATGGAATTATTATGGATATTAACTGATATAATATAAATCAAAGTCAATATGCAAAACTTGTCTCATAATAGGTAGAACTAAATGTTAGTGGCAATGAATAAATCAGTGTTTCTGTCATCAGATTCGCTTGCATTGAAAATCGAAGTACGTCTTAGGGAAATAATAACCTGAGACGTCAATTTATTTCAATTTAACATTGCCACATATATCACATAATGTCAGCCATGTTCTCTTCTTCCTTGCCTATCTGCATTGCATTTTTTCATGGGCATGACCATTCTCTTTGACCTATTTGGTATACCAGTAGTGAGAAGATTTATACCAGATATATAGTCTTTACAACTACTGGATCCACACTGTCTAAGTTTAAATTTTGGTAACATCGCTTACTAGTTGTCTGCCTTTAGAAAAGTTACTTAGCCTCTCTTTTGCTCATTTGCTTGCCTGGAAAAGAAGGATAACTATGGGTCCTCACTCGTAGGATAAGCATGGAGGACTAAAGGTAATGTGTAATGAGTAAAGCACTTAGAAAAACTCAGATCTCAATAGATGTTACCTATTGTTTTCTGCATCATGTAGAGCAATATCTCATGATACTACTTTGTATGCCTGTCATCTACAGGAGACTCTGAGTTCCTGAGCAGTAAGGAAAATGTTACTTATCTTTCTGTATTGCAAGTCTATTCTAATTTCAAGCAAATGGCAGAAAGTTAATATTTTGACTGTTGTTATACTTAATTTTAAAAGGGTTTTCTCAAATGCAAATTCCCTGGTTTTGTTTTGTTTTTAATTTTTAAAAAGCTTTTATTTATTTATTTGAGAGAGAGAGACTACCAGTGGAGGGGGAGGGGAAGGAGAGGGAGAGGGCCAAGCTCAATTTCTTTACTTAGCTTATGCCTTATAGACATTATTTTTAATTAAACTGAAAAAAAATCCATAAGAATAAAATGTCCCTGTACTGTAGTGTCAATGCAGACATGTAACTAAGAAAAGAGCTGCAAGCACTTTTTGGTTCTAGCAAAAAATCTAAACCAAGATATGAAGCAGAAATAGTTAGAAAGGGAAACCTATATCACAGAAGACTGGACTATGGTAATAAGAATAAGTGGAAAGGAGAAAGAAAGGATTTATTTTAAAAGTTGTTTTAAGAGAAAAATGTATATGATTTTATGGGGCACAATTTGAGATTTAAATGTTTGGATTTGTGAAGAGAGAATCCAATGGCATTTTGAATAAAATTTAGTTCTGGTCATCTAGGGGGTACCCAGAAATTTAAGGCATTATAAACACCTGTTAACAGGGAATTCAGGGGCACCTGGATGGCTCAGTGGGTTAAGCGTCTGCCTTCAGTTCAGGTCATGATCCCAAGGTCCTGGGAGCCAGTCCTGTATCAGGCTCCCTGCTCAGCAGGGAGTCTTCTCCCTCTGCCTCTGCCCCTCCGGCCTGATTGTGCTCTCTCTCACTCACTCTCTCTCTCAAATAAATAAATAAAATCCTTAAAAAAAAAAATAAACTAACCTCTAAAGGAATTGAGTTAGTATTTGCTGCTAAAACATACTACAACTTCCTAAACACCATTTTAAATAGTCTGCATTTGTATAACTGCTTTATGAAACAGTCTGTATCCTTTTTCAGAAAGGTTTTTGTGTTATCACTGGTTTGTACACGTTAGGGAAACTATCACTAAATAGTTTTGTTAAATTTGCTTTAAATGATAATGATTGTATACTTTAAAATGCACTAAGGAAATTTCTACTTTTACTGGGGTATCTAAGACAAAGTTTGTAATTCTTCAGTGATTTCTTTGATATGATTATGTGAATTTTGTCTACATAAATATTTTTTTCTAAATAACATCTATTTGAAAAATAGAAAAATACGCTTGAAAACAAAACTAGTTTTGCTAATGGGTTGTCATTTAGATTCTAAGTATTCATTAACCAGGAGGTGGCTAATGAGCAGATGTTTAATGAGCAACAAAAATGAATACATAGGTTTTTTTGCTTGTTTATTTTACACTGACTGAAGGTATAGATGTAGTTGATGAAATAAAAAACTTAAAAAATATCCAATTTGATGTGACTCAATGGAAAGACATTCTAATAATAGAATTTAATATGGTTTGGAAACTTTCATTAGAATTTCAGAAAAGCATTGATACAATTTTAGAGATAAATGAAAGTAATACACAAATAGCATCTAAAGTTATAGAAACAAATGTAATCAACTCATGTTCAGTATATTATGCAGTGTTTTCTTGTTCTCTTTTGTATCTCATTAGGTAATTGCCATGTTACTGCTCATTTACTGGGGTAGGAAATTCTGTGTATCTGTGGATACCTCCATCTTGGGCTCAAGTTTGCCTACCGGAGATTTCTTATACACTATGCATCTCTCATAAGATAATCACAAGGCTACTAGAAAAGCAATAGAAAAATTTGCACACACCTTTGATAGTCAAATATTTGGAAGATCGATTAAATGAGTTTGTATTTTATAAAAGGGAAAATCCCAATCTTCAGATGACTCCATTTTGAAACAGCTATTTTTTTCACTTGCTTTTATTTGGTCTATCATTTAAAACTAATTTTCAGATACAGATCTCTTAAATTTTGGTCTCCTAAGTGAAATTTTTCAAAGAAGCAAGTTGTTATCCCTTTACCTTAATAAAATTCCTTTGCTGGTCCATCTGTGCAAATATTTTCCTTTTATGGGCCCTTAAACACTATATTTTATTAATGATCAGTTGTAATTTTACTTTACTTCCCTACAGTAATCACCAAAGCAAAAATTACAGCTTTTCTCTGAATTTTACCTCATGCCTGCTGATGAAATTGAATTGTTTTATTTAATCCCCTCCTCAATCTAAATATGGAACACAGTTTAGAGAGTAACACAGTTGAATTAATAATAATTTATTCCATAATTTATCTCTGTAGTCATTAAGGAAATTTTACAGTATTAGGCTAATATATTTTTATTTATTTTTATATTTAATTTATATATTGATGCAGCTAAACCATACAGATTAAATACCCTATAATCAAATTCAAATGTAATTTTTCATGTCCATAAAATACCACATTAGGTTTCTAATTACGTGTTTGGTTCTTTTTAATGGATTTATAATTGATGGCAAAGACCCTTCTGAATTGCCTAATAAAAAGAGTATGAGAATTGGAATCAGCTACTGAGTATCATAGCCACTTCTTCCTCTGTGTTACTATAAAAAGGAATTCATACCCTGAAGTTTTCATTTAATAATGTAGTTAATATTACATAAGATTATGCATAGAAATGAGCTTTTGAAAATGTGAATAATATACAAGTGTAGGTATTACTTTTGGGGTAGGAGTGTCTGAAGACAACCTAATTATTACCCTAGATTATTAGATACACAGTAATCTTACAGGTCTCTCTCAGGTCAAGTGACTGATTGACTACTTGCACTGACTGACTAGAACTTGAAAAATTTGGATGTTTGTCTAATTCACACTGAGTACTGTAAAATGCAAAACTGGGTTTATTCCTCATGAATCCATTTTAATATGATCACTCCTTAATTTGTATTTCTCAAACTCTCCCAGTTTATAACTGAGATAGAAAAGTGAAAGTTATAAATTTCTTTAAGGATGCCCTGGAGAAACTATCATTTTAGAATCCATGTAATTTAATTATACCAAAATCTGCTTTTAGCAGGATTTAAGTCAGAGATTATGTGCTACTCATGTGACTATTTTTTTGGGGGGGCGAGGATTATGAGTATCAACAGAGCTCAAGGGTCTCAAATACCATCCATTTGGCCAAAATAAAATTAATTCATATTGCTTTCTGTGTTCTTCACTGACCCATTTGGTTCCTTCTTTTTTATTATTATTATGTTATGTTAATCGCCATACATTACATCATTAGTTTTTGATGTAGTGTTCCATGATTCATTGTTTGCATATAACACCCAGTGCTCCATGCAGAATGTGCGCTCCTTAATACCCATCACCAGGCTAACCCATCCCCCCACCCCCCTCCCCTCTAGAACCCTCAGTTTGTTTTTCAGAGTCCATCGTCTCTCATGGCTCGTCTCCCCCTCCGAAATCCCCCCCTTCATTCTTCCCCTCCTGCTATCTTCTTTTTTTTTTGAACATATAATGTATTATTCCAGCTCTATTTTATGCCATCCCCACCTAGTCTAGTATTTCACTTTTGGATTTGTAACATTTTTGTTTGTCTCAGTAGAATGCAAGATATCAGAGTCAGAGACTGTGTCTTACTGATCTTTGGATTCCCCATAGGGTTTGTCACTGGTCTAGCAAGGGGCTGAAAGATGTTTTAGTTTGGATATATTACCTTTTTGGTGCCTCACTCTTTTGATCAGGGAAATGAAAATGAACACATTATGTAAGTCCCTGTGTGATTGTAAGAGTTAAATGGGTTAATGCCCTAAGCCAGGGCTTGGCATACATGGGCATTAAAAATGTTCGTTATTAATTGGTTATCATTAGTGCTCTTTTCTTGAAAGTTGTAGGAACTCTGATAGTGTTATCCAAAATGAATTTGGCTGTGAAAATTATTAAATATTTATTGGTAGCAGTATGAGAACGTTGATTTCTTTTTATCAAGTGACTTTAATTTTGGCAGTCTTCAGACCAAGTAATCTGGGCCCAACATCACTTGGTTTCCCCTGAATGGGGAATTTCTACCAGCTCCAGAGAGGGCTGTCAACAGCAGATTTTTAAAATTTTTTAATTTAAATTCCAGTTAGTTAACGTACCGGGTAATCTTAATTTTAGGTATACAATTTAGTGATTCAACACTTCCATACAACACCTGGTGCTCATCACAAGTGCCCTCCTTAACTCCCATCCCCTATTTCACCCATCCCCTATGCACCTCCCCTCTGATAACCACCAGTTTGTTCTCTAGATTTTTGTCTCTTCAGAAACTGCTTCAGTTGTAGATGGTCCCATGCCTAAGGTCACTCCCTTTTTCTGGGTTTGTCTATAGCCTATAACCAGTAGAGGTGGGATACAAAAGTCTGGCCTTTACTACCCAGATCAGAAAAATTCTAAAGTACCCCTCTAACTCCAGAGATTCCCACGGAGTTAGCTGAAGCTGTCATTGGGTCTATATTGCAGTTTGACATCTCTCTCTTCTATTTATTTATCTATTTAGAGAGAGCTAGAACTTGTGAGTGAGGGTGGGGGAGGAGCAGAGGGAAAGAGAAAATTTTAAGCAGGCTCCACGCCCAGTGCAGAGCCCAACTTGGGGCTCAGTCTCACAACCTGGACATCATGACCTGAGCCCAAATCAAGAGTCAGACACTTACCCCACTGAGCTACCCAGGTGCCCCAATATCTCCCTCTTCTTAATCCTGTATCCCTCCCTCCATTTTCACAGGTGTTGATCCCAAGAACACTCCTTAATAAACATCCTAAATGCTAAAGCACCTCAGAGGCTGTTTCCAGGAAACCCAGCCTGAGATACACAATGCTATAAGTTTTCACATAGTGGATGTTTAATGAACAGATATAAAACTGAGCTGGAGAACAAAATACAAAGCATTCTACCTTCAGGATCCAGAGTTTTTGCAAGTCAGGTTTCTGAGGCTACGTGAGGCTGGGGATAATACTAGTCACAATAGGTGTTTTGCTTAGTGTTGTAGCTTTGGTGCCTAGCACAGCATCTGATGCCCTAACAGGCTCATGACAAATACTGTTGTGTGAGAGAGCAGGCAGATTATTTCTGTAACTTTGTAACATTTTCTGTTTAGCAACTTCTCTTGCCCACTCCTCCAAATCAACCCTTTGTGTTCTCACAAAATTGTAGGAATATATTTATTTCTGTTACTGCAATACAGTTACAGATTTTCTGTTTTGCTACTCTTCCTGGCAAAGATAAAACAAACAGTGGCTCAGGTAATCAACCTCAAAGACATTTCTCCATAATTGTTATTGTTGATATCAGGCTAGTCTCTCCAATGCAAAGAGAGACTCTTTTAACCATGATTATAGTATAACTGGGGAGTCTAACTCATGATGCCTTTTTCTTCAGTGCAGTCCGGAGATTTTCATCCAAGTCCTACTACAGGTGTGACTTGTAACATCTTTCTTTCTAGCACAGAGAAGAGATTCTGTGGGGCCTATGCTGGACAGAGTCTAAGGAATCGTCATCTACACTGAGTATTAAAATCTTTTCTTCCCCCAAACTCGTAAACTCCATCTTCCTTAGAATGAATTTCTTTCCCCAGAAGACTTTTGGTCCCTTAGGCAAATAGACCTCTGGTGACCCACAAGATAATCCTGCCAACCAGACAGGCTCAGACAGGTTAGAAACCCTATAATGAACCTAATTTAGGTTCCAGCTGGAGTTTTCCACTATAATTAGAAAGTAAATGATTAAAAAAAAAAAGAAAGCAAATGATTGTATAGTGTCTTGCTTATTCTTTTCCTTTAAAACAAAAAATAAAAACAGACACTATTAGACTATTCAGCACTGAACTCTTGGCTTTTTATGGAAATTTAGAGAAAATAAAGGGTTCATAAGCCTCAGATGGTCAATTCTGTATTTTTTTTGTATTTTTGTATTTTGTTGTGCTTCACTATTGTCATTACCATTTTTTACCATTTACTCACCCTTTAAGGGTATGTATATAATTTCTTTTACTTAGAGCAGACAATTTATTGAATAGCAGCAAAAAAAAAAAGCCAAAAGCCAAAAAATGTGATTTTTTTATGTTCTATTGTGAAGAACCGTTTATTATGATTTTATAGAATTAACAAATTATATTGATAGGCCTTATTTAAAATTTTAAAATTTGCTTCTGAGTATTTAAATTTTGAAACAGAAAATGAATTTGTAATATAAAAATTGGGGATGGGCATCAGGGTATAGTTGATAACTTTTTCTCATTCTTTCGTGTTATCTATATTTTCAATAATTTTTTATTACAAATTCTGATGAAACTCATCTGTGAAATATGTGGACCATTTACCATTTTTAAATAGTTAACTTTCATTAATTTCCAATTCTTCTTATGTGTTTTTCCCTCCTTAGGTTTCCCGAATCCTGGAGGTCAACTTTGTGGATTACATTTTATAAATAATCTACTGTTGTCTCTGAATTTAATTTTTGGCCATTTGTTTTCATGTGACATCTTTTCAAATTATTAATTTCTATATATATGTTTATGTCCCCTTATATTATTCCTTATGCTGTGTATTTTTCTCTAATTTTTTTTTAGAGAATTCACTCACAAGTTCTCTAGTTCTTTTTAAGAAACTAGCTTTTATTTTTTATTCACCTCTTTTTGTGTTTTATTTTCTGTTACATTAAATTTTTTATCCATATTGGTCTTCTTTTTTTTTTAAGTCTTTTTATTTATTTATTTGACAAAGAGAGACATAGCGAGGGAGGGAACACAAGCAGGGGGAGTGGGAGAGGGAGAAGCAGGCTTCCTGCTGAGCAGGGAGCCCGATGCAGGGCTCCAACCCAGGACCAAGGACCGTGGGATCATGACCTGAGCAGAAGGCAGACATTTAACCACTGAGCCACCCAGGTGCCCCTGTACATACTGGTCTTCTAAATGTTTCTTTAATTTGTTGCTCATTTTCTTCTCCAGATATAGTATATGCTATACTATATATGCTATTCCCATAGGTTTAGATCTAAACTATTCTTTTTTAAACTCTTATCTTTATATAATTGGGAATCTCAGTTTTTATTTCCGTGTAGGTTTAGAAGATGTTCCTTAGAAACACCAATTACTCAGCCCAACCTAACATCTAGAATGAAATTTCATTATTTTCGCTGGTTTGATTCAGAATTAGAAACTCTAATTTTGATAAAATAAGCTTTGTATCCTACAGGTCATTCTTCCCCAGTCAACTGTAATCACCAAAGTTTTTTGTCATTTTGTAATATTGCATAGTATGATTATAAATATTTTCAATGATATTACATATTAGGAGTCTAGGCATAAATAGTTGTTGATTATAGTTTGGACAATATTGCTGTACTATACAAGATATAACATACTCAGTTGGTTTGCTTTTAAAAATTCACTTTAACTCTTTTACTTCAATTTGTAAAATGTACTACTAATATACTCCTGTGGTCTAACTTCATAGATTAATGTAAAAAGTTAAGATTATAGTGAAAATATACTACTCATATATAGTAGCTCATGATGATTATAATAAAATATATAGAGGCATGGTTTGTAATCACAGACTTGATAAAATCTATTAAATTTTACTGATGAAGAGTAATTATCTAAATATCAATATTGACACACATACATATAGAATCAGTATATATTAATACCTCACATGTTCATGATTTATGATTTTAGACACTCGATTATTAGACATATTTGAAAGTTCCATCTACAGGTCTGTGCATAAGTAGAAACAAAATACCAACGCGAAGTTTCAAAATATGAGAGAAAATATTGTCTCCAGCTTATTTTATAGCTGGCAACTCTATAGTAGTAATTCAAAAAGTAAATAAATTGGTTCCAAAAGAAGTTGTATCAGGCTCCACTTTAAATTGTTGGAAGATAAATGAATCGAAAATTTGACTCTAGCAATATATTTTTGTAAAAGTTAATTCAAGTCTGCCCATTAAATTTAGATTCTGAATGTTTGTCTTGAAGAGAAATATGCGTGCAGGAGAAGCATGACAAACCTGAATGTGTACTACTTACTTGAAGCTAACCTTTAACTTCTTAAAATTCTTCTTTCCTAGTCTTGAGAGAATAATTGATGAGAGTGTTTATGTCTCATACATCTTTACAGATAAAAACCTTCTTAAAGTGAAATTTCTTAAATGCAGAGATAAGGAAGCTATTGCTTAAAACCCTAAGTTTGGATGGTTTTCTTTTACTTTAAGATTCACGGGAAAATGTATATCACCAACACTTTAATGAAAAATGAAACAAAGATACCAGCTACAGGAAAGAAATTCATGTATCTTATTTCTTTCTCTAGCATTTCTTAAATTTTGGGCAACCCAACGTTGTTACCTGTTATGTTTGGTATATATTTGATATGTCTGGATAAGCAGAGAAAAAAGGTTAAAACAGGGAGGCCACTGGAGCACCTGGGTGGCATAGTTGTTTAAGCATCTAACTTTTGATTTCAGCTCAAGTCATGACCTCAGGATCGAACCCCATCGTGGGCTCTGGGCTGAGTGTGGAGCCTGCTTAGGATTATATATATATATATATATATAATATATATATATATATATAAGATTTTATATAATATATATTATATGTAATATACTATATCCTATCTATAATATCCTATATATAATAGGATTATATATATATAATATATTATATATATAAGATTTTATATAATATAATATGTAATATACTATAAATTATGTATTATATATATTAATATAATATTAATATTAAAAAAATAGAAGCCACTGAAGTAAGCTAAATTAGCTCCCACTTAGACCTCAACTGTGTGATCATCCCGTGAAACCATTCAAATAATTTGTGTGTGTATATGTGATTATCCACTGGGCAACTTAGTAGGATAGTTTAAAGGTAACTTTATCATCTCTCTTGATCTAGCAAGGTATTATTTAATAGGTCATGAGCATAAAACTACACTGATGATTCCCTTTACTAAAAATAATGATAGTTTCCATGTATTAATAGGATCCGTTTTAGGTAGAGGATAACGATGGGGAACCTGACATACTTTGAGAGCCGTCCTCCTTGACCAGTGTCTTCTTAGTCTGTGCTCATCAATTTGAAGTAGGACAAACAGTTTCTTAATTGTGTGTAAGTACAAAGCATATCACATCTCAAAACGAAACGGGAAGTACTGGGGGAAGTGCCAGTAGAGGTTAGTGGTTAGGAGAAGGCTCAGGAGCCCCCATGTGGGATTAGACTAATAATCTCATCACTCTGTGCCTGTTATTTACGTTTCCTAAGCCTTAATTTCCTCATTTGTAAAATCATAATAAAGAGCCTATCTCACAGACTTGATAGAGGAATTGAAAGAGAAAATCCATGTTAATACAAAGTCTGGAACATCCCATGCTCAGTAATTGTTAGCTCTTATCACCATTATTATTACACTTACACATCCCGAAATGTGTATTACACATATCTATGGGAGTAGAAATCCATTAGGATGCATAAAAGATAAAATAGTACACCTGTTTTTAAAGTACCTCATTTTAAGACTACCTTTATATCCAATAAACTGTTTTCTTTCTGGGGATAGAAATTCTGGCTTAGGCATTTTTATTCACACTGAATCAACTACTGTCTGTGACCATAGTTAAAACAAGAACAAAAGCCAGTGTGTATATATTAGAAACCTTACAAAGGCTGACAGGATTCATTTTAAGATCTAAACGTGGAGTCAGGTTGTTATATTTATTCACAAAACTTCCCAGTAGTGTATACCTTGATCAACAACATGTATTGAATATATCTGTGAAGAAAAGTGGAAGAAACATTGTGGAAGTCCAATAGAAATTAATGAGGAAATAGATTTTATTTGACTTTTTCTTATTTTCTCCTATGGTGTAATTTTATTTTACATTTGTAAGACTACGTTGCCAATTCTAGCTCATTTATCAAGTTGCAAAAATTCCTCAAGAGACAAATTAAAATAAATAGGTAATTGCCAGTGGAGAGCAAGTGACAGAGATATGTGTTGTTTTTATCACAAAAGACTTCTGTTGCTACTTCTCCTAAAGAAAAAACTGATCTGAAAGGCAAGGAGGAAGTCAGTCCTGTTCAAGGTAACTTAACTCACCGAACTGTTGCTGCTATAGAAAATTGGAATGTAGCTTTGATTTATACATTTAAAATTGAGAATAAACAGAGTTAGAAAATGATATCATGATGAAAAGGCCAAAGGCAACCTGCATATTTGAGAAGGGTACACTTCAGTAATTGGAGCTGGAATCATGTAACACCAAATAAACTGATCTTTGACTCTTTGTACTTTTTTTTTCTCTCTCATCTATTTTTTTGGCATTATATAACTTCTTTAATAATATGTTGGAATGAATACTTTTTATTATCCATAATCCTACTCCTTTGAGAAATACCTTTGAAGGAGCATTTCTTTGTTATATATTTTGCCCCAAAAAACCTTAAATATAATTGTTGAATAACTATATTGTATGCCTAAAACTAATATAACACTATGAGAAATATACTAGAATTAAAATAAAAAAATAAGCACAACCCTAAAGAGCAAAATTTATAATAATTAAACTTAAACTGATATATATAATATATAACATAAGATATATAAATGTATAAAATATGTAATATCTAAACTTATAATATTGGAAACGATTTTGATATCTAAAACCAGATTTAAAGGCACACTTCTAGAAGGAGTTAAAATGCTTTTTTTGTAAGCGCTTTAAACTTCACCTTTTATACTTCTCCCTCTCCCTCTGCCTGCTGTTCCCCCTGCTTGTGCTCACTCTCTCTCTTTCTCTGACAAATAAAATAAACTTCACCTTTTAAATGTTGATGAAAATATTATACAGAATATACAATAGCAGTTCCTTGAAGGCCAGAAGATGACAGGGAAGCGGAGAGACTGTGATTGCACCAAGTACAAATAAGCTATTGAGATGCAATAAAGAGATGGAATTATTTGTCAGTGGATAAGCCAGTTATATATTCTGCTTTCATAGTTTGAATGGTTTACCATATAATGACTGTTCCATTTTGAAAATATCCTGTATATAACCCTAATATACTCAAGGTTTCCAGACTTCAGAGGAGTAACCTCTACTTTTATTGTCCAGTACTTGAACACTTATGTTCCACAAGTGTAAGTGATCCTCAGTCGGGACTAAGTATTTAAACATTCTGCAGATTCAGATTGTTACTTGTCATCTCTCGTCTGATCTTTCTCATAATTTCCCCCCAATCGTAACTGGTCTGGGGAACATCTCCATGCAACTGATGCTCGTACATTAACCAAGGCATTTCTGAAGTTGTCATTTTTTTAAAAGATTTTTTCCTAAGGGTTGAAGATAATAGAATGTGGTGACAACATTAACTAGCTAAAACTGGAGATCACTTGCCTCTGCTCCTAGGGGCTTCTGGCTTCTCCCCTTCCCTGTTTTTTTGTTTTGTTTTGTTTTGTTTGTTTGTTTTTAACAGCTATTTCTTTCTTCAGACCCTTATCTTCATTATGTGATACTCTACCGATGTTAGCCTTACTTACACAACTCTCTATCCAGACCTCAGCCACTGGGAAGACAATGTGATGTTCTTTTAAAGAATTTCCTGGTCCCAGTCAAAATGACTTCTCTATAATTGAATGTAATGCTTAACACTTCATCAAGAACCTCCTGTACCAGTGATCGGTAATGCTCAGGAACTCTTGGTGGACTGATGACAAATGCTTAAAAAGAATATAACAAAGTGACCCCCAAGTACCTTTCTTTCTCACCCCCAAAAATCTAGCTTTCCAAAGGAAAAAGAAAAAGAAAAGATGAAAGATTAAATAGCACTTTGTTCCCACTTTCAGTAGCTTATTTTCTTTTTCTTTTTTAAATGCAATTGACTATTCCGTATGCTATATTCCCACTTTCAATAGTTTAAATTTCAGAAATACTGGGATACAGTTGAGGGTGTGTGTGTGTGTGTGTGTGTGTGTGTGTGTGTGTGTGTGTGTGTGTCAAGACATTATTTCATTGTGCTCATGGATACCTAAGAGCAGTTTTCACATTATTATGCTGAGAACACCTTAAATACTCATCTACTCTATAATAAAGCAAACCATATTTTACTGTTGACTTATATTAAAGGTATCATCAAACATTTGTTGATACACTCAAAGAAAAATAAAGAGAAACATATAGCAGTTGGCTACAGAGTTAGAAGTATGTTACGTCAAGGATATGATTTACATAGATTTTGAAACACTTTTGTTTTGTCCCTGGTACATTCACCTGTTTGTGGAAGCCGATTTAGACTGAAATTTACAAGAATTATTATTTTTTTTATTTCACTTATATATTGACTCGCTGGGTCATGGTTTTCCATGTTGGCTAAACAAAAAATTAGTTTTTTTCTCTTATAGTCCATTTTTATTTTTTGATATAGGAAAATAGCTTTTCCATTCTTCAGTACATTTCTTACTGCAGCCAACCAAATACAGATGTCTTTATATTAATTTGCATTACATTGTTTTCAGGCTCTCTCATACCTTGTTTGAGGGACCATCCACGGTCACTGGTTTGCAATAGTTGCTTAAAATATGACACTCAAACTTGACTTAATAACCCATATGTTTCTTGACCATGGGTGTTTTTCTCCCTTTCCTCCTCTTCCACCTCCTCATCCTCCAGCTAACTTGCCCACTCTCACTCTCTTTCTGTGACATGGACATCATTTCTTTTAAAGCAGCTTCAGTTTTCATTAGCTGTTTCATCTACCATGTCACATGTTTGACTCTTCTTATGCTTGAAATGAAGACCATTTTAGCTTATATATGTCAACTTCTTTGCATTTTTGTATTTTTTGATTTAGTGCATAGGATTTGAAATATAAGAGAAATATAGATGAAGGCAGAGAAAGAACCTTGTACTCTGTCAGCTGATTCACAAGAGAAGATTTAAAGCCAAAGTTTGAAGCTAAATAAGTCAGAGATTTGGGGACATTAATAAGATGTGGTATTGGAAGAAAATAGTGTGAGCAGAGATAGAGTGTTTCAGAATTTCAGATTTGACTTTGGTTAGCTTAATTTAAAACTCCAATGAGATATCATCTCACACCTGTTAGGATGGCTATTATTTAAAAAAAATTAATTGTTGGCTAGGATGTAGAGAAATTGAAACCCTGGTATACTGTTGGTGGGAATGCAAAATGGTGCAGCTGCTACAGAAAACAGTATGGAAGTCATTCAGAAATTAAAAATAGAACTACCATATGATCCAGCAATCTCACTTCTGGGTATTGATCCAAAAGATGTGCAATTAGTATCTCAAAGAGATATTAATATGCCCATGTTTATTGCAGTGCTGTTCTCAAGATGTAGAAACAACCTGTATGTCCATCAACAGATGAATGGATAAAGAAAATATAATGAAATATCATTCTGCTTTAATAAAGTAGCAAATTCTGCAAACACGCAACAACATGGATGAACCTCATGGAAAGACAAACACTGCATGATTCCATTACATGAGGTATCTAAGATTGTCAAACTCGTAGAATAAAAAAAAAATGCAATGGTGGTAGCTGGGATCTGGGAGAAGGGGGAAATAGAGAACTACTAATCAATGAGCATGAAGTTTCAGTTAAAGAAGATGAGTAAGTTCTGGAAAGCTGCTGTACAATATTGCAACTATACTCAACAATTAGCCAGGTGATGGGTATTAAAGAGGGCACATACTGCATGGAGCACTGGGTGTTATGCATAAACAATGAATCATGGAACACTACATCAAAAACTAATGATGTAATGTATGGTGATTAACATAACATAATAAAATTAAATTAAAAAAAATACTCTACCATAGACTTAAACATTGTTAAGAGGGTAGAGCTTATATTAAGTGTTCTTAAAAAAATCTATTTTAAAAAAAGTTTAAAAATTAATAATTTCATTCTAGATTTTCTGTCTGAGATGTATATGGGAAGTGTTTGTAAATAGGAACAGGATTAAATGATCATAGTATTAGGGAACATTTTAACCTAAGAACTTTTTTATATTTAGAATACAGTAGCCTTTTGTGTGTATTAATGTAGTCTTTATCTTTTACATAGCATTTATGATACAAGCCATATTTTATTGAGAATTTAAAAATGGTGTTGTGCAGTATATCCTCTTTGATTTTAAATTAACCTATTCTCAATCTCTAAAATAGTGGTTCTCAGAGAGGATGTTTTGTTCCCCAGATGTAATGTCTGGAGATATTTTTGATTGTCCAATTGTGCATGAGTGTGGTGGTGCTGCTAGTATTTAGTGGATAGAGGCCAACAATGCTGCTTATCTTCCACCTTGAATAGCATCACCATCATCAACCAAGAATTATCCAATGTGAATTATCTATCAGTAGAGTGGAGGTTGAGAAATTCTTCTGTAGAAGTTAAAAGGCTGTAATGTCTAAATGATTATTTTTGGCAGTGTGTTTCTTCAGATGTGGAAATTTTCAACTTAATGGAATTTGTATAATTATAATTGATTATGTGAAATATACTGTACACATGTCTGAACTATCATCTGATTATAAAGTTAGGGTTGTGTTTGTCCATGCTTGACATATATTTGTAAAGAGTGGCTATTATAAATACACTGATAACAGTTTATTCCATTGGTCTTAAATTTAATAGGATTTCTTAGGCATAATACCCAGTTTAAAGTAGTAATAGTTTGATATATTTCAACTCACCACATCACTGAAAAACAACAAAAGGATCACATCATCAATGAAAATAGTCACCATAGTCAAACCATTTTAATACCTCTTCTACCATTCAGTGACACATAAATTATGTTATAAATGCATAATTGTATCTGCGGATGTGTGTCTATACATTTTCTTGTCTAAATCCCCTAGGTTTGGGAACATTTTCCTTAAAAAGTTATTTTATCTGAAGAGAAAAAAGTGTCAGTTGATACATGTTTAATTGTCCCTTTTAATTTTCTATCCAGATGTTTAAATTTATTCTGAAGGAAGTAATTTCAGGCATCAGAAGATCAGAAACATGAGTTTCAAGACATATAGGAACATTAGTCATATTAAACGTCAAGTAAAACTGTATCAGGACAAGGTGTAATCTGTCACACAATATTAAGCAGAGGTGGAAAGTAACAAAATTGGAATACTGTGATATGTCTGTTTTTCAATAACCACAGCTTAATGGGGGGAGTGAGTAGTATATATATGTACATCCATGTCTACAGGTATCCCCTACTTTTGGAAAGCTCTTGTTAAGCCACTTCACTTTTACAAAAGACCTACATTAATACCTGTTTTTGCTAACTGAAAAATCCAAAAAGGATTTTCACTGTTATAAAAAAAAAATTGAAAAACAAAAATACCGTTCAGTTTTTGTTTTGCAGCGAGCCATTTGTTATCAGAGGCAGCACACGCCCAAGCAGCAAGCATGGCCCCGCCAACCTCCTTCCCTGCAAACTACACTCAGCATCTCAGCATCAAGCGCCATATCTTGAACTGTGTCTGTGAGCATCTGTGTTCTATGTCGATTTATTCTGTGCATCCGGCATCCTAAGGCATGGGAAAAGCCTAAGAAAGGTTAATTTTTAGGTCTGGGGAAGCTCAAAAATTTTTTTCCATATAAATTAATGGTATTTCCTTCTTTACACCATTTCGGCTTATGAAAGGTTTCATAGAAATGCTCTACTTTCGGAGAACAGGGGAGACAAAGATAGAGATATAGATCATTCAGCCATGCTTATTGGGAAAAGGAAGAAGGGTTTTTGCCTGTTCCCTGGTACATTTTAATGTGACAAACTCGAGCACTAGGACAAGTAGAGGGGAAGACATGGGAGCTATAAAGTGATGAGGACCTGCTTGATGGAGAGTGCTCATGAATGGAGGGCAAATCATCCAGGGTCCTAGTAAAGAGACTTTTGTGGGCAATAGGCATGTAGCAAGAAATGCTAAGAGGGAAGGGAAAAATCCAAATGAAGATGGGACTAAAATTAATTTTTTTTTCTTTTTTTCAAGTTTTTATTTAAATTCAAGTTAGTTAACATACAGTGTAATACTAGTTTCAGGTGTAGAATTTAGTGATTCATCACTTGCATACAACACCTGGTGCTCATCACAAGTGCCCTCCTTAATGCCCATCCCCCATCTAGCCCATCCCCCCACTCACCTCCCCTCCAGCAACCCTCCCTTTGTTCTCTGTAGTTAAGAGTCTGTTTTCTGGCTTCATCTCTTCCCCTCCCCCCCCCCCCCCCCCCCCCAGTGTTCTTAAGTGATCTCAGCTGACTTCTTTCTCTTCTCTCCAAGGTATAAAGGTGCTTAGTGGAAAGAGAGGAAAGGAATAGTATAAGGTTTGAAAAGATGTGAAGGTTTAGAATAGCTATGAATAGCAAAGAAACCAGTTACGGGCATAAGCTGGGAGTCTGAAGAGTTCAGCTGAATGGTACCAATCTACATAATATGCAGCTACTGTGATATTTCTATTCTAAAAGAGAGTTAAAGGCCATATTAAATATTAAACAGTCTCTTTCAGAGTGTTCTTGAAAATATAGCCTTAGTGTCATTTCAAGTTATTGCTGAAGCTTGGCTTGATTATTAGTTAGCTGCTCTTAACAACCACAGTTATAGATACTGAACACATCCTTTTTTTCTGTTGTAAGGTGTACTGTTTTTTATTTCCAGTTTTAAAGATAAAGAACAAGATCATTTAGATTTAGATGCATTTTATACAGCTAGACTTAATAAATGTTAATGATCCCTTTCTTATCTGAGTTGAAAGAGATAGAGCTTTCTTATATTAAAAAGATGAGACTCTCAATAGATAATCTGAGTGGAAACATTTAATTCATTCATTCAGTGATGAGTTAGAATTTAGACGGATAATTTCCCTGATGCTGGAAAAACAAAATATTTTTAAACCTTTTATTTCTTTGAAATATATACTAACTATGGCAAAAATAATAGAAATTACATAGTTATTGGTATTGATTGGATGTTTAAAATATAAATTTGGTTTGACATGTGGTTATGCCTTAAAGGTTTATTTATAGTCCTCTATTTGGGTCTGGACTGCTGTTATTTAATTCTGTTAATCTATTAAATATTCATGATGCATTTTAAAAATAATCTTTATTTACAGTATTTTGATACTCAATTACAATAATATCACAGAAATAATAGTAGTACTTTACTGTAATAGCAATTATCATCACACTGCACAGTCTATATTGGAGAGCAGGCATAATAGAGAATAGAGGGTGGGGAAGAACCAACTCACAAAATAAGGATTGTCCAGACACCTTTACTCTACATGTTCCAGCTCTCCTCACTTAAATGATAAAGCAGAATATCACTCAGATGTTTACTTGGTTATCAGAAGTGGTCAAATGTAAAGTTAAAACATTAATTGGGGCTGTTTTTTATTTTTATTTTTTTTAAGTGAGGAAAATGTCTTGAAGAAAAAAAGAGGTGTTTTTTTATTTTTTATTTTTAAGTATCAGTATATACATAAATGTAAACAAAGCTGAAGGATGGTAATTGGGTATACATAAAACTGCACCATCTGCAAAACATGAATGGCAACATCTCAAAATATTTTTTGTTTTTTGGTTATTTTTTCTTTTTTTTTTCTTTTTTTTTTAAAGATTTTATTTATTTGACAGTGAGAGACACAGCGAGAGAGGGAACACAAGCAGGGGGAGTGGGAGAGGGAGAAGCAGGCTTCCCATTGAGCAGGGAGCCCAATGCGGGGCTAGATCCCAGGACCCTGGGATCATGACCTGAGCTGAAGGCAGACACTTAACGACTGAGCCACCCAGGCGCCCCTAGAACATCTATTTTAATAACATCAATAAGTCACAAAAAATAACAACTTATACACAGTTTCATTATCCTCCTGTGATATACAGCCAATAAACAGTTGGCATCTACTCAGTGCCAATCTTAGGCAGTCAGGGATACAGCATGGCTGCCCTCTCAGGACTTGATAACCACAGAGGAAGCTGGAGGGAGACAATTACCTAAATAGGAAGAGCACTGTGATACATAGGAGTAGAGATGATATAATTTTTATTTTATTTATAAGGATACTGAGACTCAGAGAAGGCATTCGTCTCCAGCTAGGTTGTTAGACTGGTAAAAAGTAGAATTTGAGTTCAGACCTATTTTATTTCTGGTTTTATAGCCAGTACACTTTTGGGGCTTTCATAGTATTTACATTTATTTAACTACGTTTTAACATATTTAGTGACATTTTTTCTTTTAATGAGTGTGACATAGGTCTGTCAATTGAGAATTTTTTTCCAGAATTATTTTACAAAGATCTGGTTTACTTTGTATAATGTTTACTTGCAAAATTTTTTAAATTTATTATAAATTAATTTACTTGGAACATTTTCTTTATTTGTTCTGTATGTTCTGATTGATGGCCTGTGAAGTCATGAGATGTCTTAAAACAGAGGCCGTTGCTATGCAAAACCAACAGTGAGAGACTGATTTGTGTCCCTCCTTAAATTCATATGTTGAAGTCCTAACTACCAGTACCTCAGCATGTGACCTCATGTGGAGACAGGGTCTTTACAGAGCTCATTGTGTGAAAATGAGGTAATTAAGGTGGGCCCTAATTCCAGTGTGACTGGTATCTTCATATAAAGGGGAAATTTGGAGATAAACACCCAAGGAGAATGCCTTGTGGAAATGGAGGCAGAAATGGAGGTGATTCAGCAAAATCTAAGGGCCACCAAAGATTGCTAGTGAACTACCAGAAGCTAGGAAAAAGGCATGGACAGATTCTCCCTCAGAGACCTCAGAAGGAACCAACCCTATTGACCTCTTGATATCAGACTTCTGGCCTCCAGAACTGTGAGACAAGTTTCTGTTGTTTAAACCACTAAGTTTTAGGGCGCCTCGGTGGCGCTCAGGCGTTAAGCGTCTGCCTTCAGCTCAGGTCATGGTCCCAGGGTCCTGGGATTGAGCCCCACATCGGGCTCCCTGCCCAATGGGAAGCCTGCTTCTCCCTCTCCTACTCCCTCTGCTTGTGTTCTCTCTCTTGCTGTGTCTCTGTCTGTCAAATAAATAAATAAAATCTTTAAAAAATAAATAAATAAACCACTAAGTTTGTGGTATTTTCTAACAGCAGGCCTGACAAACGAATACATCAACTAATACGCAAATGTTTTGAATGAGAAAAATATATTGTTTGTTTTCATATTTATACTAATAAAAAGGTCAATTGTAGCTTGCCTAGAAAAGAAAGCCCTCATATCTATGATTGAAAATAATCATATAATCATTTTTAGAAAACAAAATTACTATGCTTATTTGGATTTGAAAAGCTTATTCTATGTCAGACAGAAAGATGACTATATATAATATACATATGAAGGAATATGTATGAAGAAAACAGAATATTGTTTTGAGTTCTCAGAACGTGAAGCATTTACATTTTCAGATCTTTGCAGTGACTGTTAATCTTACATTATAATTTATCGCAATGAAATCTAACCTGTGAAAAGAGAGCATGAACATTGGCATAAAATAATAAAACTTTAGTGTTTTTTTTTCTAGTCCAAAGTTTTCCTACTTATTTTCTTTTACCCCCTGCTGGCCCAATCAGCTCTATAGTACATAGAAATAAATAGGTTTATAATCTCTGTCAATCAGTGCTGAATCTTAAACTTGCCCTTCAAGTCAGAAAGCTATTTATTTTTACAGTCTTAACACCATGGAAATAACAAAATATTTAATTGTGAAGTTGAAAAATCATATATATATTTATGTGTCTGAGAAAAGAATAAATTTCCCAGTTAATAAAATACCCACCTTAATATGTGTGAGAGACTCTAAAAGGAAAAGAGAAACAGCATAACAAAAACAAGCCAAACAAAACATAAATGAAATCTCATACAATAAAATGTCTTTGTAAATTATTTTCAATGCTTTTTATATTTATTAGTGGTAGTATCCATTCTAATTAATATATATTTGCATTTTTAATAGCTTTAAGAGCTTATTAACTATGAGGCACATTGTTAACTTTTGGGGATAAAATGACTAAAAAAAAGCTTTTTATATCAATGGAGCTTTTGATCTGCAGTGGGCATGAGATATTTGCATAAATAATTATATTTTGATGACAGCCAGGAAGAAAGCAAAATTAAAGGATCTCATGAGAGATAATAGGCAATTTTTTTGGTCTAGACATGTAGGAAGAGACATGTTATCTGAGACATGAGTGATGCTGGACATTCCTGGCGAAGACTTGGGGAGCACAAATGTTCGTAGAAGGCCTAGGACCTGTGAAAACTGTGAGCTGTGAGATTTTGGCACATGAAGGCAATAAAGTAAGGTCAGTGTGGCTATAGCCTAGTGAATGTGGATGGTCTGAGCTGGAGATATAAACAGGGCTAAGACTCCACCAGTCCCTGAAGGACATGTTAAAAACTTTGATATTAATCCAAGTATATAACCTTAATCATCCTTCAGGTCTCAGTTTTAGCTTTAAGTATAATAAAAAGAGACCCAGGGCAGCTGTCCCGAAGAACAATGTTAATCTTTATTCTGCTTCTTAAAAAGACTGACCTAGCACTTCCATGGAATGTGCTGTGCAGAAAACTTCTCAGATACCTTTTCTCCAAAGTTTCTCAATCACAGCACTCATTAAAAATTGCACTCCACCTCTGTCATTGATGTATTGAAGCAGTTCCCACGTTATGGTCTCTTGTCATTTATTTCCTTTTTCTCCATGCAAAGCATCCTGGCTTCCATCTGCAAAGCCACAGTAGTCATTCTAGGGATTGCTGTAGGTTCAGAAACCTCTAAGAAGTGTGACTTCTCTGTCACTTTGATTGCTTGTTTATTACAAATTCATATGGACAGTTTCTAATAAAATTCTATATCCTGTGAGAAATGTGAATCTCAGGTCTCCAGACATAGTTTTTAGTTTATTGTAGCTTTTTATAGTGGTGGGGCTGTTACTGTATTTTCCCTTATGTTAACGTAGGCATCAAATCTGTAAGATCTGTGTCAGTTGACTGCTTGATTACCCACCATCACCTCTTTTTAGGGTCAAGAGTCTCATTTAGAAATAATAGAATATTATAGAAATTATAGGCCCAACAGTACTTCTGTTCCTTGAGTTTCATTTAATACAGATATTAACTTGAAAATCCCAAGTCCTATGTACCCTGGTTTTTCATTTTGATCATATGAACACCAAACACTTAAAGAATTCAAGCTTTACTGCTTTCATTTATAACTGAGACTCACAAACATCCCTTAAAATAACAACAAAAACAAATACTTTAAACAAGTCCACAGCTGAAACATCATAAACTTGTATGCATACTGGCATTGCTTGAACATTTTTATTCATTTTTGAATGGGTGAATCTTCTTTACAGAGTGTTTCTATTCATGTAAATATTCCTTGTTATTAAAAATGGTAGCTTAAAAGGTTATTCTTGTATTCCTATATGATGTCCAGAGTCCCAAATCATTGGCGATGGCTGTTACTAGTTAATTCAATATTCATGGTTTAAAACTGGTGAGTACTAATTATTATTCAAGGTCATGAAAGTATTTGGTTATTTTGATGGAAATATGTGCTATGACTAATATATTTATTGTTAGCCATTTACAAAATGGTTTATATTTAGGAGTTTTATGTCAATAAATTTGAGCAAATTAGACAAAGGAGTGTTCTGTTTCATTTCAAAGATAATTTTAGTTCACTAACTCTTAGCTAGATTAATGCTTCTAATAAAAATTAAGCACTCCCCAATGCATGGCATGTGTACCAAATGACCTCATTAAATAGGTATATGGAGAACAGATGCCTCTATGACCTGTCTCCAGATTTACTGAGGAGGGAGTGTCCTTGTTTTAGTGACCCTATGATCAGTGAATGAATCTCCAATTAAAGACACAAGGACAATATTTCTTCATGGGATGTCTCTGTGCAATTAGGCAAAGTTTGAAACGTTAAACAGGATTCATCTTTTACTGATGAATTTATTATCTTCTTTTTTTTTAAAAGATTTTATTTATTTGAGAGAGAGAACGAGAGCACATGAGAGGGAAGAAGGTCAGAGGGAGAAGCAGACTCCCCGCCGAGCAGGGAGCCCAATGCGGGACTCGATCCCGGGACTCCAGGATCATGACCTGAGCCGAAGGCAGTCGCTTAACCAACTGAGCCACCCAGGCGCCCGATTTATTATCTTCTTTACAAGTCAATAAATGCTTGATTTATAATCAGATTTTAGTCATTGAGTATGTTTTTTTAGTAGGATACCTTTTTCAGGCAATGGGGATCAGTCTTTAGGTTCCTTTTGTAAATATTACCACATTTTAAAATGATACCTGATTAGAATTATTCCATACATAATATTAATCACTATGAATGCACTGTTTTCTATAACATATAACATACATATGCCCTTAAGGTATCTAATGGAACCATTATTTGTTTATTGTTACTGTTGTTGTTGCTTCTGCTACTGTGATTGGTTTTATAGGTTTCTGTTAGCTATGAAATAATATAGCTGTTAAACGAATACTTGACCTTGTGTCATGTTACTGATGGCACCTCCATGTATAGGAAAATTCAATGTAGATATAAAAATTGTAACATTGTAAAATTAATTTTTCTAATGGTGTATTTTAGGTTGTTGGATTTTCTGTTGTTCTGCCTTCTACTTAAAAATCAAAAGGAAATCTCAGGAAACAAACTGAGGGTTGCTGGAGTGGTGGGGGTGGGAGGGATGGGGTGGCTGGGTGATGAACATGGGGAGGGTATGTGCTATGGTGAGCGCTGTGATTGTGTAAGACTGTTGAATCACAGACCTGTACCTCTGAAACAAACAGTACATTATATGTTAAAAAAAAAAGAAGAAGAAGATAGTAGGAAGGAAAAATGAAGGGGGGGAAATCGGAGGGGGAGATGAACCAGGAGAGACGATGGACTCTGAGAAACAAACTGAGGGTTCTAGAGGGGAGGGGGGTGGGGGGATGGATTAGCCTGGTGATGGGTATTAAAGAGGGCACGTTCTGCATGGAGCACTGGGTGTTATATGCAAACAGTGAATCATGGAACACTACATCAAAAATTAATGATGTATGGTGATTAGCATAATATAATATAATAAAATTAAAAGAAAAGACAATTTGGTAGACCTACATTAGAACAATCCAAAAAAAAAAAATCAGAAGGAAATGTAGCATGACTTTAGATTCAGTTACATGTTCAAAGTATTATACATGTATTCACATTGAAAGCTCTAACAAATATATGAAATGGGAGCTAAATTTGATAAGTATTTAATGTGTCCATAGCATTGTTAGGTGGTCTTAATATTTCTATAGAAATCCCAAATTACTCTGTTGATTGAAAGTGCTCATTTAGTCTTAGCACTTTGAGAGAATCACAACATAAGTTACCCATCTACTGAGCATGTTACTTAATGTTATCTAAATGTTACCTTGCTATTGGAAATCTTTAAAAATAGGTACATCCAGCTAAGAAGGTTTATATACACCTGGAGTATACATTAAGAAAGTAGCTGTCTGCGTAAACAACTTCTTAGTAAAATTATTTGATAATATGTTTATCAGCTCAAAAATTATTTAAATATGAAAATTTACTAAGCAGTACATGTAAATGTGAGACTTAATTGTCAAATGTAATTAACTACTTTTAAAGCTGGCATGGGAGGGAGAATAATACAATTAAAAATGCATTAGAAAAATACTTTTATAGGAAAAGATAAACTCTTTATAAATGTATGTCAGGAAGGAAAGTATGCTATATTTGCATATAAAATATGAGAACTAAATAAATGAATATTATGAGTATAAATTCTACAATATGTTTTTGACATATATAGAGAAAGAAGAATGTTGATCTTAAAATATGGATACTTATTTAACATGGGAATGATGGGAATTGCCTTAAGAATGAGCATTTTCTGGGGTGCCTGGGTGGCTCAGTCATTAAGCGTCTGCCTTTGGCTCGGGTCATGATCCCAGGGTCCTGGGATCAAGCCCCGCATTGGGCTCCCTGCTCAGCGGGAAGCCTGCTTCTCCCTCTCTCACTCCCCCTGCTTGTGTTCCCTCTCTCGCTGTGTAAATAATAAATAAAAAATAAATTAAAAATAAATAAATAAATAAATAAATAAAACCTTTAATAAAAAAAAGTAAGCATTTTCCAATAGTAGGTCACTCAACTCTTAATACATATGGAAATCTTTTGGAAATTCTGAACCTTGATATTACTCATAAATTAAAATCCAAAACATTCTATGTACTCCTTTGCATCATAACATTTTTCTACAGGCCATTCTTCAAACACTGGCAAACCTTTGCATAATGTAACACAATTTTCTTATTTATATTAATTATATAAAGTTATCTTATATTACTTGGAAGAAAGAAAAAAGTAGACTTCCATAAGTTACTTGAGAAGATTATCATGATATATAATAAATGATTAAAGGAAAGGAACATATCTTTGGAATAATTCTATTTTGATAAATATAAAATTAATATATGTATTTGTATATATGTTTGTATAATCATAGGAATTTTGGAATGTAGCACATTGACTTGTTAATTAATCTTGGCTATAATAGGGAGCTAGGATTATGTGTATTGGGATACAGGGTGAGGAGTGTTTCAGGAATACATAAAGGACAACTAATTTCTTCAAAAATGTGATGTATTTGTCAAGCGTGCTTTTTTGTTAGAAGGAATAACTGAGAAACTTGGTTTTCATGTATCTAATATATTACTTTAACTTTTTCAGGTTATAATAAGTTTCTATAAAAATAATGTATACACATATTCAGACAGCCCTTCCCCTCATCATCATGGTAAGAAAGGATTCCAATATAAGTATCTTGACTAAATCCTAGCAAGATGAAAATGTATATTTCTATCATCCACCTACTGGTGCTTCATTTTCAAGAATATTAAGGTGGAGTAAATATTTGTCATGAGGAGTTTACATAGTACCAGTATGTGAAGACCTCCACAAAAGTTATTGTTTTATTTCCTTTCTTTCAAGTTCATCTATAATAGCCATCCTGAGAGGTCAACAGTGATCTGATTTTTAAGGTCAGTATGAATGAAATTCTGTAACTTCTCTTGTTAGCTTGTTATATTTGCAAAATTAACTTTGCTTTCCATAATATGGGTTATTAACTTTAAGAGTGAACTATCTGTCCCTTAATTATAATGGTAGGTATATATACACTTAGACAAGTAGTGATTCACTTTAAGTCATTATGTTGAAGATAATGTGTAACACACTTGACATATTTCAGAAAATATAGAAGAACCTTTTTCCTTTTGGCTTTTAGTTTAAATCATGCTTTCAGTTTTAGAGAATTTGATTTGATTATCACTATCTGGGAGTCTTTTTATCAGAAAAATACTAAATATTACAACTCATTACAAATTTGGTTTGAACTAAGAACCTCTAATAATTTTGGAGAAAAGTAGATGGAGGGGACCTAAAAAAAGGCATTTAAAATTTATTAGATACAATTTTCCCTCCTGGGAGGTAAGAATTAAAAGAAATTTTTTTTAAAGATTTTATTTATTTGACAGAGAGAGAGAGACAGTGAGAGAGGGAACACAAGCAGGGGGAGTGGGAGAGGGAGAAGCCGGCTTCCCGCAGAGCAGAGAGCCCAATGTGGGGCTCGATCCCAGGACCCTGGGATCATGACCTGACCTGAAGGCAGATGTTTAATGACTGAGCCACCCAGGTGCCCCAAGAATTTGGATTTCTAACTGTCTTTTCCTTCTTGAAAAATAAGGGAAAATCATTGGTTTTAACAAATATGATTTATTTTTCTTTCAATTTTTAAAAGGAAGTTTGAATTTGACTCTTTATGAAGGTAATCAGAATTATTGCTATTATTCAATGAAAGGAATTGATCAAAGCTGAGTGTTTCCCAAAAGCATATAGAAACATTCCACTCCACATTCTTGAATTATTGTATAACTTATGCTGGAGAATAAGCCCTCAGTTATAAGTAGAATGAAGGATGAGTGGTACCAAACTAGAGTGGGTATTGAGAAACACCAGATTAGATAGATATATGAGGCTTATATCTATCTAGCTCATTTTATTTTCACTGTATCACTTTAAATGATTTCATCTACAAGTTCCAATTTCCTTTCAGCCATTTCAACTAGAAATAGAATATATCCTATAAAATTATAGATTTATAGATTTTTGGTTTTTGTGATGGCTTATTTCATTTAGCTTAATGTCTTCAAGGTACGTCTATGTTGTAGCATATGTCAGAATTTCTTTTATTTTATAAGACTGAATAATATTTCATTGTATATATATACACATACATATTGTATACATATATATACATATGTGTATATATGTATATTTAGACATATACATATATACATATATATGTTTATCCTTTCAAATTTTATCCATAAAATTTTAAAGTTTATTGACATTGTATTAAAACCTGTCATATCTGATGTTACTCCTCAATCATAATGCATAATTCAGTGAGTGTATAATGCAAAATTGCAGTGAATATGTGATAACTCAGCATTTCCATGGGACCCTGCACATGCTTACTTATGTACCACAGAAGAGTTGGGTCTGTGATTTTCACTGCAACTTTACCCAAATTGAACAAGTATTTAAGAGATTCATATTCAGGTCCTTGGAGCCCACTGTATATAACCACATTGTCCAATTTAGTTTTGGAAATTATCATTCAACAGTTTTCTCCCCACTCTGGCATAAAAGAATAGTGTGCCCATTTGTTGGAACCACTCCAGATGATCATCCCCTAGCCTGTCAAGTGCAGGCATTTATAGGTTACTTAATATGATCAATAAGTCCAATATGTGCTCATATTTCTAGTCTTTATGACCACAGTGTGTTTTAGGCAGGCTCATCTTTCCTATTTTATAGAAAAGGGATCTGAAACTCTGATTGAGGATTTAAGTGACTTGCTGAGGGTCAAGTGCCTTTGACAGAGTCAGGAATAGAACTGAGATCTCTTGATTGTCTAGCCATAGCCCTTTCTACAATACAGTGTTCTTTGTGGTTTCTAATGTATTATTTTTATTACAAGTTTGTTTGTTTAGCCTTGGTTTGATATAATCACACTTCCATAATCGTGTCTTGAAATTGTCACTTAATTAAAGCCATGTTTAATGCCTTATCTCCCTAGAAAAATTTTATCCAAGTAGTCCTGTCTGAGATATGATATATAAAGAAATAGAATTACTTGTCATAAATTTGCTGATATTACAAAAAAAGATAATATATAATTTAAAATATTTTAAATGAATTTACAATAAATTAAATGAATTCATCTGATAAATGATTAATACAGAGATACCTTGAAGATATGCTTTAATATTCAGTATCGTGTGGAATGCTGTTTTAATCTTAGAATCCAGGTCAGTTGACTGGAACTCTTCCAGTGGGTCAGGATCTGATAGATGAGACGCATGAATCACTGTTTGCTTCTTGAGAACCACCCTACGATTAGATGGAGTTTCATTAACATGTGTTCTTTGTTGCTTCCTCTCTCTTTACTCTCTGTTAATTCTGGTATTAATAAAATCAGATTAAAGACATTTCTATGACAGGATTGATTTGGGGGAAGTACTAAAGAATTATGTCCTATCTTTGTTGATGGTGATTGTTTTATGTGTGGATATTACATATATGAGACTCAGTTCTCATTTTAACAGTTGCTAACAAAGCCACGTTCTCTTACCTGAGTCATGCCTTAGTGACAGCACGGGGACAGAATCATCATATACGGAGATAGACTGTGATAGATAACCAAGAACTCAATCCTACAAATATTTGTTGAGATGACTAGAATCAATATGTATTTGTGGAAGCAGTAGCTGATAGGTAGTACCCAATGAACATAACCAGGTACCATACAGGATTACATGGATAGGTTTAAAGCCTAGGAGACACAATAATTCTATATCAGCCGTGATGGCAATTAACAGTTTCTGATAATTCATAATCAGTTCTGAGTGTGATGCCTTTGGACCTAACTGTGTTAACGCCCAAATGAAATCAGAGACTTACAGATAAGCCTAACTTTGCTGCAATATGGAGAGGTTTTGGTAGATGTAAACGGCAGTTCCATGAATCTTCAGCATGTTGTTCAAGTAAACCTCTACTTTGTCCCAGAGTCACAATAATCTGGTATAATTGCTCATGTTCTAAATGTATGTAGATTTTCCTTTTGGGAGTATTTAAATCCCATATGAACACGATTCAATACAGAATGTATTGAGAGAAACTTAACTTAAAAAATGAAAATGTTCTCTAAAGATAAACTGAGAAACATGTTTAAAAAATGAAAAACTTTGTTGTTTATGATAATGTAGTTTAAGAATATGATCATGAAGATCAGCATTTTCAAAAGTTCGATGAAAGTATAATTTGTATTACAAGGGAAATGGACTGAAAATATTCTTCTATAGTGCTTTTATGGGATTTTTAAAAGCTGACTATGCATTTAATGCTGCACATAATGAAACTTGGGCCCTTATAATTTACAAAAAAAAAAAAAAACTTAAACAAAAAGGATGTCTTTAGTTTCTGTTCTGATCTTTTTGAGTGCTTTGCTAAGTAATTATTTCAGGCTTATACTTGCAAAATTTGTTAGAAAATTAGAGCCATTTAATTTTTTTACTGTTTTCTTTTGTGCACATTTCGCTTTGTCTAGTTTTCTCTTTTAAAGATCTTTATAGCTCTGTCAGTTAAGTTTGAGACATGTCATTCCCTCTTCTTTGTTTCTTTCCTAAATATCATTTGTTTTAAAACTGGGTCAGTCTGCTTTGATTTCATTTCCTTGCTTTCTGAAGATTATTGATCCCAAAATAAAGAAGCTCCCTGACATTCAATATTATATATGATTCATAAAGTAGTTTTTAGAGTCCTCACAACTGGCCATGTGGTTGTAATGTTCTCCAGGTTCCCAATTGTCTACTTTTTTTCATGCCAAGTGGAGGAGAAAACCTAATTCTGCTCAAACCGGCCCCTTTTCCTGGAGCATAATGGGCAGAATCCCATAAGGCACAAATTTCTTCTCAGCGCTCCTCTTCCATCCGGTTAGGGAGGCTCAGAGAATCAGAGAGGACTCTCCTTTGCAATGAGTACATTGACAGAGAGCATGAGGTGACTATAACCTTGGTCGTATTGTTAAGGCTGTTTCTTTCCATGATCAGAGATTGTCTGTCAGGGAAAAGGAAACAGTGTGTTGAGTAGAGAAGTCAGAAAAAAGAGATCTCAAGTCCTAGTACTCAACTTCTCTTAGTTTCAGATTCTTATTTATAAAAAAGGGGGACAACTCCTACCTTTTTTTCTAATAAATATACATTTATTAGAATGGCGAAAATCCAGAATACTGCCAACACCAAAGGCCAACCCCTACCTTTTAGGAAAACTTTATGAGAAGATATTGTAGATGAAGTGCAAGTCATAGATTAGTTTTTCCATAATTTGCAACTCAGGTGATGATTACTTATGGTAGATTACATGTAGCACTGTAATTGACTTAGTGCTTTACTTCATCCCAGTTTTTCCACATTAGATGATTTAAACTTAAGCAAAGAAACCCTTCTGCCTTCTGTTGTAGATTTTAGATTTGGATTTATTTCTTTTCCTTAATAGGATAGGCCCTTCGTTGCCTTTCAAAGATAATTGAAGGATTATTGAAAAGGAATCACCTGCTGGTCCTTGTACAAAAATAAAAATGACAAACCCCTGTTTTTCTATCTTGTTTCTCAATTTCAGATTAATGAAATTTTGAGACTGTAATGTTTTTTAAAGGATAATGCCTATATGTCATCAATATTATATAACCTAAAAAGTAAATCAGAACCTTTGCTTTCATATTTACACATTTCATAAGTAAAAACTAAAGGGAAGTACAGAATGAAAATCCTTTTTTTTCTCCTGTATGAAGAAACAAAATAGTTCAAACACATAGAAGGAGCAGGAACAGAAAATGTTAAGATAAATTTGAGATGAGCTTTCACTGACTCCATTGCAAAAGAGCTACAGGTGTATTTTAACTGACCTTTAACACTAGACCACAGGTCAATATTTTATGGCATACAGCTTTATTTATTTACTGGAACACCATTTTACTCATTTACTTCATTTAGAGAGAGGAAATTGTCATGTGACCTTCATAGGCCAAATTGCAACTAACTCTTTAAGATTTCAGTGAGGTCCAATAGTGAATTTTGAAGATTATAATTTAGAGAATACTGTAATCAAATTTTGGTTTTATCTGAACAGGAATGGTGGCAGAATTATAGTGATAGTAAAATTGAAGTCAGTAAACTTCTAATTCATGTCACTTTATGAGAAGGGCTTAATTTTCAGTAAAGATGTTATTTCACATGTAAGGGGAGTGTATTGTCCTATGTTAACATATAATAAAATAGAAGTATTTAGTATTACTACCTCTTGTTTAGACTCAGTTATTTTTAGGGTCACATGTAATGTGCTGTGTATTTGAGTGTTTCTGTATGAATTTGAGGCTTGGCTATATATGTGTTTTATCCTGTAAAACGGTGTGGTGCTATAGGGATTCAGCCTACTTTCATCCTGAAGAATTGACTGTAACTTCTGACTTTTTTTTTTTTTTTTAAATCTTGGATCATCATCTGACCCCTGACATCAGTGGCACTTATCTTAAGTATCCTCTTTCACAGAATATTTAATCTCTCAAGATGATGGCAGCTAAATTTAGTTTGAAAAGTAGCTAGCTCAATAAAAATTATTTTTTATTAAAGGCGTCATTAAAAGTGATACTAGATGTTACTGCTACTTTTGCTGTTACTACTGCGGTTATTATACCTAATGATACCACAGCTAACAATAGCTAAAGTGCTTTGTATTTGCCATGCACTCTCAGTAGTACTTTTGGATCTTATCTGAGTCTTTGCTGTCACCTGAAGGAGTCACTGGACTGATTTGTTAATGTCATCTTTCTGTCACATCTTGCATCGTAGTAGAACCATAGCTTGTCCATCTTCTTCTCTACATTCCAGCTCTACTAGATGCCTTAGATTCTTACTGACGGACCAGTCTCCTAGGCCTCTGAGCTTTTGCACTTGACTTCCAGTACCTAAAAAGCCCTTCCACTTTCCCTGGACCTCTATTTCAGGATGGGGGACAAATATCCAAGCATTGTGTGTTCCAGAAATCTCCCTAGCTTCTCCTAAAAATCTGAGTGGGAGGCCTACTGTTTGCTCCTTCCAGAGTCTTTTCCTTCTACCATGGCATTTGTCAAAACAGAGTATTTGTTGATTTGGCTGTCTAACTGGCTTGTTTATTCCCTGAGGTCAGGAATCTCCATTATAATCAGTAGTAGTGACCAGAGTAGTGGCAACAGTCCTGGTAATAATAGTGGTAGTGAGAGTGGCAGTTTTAATAGTAGTAGCATTTGTATTTCCAACTTGTTGGTATAACACCTGGAACTCAATTCAGGCCTGATGTTTGAATGGATGGATGGATGAATGAATGAATGAATGAATGAATAAAGTGATATCTTTGTGGTAATTATCATCTCCATTTTGTAGGGGAGAAAGCTGAGGTTTAGATAAGTGAAATTATTTCTTTGCAGACATATCAGCTGAGCTTGGGATCTAGACTCCAGTGAACTCTAAAATCCACCTTTTGGTTGTTGTTCTTGTTGTTTTATTTTTTTTATTAACATATAATGTATTATTTGTTTCAGGGGTACCGGTCAGTGATTCATCAGTCTTACAAAATTCACAGTGCTCGCCACAGTACATACCCTCCCCAATGTCCATCACCCAGCCCCCCATCTAAAATCCATCTTTTTAATTTAATTCATATTTTTACTGAGACAATTGTAGATTCAGTGTTGTATCCAGGCTTTTCCAGAGAAACAGAACCAGTAAGAGGTGGATGGATGGATGGATGGATGGATGGATGGATGGATGGATGGATAGAAAGATAGATAGATATCTAGAAAAGATTTATTTTAAGATGCTGGCTCAGTGAAGATGAGAAGTGTCATGATCTGCATACTGCAAGCTGGAGACCCCAGAGAGCTGGTAGTGTCTGGAGGCCTGAGAGCTGAAAAGCCAATGATGTAGATTCCAAGACAAGTTGAAAGCCTAAGAGCTAAGAATACTAAGGGTAGGAGAAGATCGGTGTCCCAGCTAAACAAGCAGAGAGTGAATTTAACCCTTCTTTGCCTTTTTGTTCTGTTCAGGCCCTGAAAGGATGGTGCCCACCGTATGGAGAAGGACCATCTCCTTTACTGAGTCTACCAATTCAGATGCCAGTCTCTTCTAGAATTACCCTCACAGACACACCCAGATATAATACCTAACTAGCTATCTGAGGATCCCTTTTGACCCAGTCAGGTTGACACATAAAAATTAACCATTGTTAAGAAATTAGAGAAATTCCTTGTAAACTTTGTCCAGTTTTCCTCAGTGGTAAGATTTTGCAAAACTCTGGTATAATATTATAACTAGGATATTGACATTGATGCACCTAGCTGATTCAAATTTCTCTCAGTTTTACTTTACTCATTTATGTGTGTTTTGGGTGTGATAAGTTTGATACGATTTTATCACCTGTGTAGGTTCCTGTATCAAACAGCATAGTAGAAATACTGAACAGTTCCAGTACCACAAGGATTTTCATATTGTGCTTTCACAACCACACACACTTCCCTTCCCTCTCCTCTCTGGTTCCTAACTCCTAGCAATCACTAATCTGCCTTCATTTCTAAAATTCTGTTATTTCAAAAGTGCTATGTAAATGGAATTATATAGCATGTAATCTTTAAGATTCTTCACTTTAAAATGCTGTGGTAATCAATAAAGTAGTAGTAATAATATAATTAATAATTTACTTTCATCTGTGCATGATATATATATATATCACTGATTAAGAGATTATCATATTTGGATACTTCCTCTCCATGCCATAAAGACAGGGACTGTCATTCCTCAGCCCCCCACCTGTCTATCTGCTGCTTCCCAACTGACTTGTATAGCATACATCATGTAGTTGATAATAATATTTGTCTAAAAGAATGAGTAAATTTGTAGTTAAAATTGTAGAGCTTTATACTCTGGGTTTGTAGTAAAGACAGGACCTTTTCATGTTGATATTCATCACTTATGTAAATAAAATATTTTTATATTGAGTTATAATAGCTGGTCACTGTGCTGGTGTGATTTTACAGGTACTAGAGAAGCCTATGCACTGTCCTCCTATCTCCACTTCTGTTTCGATCAATGGTTAAATTACTTCCATGGTCACATTATACTAGGATTCAAAGGTTAAAATTTTATCTTTTTTAAAAATCGAATTATAATTGACATACAGTATTATATTAGTTTCAGGTATACAACATAGTGATTCAGTATTTGTATGCATTGCAAAATGATTACCATAGAAAGTCTAGTTGCCATTCATCACTGTACAATATTATTGATTGCATTCTCCATGCTTCACATTGAATCCCCATGACTTAACTTCTTTCACAACTAGAAGTTTGTACTTCTTATCCCCTTCATGCGCATTCCCTTCCTCAACCCCCTTCCCTCTGGCAATCATTAATCTGTTTTCTGTATCTAAGAGTCTGAGTTTGTCTTGTTTTTTTGGTGGTTTTGATTTTAGATTCTATATGTAAGTGAATTGTGCAGTATTTGTCTTTCTCTGACTTACTTCATTTAGCATGATATCACCAGAGTCCATCCATGTTGTTGCAAATGGCAAGATTTCGTTCTTTTTTTATGACTGAGTGGTAGTCCTTTGTGTGTGTATGTACGTTTATATGTAAACACCACATCTTCTTATTGGGTATATGATTTGCAGATATCTTCTTCCATTTGTAGGTTGCTTTTTCATTTTGTTGATGGTTTTCTTTGTTGTATAGAAGCTTTTTCGTTTGATGCAGTCCCATTTTTGTTTATTTTTCCTTTTTTCCTTGCCTTTGGAGTCAGATTAAAAAAAAAGTCGCTAAAACCAAGCTTATAGCTCATGTTTTCTTCTATAAGTTATATGGTCTAAGATCTTACATTTAAATTTTTTTAAGAGATTTTATTTATTTTTGACAGAGAAAGAGAGTGTACAAGCAGGAGAAGAAGTAAGGCAGAGGGAGAGGGAGCAGGGAGTCCAATGTGGGGCTTGTTCCCAGGACCCTGGGATCATGCCCCGAGCCAAAGGCAGACACTTAACCGTCTGAGCCACCCAGGTGCCCCTAAGATCTTACATTTAAGTCTTTAATCTATTTTGAGTTAATTTTGTATATGATATAAAATAATGGTTTAGTTTCATTTTTTACATGTAGCTATCTAGTTTTCCTAGAACCATTTATTGAAGGGACTGTCCTGTCCCTATTGTACATTCTTTCCTCCTTTTTCAGATATTAGTTGACCTTATATACATGGGCAGTATGGGCATTTTAACAATATTGATTATTCTGAGCCATGAGCACAGAATATTTTTCCATTTATTTATATCTTCTTCAGTTTCTTTCATCAGTGTCTTAGAGTGTTCAATGTATAGATTTTTAACTTCCTTGGTTAAATTTATTCCTAGGTATGTTATTATTTTTGATGAAACTGTAAATGGAATTGTTTTCTTGACTTCTCTTTCTGAGAAGTTTGTTGATAGTGTATAGAAATGCAACAGATTTCTTTCTATTAGATATCTTATAAATTTACTAAATTCGTTTATTAGTCCTAATAGTTTTTGGTGGAGTCTTTAGTGTTTTCTATATGTAGTATCATGTCATCTACAAATAGTGACAGTTTTAATTCTTTCTTTCCTATTTGTATGCTTTTTATTTCTTTTTCTTGCCTAGTTCCTATGCCTAGAACTTCCAGTACTGTGTTGAATAAAATTGGGGAGGATGGGCATCCTTGTCTTTTTCCTGATCTTAGAAGAAGAGCTTTCATCTTTTCACTGTTAGGTATGATTAGCTGTAAGTGTGTCATATATGGCCTTTATTATATTGAGGTATGTTCCCTTTTTTCCCAATTTGTTGAGATTGGGTAAATTGATGTTGAATTTTGTCAAATGCCTTTTCTGTATCTATTAAAAAATCATATGATTTTAATATTTTATTTTGTTATTGTGTTGTATCACACTGATTGATTTTCAAGGATGTTGAACCATTCTTGCATCCATGGAATAAATTACACTTGATCATGGTGTGAGATTCTTTGTATTGTTGAATTGAGTTTAATAATATTTTATTGACATTTTCTGCATCTGTGTTCCTCAGGGATACTGACTGGCCTGTAATTTTCTTTTTTGTGGTAGCCTTGTTTGGTCTTGGTATTAGGACAATGATAACCTTATAAAATGTATTTGGAAGCATTCCCTCCTCTTCAATTTGTGGAAGACCCTTAGAAGGTTAGGTGTTAAGTCTTTGAGTGTTTGGCAGATTCACCAGTGAAGCTGTCTGGTTCTGGACTTCTGTTTGTTGGGAGGTTTTTGATTATTGATTTAATCTCCTTACTAGTAATAGGTCTATTCAGATTTTCTGTTTCCTCTTGATTTAGTTTTAGAACATTGTAAATTTCTAGGAATTTATCCATTTCTTCTAGGTTGTCAAATTTATTGGCATGTAACTGTTCATAGTAGTCTCTTACGTTCTTTTGTATTTCTGTGGTATAATTTGTAGCTTCTCTTTCATTTCTGATTTTATTTATTTGAGCCTTCTCTTTTTTCTTGGTAAGTCTAGCCAAAGGTTTGTCTATTTTGTTTGTCTTCAGAGAATCAACTCTTAGTTTCATTCATCTTTTCTATTCTCTTTTTAGTCTATATTTTCTTTATTTTCACTCTGATCTTTATTATTTCCTTCCTTCTGCTAAATTTGGGCTTCATTTTTTCTTCTTTTCCTAGTTCCTTTAGGTATAAAGTTAAATTGTTTAAGAAATCTCTTTTATTTCCTGAGGTAGGCCTATATTGCTATGAATTTCACTTTTAGGATCACTTTTTGCTGCATCCCATAGATTTTGCTGTATTGTATTTACACTTTCATTTGTCTTTAGATATTTTTATATTTTTTCTTTGATTTCTTCTATGACCCATTAGTTGTTAACTAACATTTTTAATCTCCATGTGTTTGTAGTTTTTTCAGTTTTCTTCTTGTAATTGATTGTAGTTTCATGCCATCATGTTTGGAAAAGATGCTTGATATGTTTTCAGGCTTGAATTTATTGGGACTTGTTTTGTGGCCTAACATGTGATCTAGTCTGGAGAATGTTCTATGTGCACTTGAGAAGAATGTGTATTCTGCTTCTGTCTATATCTATGAAGTCTGTCTCATCTAATGTGTAATTTAAGGCTGATGTTTCTTATTTTCTATCTGGATGATCTATCCATTGATGTAAGTGGGGTCTTAAAATACCCTATTATTGTGTTGCTGTCAATTTCTCCCCTTAGGTCTGTTAATATTTGCCTGCTTCTATGTTGGAGATATAAATGTAAATATAAATATAAATATATATATGTTATAACTTCTTGCTGAATTGAACCCTTTTTCATTATGTAGTGCCCTTCTTTGTCTTATCCACCTCTACAGTCATGCTCAAAGATTTTCTTTTTTTTTTTAAGATTTTTTATTTATTTTTTAACAGAGAGAGACAGCGAGAGAGGGAACACAAGCAGGGAGAGTGGGAGAGGGAGAAGCAGGCTTCCTGCTGAGCAGGGAGCCGGATGTGGGACTCGATCCCAGGACCCTGGGATCATGACCTGAGACGAAGGCAGACGCTTAACGACTGAGCCACCCAGGCACCCTAAAGATTTTCTTTTTAAGTAATCTCTATACCCAACGTGGGCCTCAAACTCACAACCCTGAGGTCAAGAGTCATACAATGCTCTGAATGAGCCAGACAGGCACCCCTCTACAGTCCTTTTTAAAGTCTACTTTGTCTAATATGGGTACCCCAGCTTTCTTTTTGTTTCTGTTTGCATGTAATATCTTTTCTCATCTCTTCACTTTCAGTCTGTGTGTGTCCTTACTTCTGAAGTGAGTTTCTTAAATTTAGCCAGTATATAGATGTGAGATGTGTCTTTTTTTTTTTTTTTCAAATCCATTCACCCATTCTATCTTTTGGGAGTCTATTTACATTTAAAGTAATTATTGATAGTTAGGTATGTACTTGTTGTCATTTTGTTCATTGTTTTCTGGCTGTTTTTGTAGTTCCTCTCTGTTCCTTGCTTCTCTTTATCTCCTACCTTGTGGTTTGATAATTTCCTTTATGGTTATATTTAGATTCTTCTTGTTTTCATTTTCTTTTGTGTATTTACTATAAGTTTTTTTTTAAGATTTTATTTATTCATTTAAGACACAGAGATACAGAGAGAGAGAGAGAGAGAGAGAGCATGAGCAGGGAGAGAGGCAGAGGGAGAAGCAGGCTCCCCACTAAGCCAGGAGCCCAATGTGGGGCTCGATCCCAGGACCCTGGGATCATGAACTGAGCCAAAGGCAGACGCTCAACCATCTGAGCCACCCAGGTGCCTCTATAAGTTTTTGTTTTGTGGTTATTATGAGGTTCACATATATAATCCTATGTATTATAGAACAGTTTATTTCAAGTGATAGCAGCTTAAATTTCAACATGTTCCAAAACTCTACCTTTTTATTCTCCTTCCACATTTTGTTTTGATATCACATTTTATATCTTTTTGTTTTATGTATTTCTTAACTAATTATTGTATTAATTTTACTACTTTTGTGTTTTAACCTTCATAGTAGCTTTATAAGTGATTAATGTACTACTTTTACTATATATTTACCTTTTCCAGTAAGATGTTTACTCTCATATGTTTCCTTGCTATCAATTAGTGCAATGTCTTTTCAGCTTAAAGACGTCCCTTCAGTATCTCTTGTAAGATTAATTTGGCAGTGATGAGCTCCTTTAGCTTTTCCTTGTCTGGAAAACTCTTTATCTTTCCTCTGATTCTGAATAATAACCTTGCTGGGTAGTGTATTCTTGGTTGGAGTTTTTTCTTTTCAGCCTTTGGAATATGTCATGCCTTTCCATTCTGATCCGCAAAATTTATTTTAAGAAATCTGCTGGTAGCCTTATGGCGTTCCTCTTGTATATGACAATTCCTTTTTCTACTTGCTGCCTTTAAGGTTCTCTTTTTATCTTTAACTTTTGACCTTTTAATTATATTGTGATTTGGTATGGATCTCTTTGGGTTGATCTTATTTCAAACTGTGGGCTTCTTGGATCTAGATGTCTGTTTTCTTTCTTAGGTTAGGGAAGTTTTCAGCCATTATTTCTTCACATAAATTTTCTGCCCCTTTCTCTCACTTCTCCTTCTGGGACCCATGTAATGTGAATGTTATTCTGCTTGATATTGTCCTGTTGGTTCCTTAAGATATCTTCATTTAATTTTTTTTTTTTTCCTGCTCTCTCTGGGTCACTTCCATTGCTGTGTCTTACAGTTTATGGATTTTTTTCTTCTTTGTCATCTAGTCTGCTGGTGAATCCCTCGTGTATTTTTTAAAGATTTTTTTTTTTTTTTAATTTGAGAGAGTGAGCAGGGAAGAGGGTAGGGGGAGAGGGAGGAAACAGACTCCCCACTGAGCAGGGATCCTCATGCAGGGCTCGATCCCTCATGACCTGAGCTAAAGGCAGACACTTAACCAACTGAGCCACCCAGGTGGGTGGGTGTATTTGTTAGTTCAGTTATTATATTCTTTGGTCCTGTTACTTCTGTTTGGTACTTTCTTGTATTTTCTATGTCTTTGTTGAAATTCTGTGTTCATCCATTGTTCTCCCAAGTTTGGTGAGCATCTTTATGACCATTACTCTGAATTCTTTATCAAATAAATTAGTATTATCTGTATCATTAAGATATTTTTCTTGAGGTTTGTCTTGTTCTCTCATATGGAACATATTCCTTTGTAACCTTACATTTTGCTTGACTCTCTGTGTTTGTTTCTATGTATTAAACAAAAAGTCTATGTCTCTCAGTCTTAAAGGAGTGGCCTTATGTAGGTGGTGAAACTTTTTGTTCAACTTTGCTCTAGTTGTTAGTTTACCCTTGAACCTTTGTGATTGTTTAAAGTGCCTGACTTATTCTTGATATGTCCCCATTGTTGAGGGTCTTCCAAGACCTGTCAGTGTTCCAAGGGGAGGAATCTCTCTTAGCATGAACTTGCTACTTATAAGGAAACGTGTAATGGTAGAATTGTATGCACACAGTAGACCACAGTTCAAAATGCATACTGTATCTTAAATGGTCAGGAAAGGTTTATCTAATTTTCCTATACCACTTCGTTTGTCTGTCTACAAGGTTTAGGATGCATAAGGTTGATTTTGAGGTGCTGCAAGGATCAAGACTGTCCAAGAGCAATGCAGGGTCTTCAGTGTAACAACATGTCACCACCTCAGAAACTGTAATTAGTCATTTAGAAAGATTTACGCAACAAGATGTGTAACAGGGGTTGTGGTGGTGCTTAAATATGAGTCCTAAATAAAATGGACAGTTAATTCAACTAGAATAGTGAATAGAGCAGTTTCATTTGCTTTAAAATGTCACCGTTTATGCTTCCAAAAGTTCCCAGCTCAAGTGTGTATATGTGTGTATGTGTGTGTGTAATTGTCTTCCTATTCTTCGTCTTTACAATTTTATTCAGTGTGCTTATGTTATACTGATTTTCTTCAAATTTAAAAGATTTTATTCTTAATTTTTTTCAAATACAAAAATCAATCCATCCTCTTAATAATGATATTGACCTTTCTGTGGATATATCTAACACTGTAGTGTCTTCCTAGCAAGACAAGAATTGTATGAGGATTTAGGTTGTCTCTAACATTTAGATTTTGCATTGTTGTTTTCCTGATAATTGCAAGGATTAGAAAGGCAATTTCAGGTTTGAAAAAAAATTTAGGATTTATGTTGCTTTTTTTCACTTACTTCCTCAGATCCCCTCTACACTTCTGTACCCTTCTCTTGTCCGAGAAACTGACTTGTATTTTAGTCAGTTGGGATTGACCAATAAGGAGTCCTTTCAAGAGACAGAAGAGAAGGGAGTCTGACTATTCCTTGACTTACTCTTTGAGACCGTGTCCTGCCCTAATGCCACTGTTTCCCTTCAGGCAACTCATCCATGCATCTCTTCTGGAATTCGATAGCCTCTTCTCCCATTGAGGAGACAACAAGTAGCAACTGCTCTTCTGCTCTTAGTCCTGGTCCCTGAACTTTCCCTTATTGTTCCCTTATTCCTTGTCCACATCTTAGTAATTAGTCCCTTTGCAAATAAGGTGTTATCTTAATTTGAGTGTACCAGCTGTATCCTGTGGGGACCATGGGGAGATACAGCATTTTGGATAGCACCGACAGGATGTGGAATCCACTGAGACAGGAAATTGTGAGATTATTGCATAAGGTACTAAGAATGCATCCTGTTTGGATTCTGGACTGAGAATTCAAATGAGAGTCTTCTGTTTGGCTTTGGCCTTTGGAAGACTCAGATGATGGTCTGCTTTCACATCATTTCTGACAAATATGATCTGTGTGTGATCAGTAATTGTGTGATCACATAAGGACTCAATATAACAAGAGTAATGTATCAGAAATTAGTCATGTCCTCAAATTTATCCTTATTATCTGAGTATCATTTTTCAAATACATATAAATAATCTAAATTTATCTTGAAATAAATATTTCATTTGTCTTATATGTTGAAGTTCTTTAAAGTGATGTGAAACTATAATTATATTACAGCAAGAATATGACAGTATATTAAATAATAATTAAATGCTTTTAATTTGTATATGAAGTTAATAGCTTTCAAATAGCTAAATAAGATCCATATTAGCAATCAATACAAATATTAAGTGTACTACCCAGATGACTTTAGAAGAAGCATTACCTCCTTCAAGCTAAGCAGATGTCAATAAAAATTTAAATAATATAAAGCCAATATAATAGATATTAGATTATGCCAAAATTATAATTCATGTTGCATTGTTTGTTGTACTAATATCCATGGTATCAAATAAAAGAATCTTCAAGAACTATACTTAAATTACATATAATTGCATTTATCAGCTATAAATTTTCGAGAAAAGTTGTGTTGGAATTCTTCACATTTTGAAACTGAGTTAAAAACAGAATGTCCATGTTGTTACCTCATACTTTCATATTAGAGGAAAACTCCAAATCACATTTAACAACCCCTGTAATCAATCATGTTGCATTTAGACAACTGTTGGATTATATTGCAGGGGTTTATTTTGTGATTAATTTTTTCTTTCAGGATCAGCTTTGGGGAGTTTTTTTTTTAAATTTTTTTCTTTTTAGATTTTATTTATTTATTTGAGAGAGAGAGAGAGACAGAGATAGTGAGAGACAGCAGAAGTGGGGAGGAGAGGGAGAAGCAGGCTCCCTGCAGAGCAAGGAGCCCGATGCGGGGCTCGATCCCAGGACCCCGGGATCATGACCTGAGCCGAAAGCAGTCGCTTAACTGACTGAGCCACCCGGGCGCCCTGGGGAGTTTTTTTTTTTAATTGAGAGATAATTGATATGTAATTTTACGTAAGTTTAAGGTATATATGTGTTGATTTGATACATTTATGTATTGCAATATGATTACCATCATAGCATTAGTTAAGACCTTTATCATGTCACACCATTATCATTTCTCTTTTGTGGTGAAAACAATTTAGACCTGGTCTCTTAGCAGCTTTGAAGTTTATAATATAGTATTTTTGACTGTAATTGCTATGCTGTGCATTAGATCTGCAGAACTTATTTATGATTTTAACAATCAGTGTTCAGTGAAACTGTTTACTGAACACATCCATTCACAGCCAGAGACCTTCATAGGTGGTGGTTTTTAAGCTTTAGGGATCATAGGTTTACAGTTTGGATAGCCAGCCATATTATTGTAATCTTTTGTGAGTTTTTTGTTTGTTTTGTTTTGCTTTTTAGCAAAAACTGGCTGTTCAAAGTCTTCCACTCAATACCAGGAGTTTAGAACTGGAGGAATTATGCTTTGCAATAAAATGGAATCTTTATTTGAAAATACAATAAAAAACTACCCCAATAGAGATTTGGAACAATTACTGTTAATAAAGAAAGCTACCTTTAAAAATAATTTTGTTTTCTGAAAAACTTTTGCCAATAACATTTTGCTATTCTCAAAGTTATGGTGCAATTTAGAGTATAACTGCTTATTTTGGCCAGAAAATTTCTATGAGCTTTTTTTCTCCTTCATGTATCTATCCCATCTGCTGGCTGTTAGTGACAATCAAACCCACAATAAAGAACCACATTAAAAACCACCACTTTTTTTTCTGTTAGTTTTCTGAAATTCTCACACTGTTGGTAGTGATGCAGGCTGAATATTTCTCTGAACATCTATTTGTAATTGAAACTGGATACCTATATCAGAAACAGATTTGAGCATGGATGCCCATGACATCTAAAACAACTGTTCTCTGCTTTCTTTTTCTCTGTGTTTATGTTGTTCAGTTATTGTGCCCCTCTCCTCTCCCACAGCATCCTCCACTGTGATCTCTCACTGCTCTTTACTTAGCATGTTTAAGCTGCCTGTCCATATGTACTTGAAAGTCAACTGACTATATACTTCAGTGGCGAAACATGCCACTGATGTTGTGTATCACCTGTGTGCATTAAATTGCAACTCCTAGTTTTGTTTTTTTTTTTTAAATGGCATCCTCTTTACTTATTTCACCCAAGAGACCATATTCTAAATCAGGGGATAAGCATTCAGAAGCCAACAGGCATCAGTGCGGTAAAAGTAACAACATTAGCAACAACAGTGAACGAGAAGGAATGTGGGGATTGAAGGAGAGGCTGTGAACTGCTGCCACCCTCCTGCCCCTTTCTACTCCAGGTCTGGTCTGAGGACTTGCAGCTTCAGCAGCCCCTGGAAGGTTGTTGGAAATGCAGACTCTCAGGTCCTACTCCAGACATAATCACAATCTGCCATTCACAATTTCCCAAGTAATGTGTATACACATTAGAGGTCGAGAAGCGCTGCTTTTCTCTCCCCCGCCCTTTTTTTTTTTTTTTACTTTCTTTGTGTCCTTCTATCTACTGTTGTCAGATCTGCTGAAGTTTTTTGAGGTATGTGGATTTTTAATGTGAAAGTTCTTAATTTTCAGAAATTATCCAATTTGGTTTTTGTTGTTACTGTCATTTTTTTTTTTCCTCTACTTTCTGGGACCAATAAAACAAACTGAAAATATCATTAGGTCTGAGAGGCCACCAGTTTGCAAACTGTTCCAAAACATGCAAGGTCAAAAGTGAATGTGGGCAGCCTTATTGTATTTTCAGGAAACGGTAGCAGTACCTAAATAACTATACAAAACTATTGATAGCAAAAAAATCAAGTGTTGCCACCAGTAGATATGCCAAGTTTTATTTGGTTTTTAATCAATAGCCCAAGTTTATTTTATCTGTAGTGCTGCCTGCTTTTCCTCTTCTACCCTGCATATTGTAGTCATACAGCAGCTAGAGTAACCCTGTTAGTAATGAAGTCAAAACTATCAGTTCCTCCAGTGGCCTCTGTCTCCCTCAGGAATAAAAGTCAGCACCTTGCAAGCCTTTTTGAGACACTCTTACTCCAGTTTCTCTTGTTTAAAATTATGTCCAGTCACTCTGGTAAGCTTGCTGTTCCCTCAACCACCTAGAAAAACTCTGCCCCAGTGCTGTCTACCCAGATATGTGCAGGCCTTGTTCTTCAGCTACGAAAATGCTGCCTCAAATGTGATTTTCACAGTGAGGGCTTCTCTGATGAAAACTGGAAATTGATAGCCCCCCACCTTCATGGCAGCCCCCATCCCACTTTGATGCTTTCCCTCCAGAGCATTCACCACCATCAGATTTCTGTAAATTGGTTTATTTATTTGTTCATTCCCTGTCTCTCACCACTCAAATGTTCATCCTGTGACAGGGACTTTTGGTCTTTTGTTCATGCTGGTGTGAGTGCAAGGCTTGGCTTGTGTGTGGTAGGTTCTTAATAACAGGTGTGGCATGAATGGCTTACATGCTCATTTAAGTCTATAGGTTTTAGTTTGTTTGGTAATAGTACACAGTTGAAGGAGATTTTTTTAATTTTTTTGTTGTTATGTTAATCACCATACATTACATCATTAGTTTTTGATGTAGTGTTCCATGATTCATTGTTTGTGTATAAACAATGCTCCATGCAGTGCTCCCTGCAGAACGTGCCCTCTTTAATACCCATCACCAGGCTAACCCATCCCCCCACCCTCCTCCCCTCTAGAACCCTCAGTTTGTTTTTCAGAGTCCATTGTCTAGGAGATTTTATTAAGTAAGTGTGTAGTGCAGGTATAACATGATTAGAATCTTTTTTATTCTATAGGTTATATGTATCTGTGAGTTATATAATCCTCTGCTATGCTGAAAGTTTTATGACTATATTATTTTACTTTTAGATGTGCCCATAATATAGTATCTTCTTGAATAAAATTCTTTTAAATTGTGAGTGCTAAATTGTGGTTATCAACTCTATTCTAAATTGCATATTTGAACTCTATTATTTGTTTTGAACAAAATGCAACTTTAAATAAAATAGGAAATCTCATACAGCATAATGAAAAATGTCCAGTTATCCTTAGAAATTTTTTTTCCCCTAAATCAGAATGGCAATGAAATGATCTTATATATATAACTCTTTCTTGAAATATTTTACACTTTACTGAGAATACCAAGTATGATTTCAAGTGCTATTCAGTTATCATCCTAAGAAAGAAATTTGAAACTGTATTTTACTTTTCTCAAGTGCACTAGGTAGCCTCATAATTATCTGACACTGAATAGGTTACTCTAGATAGAATATCTTAAAATGCACAATGTGGTTTATTACTATAATTAAATCTCAATGTTTAAGAAATGATGCTTTTTAAAGAAGATTTTTCATTTTTCATTTTTTTTTTTTTACTTTCTATAAAATGCTGCAAAGATGTACACAGGAACATCTTGAAAGCTAATATTCGGGGTGCCTGGGTGGCTCAGATGGTTGAGCGTCTGCCTTCGGCTCAGGTCATGATCTCAGGGTCTTGGGATCGAGCCCCGCGTCGGGCTCCCTACTCAGCGGGAAGCCTGCTTCTCTCTCTCCCTCTACTACTCCTCCCTGCTTGTACTCTCTCACTCTCTCTGTTGAATAAATAAATAAAATCTTTAAAAAAGAAAAAAAGAAAAAGAAAAACATTTAAAAAAAAAAGAAAGCTAATATTCATTTATGTATTCTCCATCAATTAGGGAATTGGTTTTAGAAACCATGGTTTTTAATACATAAATGAAGCCCTAACAAACTCGATGTTCAATAAATATTTGATAAGGAAGAAATGAATTCATTAAAAAATGAATTTGTGGTCAACATATGTATCTGTCTACAGAATAGGTAAGTTCTTGCACTGAGTTCTCAGTGATAGGTGGGGAATTTGCCTGTCATGAGAAGGGTCGTGAGGCTCTTTATTTAAAATGGAATTGGTGGTGGGTAGAGGGTCTCTTGACTAAAGAGTTAATTAAAATGTAATCTCTGAAGCACTGTCAAATGTTTCCACTGTGATAGACAAAAATAACCTTAAAGGGGGAATATTTTGAATTCTCATTTGATCTACTTTAATGACATAGAAGATTTAGTAGCTTTCTTACGGCTTCTTTTGAATTGAATTTCAATTTAAGTATTAAAAATAATTTTAAATATTTATTTACCCTTATATGCTGCAAAATAGATGATTAGGCTGGAAGAATTTACTGTACTAATAGTTTAATTAATTTTACCTTTCAATTTTAGTAGAAATACCCATTAGCATGTATAGTTATTTTTATTTTATAAATAATGGCAACTCATACACATAAATGAGTAGCATTTCTCAGAATACTTATAGAGAAATGGTTAAATGAATATCAACTTTGTCGACTTAATATTTCTATTTTATTTTATTTTTTTAAAGATTTTATTTATATATTTGACAGAGAGAGACACAGGGAGAGAGGGAACACAAGCAGGGGGAGTGGGAGAGGGAGAAGCAGGCTTCCCACCGAGCAGGGAGCCCGATGCAGGGTTCGATCCCGGGACCCTGGGACCATGACCTGAGCCAAAGGCAGACACTTAACGACTGAGCCAGCCAGGCACCCCAATATTTCTATTTTAATGTGGAAAACAAAATATGAGGCAAAGGATTGATACAAATTGGGAAATCCGGATAAGAACCTGAATCCCTTGATTCTCATCTAAGCCATGTATATACATGAAATATATAATTACATATTGTAGACATGCTCCAGAGATATTAAACTGATATTTAATTCAACTAGTATATAATAGCAAATAATACTTTATATTATTTTCATTTACTTAATAAAATGGTATTTAATACTATATAAAATATTAAAATAAAAATAATATCAATTATAAGTGTTCAACAGAATTTTTGTAGCAATGAATGGAATATCTGTTACTTGACATTACCTATAGTTTTCATAACTTTATAACTTTTCATAATGTGTCAAGTCCAAAGATCAGAAAATACAGGAATTAGAGGAAGATCAGGAAGACAATTAGTCATACCCAGGAAAATTAATCAATAGGAATAATAAATCGGGTCAAGGTTTAAATGATGTGGTGGTCAAAGCAGGCATGGTGTATGAATAACAAGGAGGCTGAGATTCTGGCATCTGCCTCCTGACCTATTATTTTGCCTCTTCACTCTCTCCTCCCCTAGGGTAGCATAGTCTTCTTTTGGGATCTGCCTCTCTACCTTCTCTAGTTAGGGATCTAGCTGACAGATGCTATTGGACACTGCCACCAACCCAGAAATGGACATGTGCTGTAAGCTCATCCAGTCATTGTTAAGGGTATTTCCAAGTGGAGATGGCAGGAAAGAGCCTGTTCCTTTTTGGATTATGGGCTAATAGGATGTGTACCTGAAAGGGCCTGTAGATGACCCTTCAAGGGAAACCAAGAAAAAAACGATAATAAAATTATTGAAAGCATATAGGTCCTTGACCCGCTAATCCGCAGTTTCACTTTGCCTTTCCCGCGATGTGGTTACATGGGCCAGTAATTCTTGCTTAGACTGAAACTAGGTTCATTCTTTAATTCTCAGCTCGAGTTCTGATTCTTAATAGTGCTGTTTGAGGTCAGATTACATATTAGGATGGGCTGTACTACGAAACAGGAAACAAAATTAATATGGGAAAATAGAACATAAAGATGAAAGAGTGCTAGCAGGCATCAAGTTCAGTATCCATTATTATGGAAAATGAAGCAAAAATTCCCACAATATTTTATTTTCAATAAGATGTTCCAGCTCATTTAATTAATGAATCATCATATTGAGCCTCAGATCTGGAATCCCACAACTTTTCATAGAAAGCTACTCCTTTCAAAACTCTCTCGGGGCGCCTGAGTGGCTCAGTTGGTTAAGCGACTGCCTTCAGCTCAGGTCATGATCCTGGAGTCCCGGGATCGAGTCCCGCATCGGACTCCCTGCTCAACAGGGAGTCTGCTTCTCCCTCGGACCCTCCCCCCTCTCATGCTCTCTCTCTATCTCATTCTCTCTCTCAAATAAATAAATAAAATCTTAAAAAAAAATTAAAAAAAAAAAAACTCTCTCATCATCAAGCAACAGCCTGAACCCAAATAAAAAGGAGACATGCCTGATCAAGATTTGATCTTGATAGGTCTCAATCCATCAAGGTCTGTCATACTTATTTCTTGAACAGGCCTCTGTAGTTTCTAACCTTGACTGAGATAGGGATTATTTAATATTTTGGTTCAATGTGTGTCTCTTTCCTTCCAGCCTAGCATTCAAATTCTCTTTTCAATACTCCTTCTGCTTTGGCTTTGGTTTAGGAAGCATTATTGGATCTTTCTCTAAATCACAAATTTTCCTTACGGTTTTGGCCACAGGGCCAGTTGTAGGACTGTGTGACTGTGGGGGGAAAAGGAGACCCAGACAAATATTTTTGCACTATTCTTGCCTATATGAATAATTTGAGTCCCCAGTCTGTATATTAGGACAATTCTGGTGAGCCAGTTTTGTAATTTCAGAAAAGGAATCCCACACTGACCAGCAAGAGTGATGTTTTCATCAGGTCAGTCTTCTGAAACCTACCTTCCCAATGGGTCCCTAGGAGATTACATAGACACAAGTTTCAGAGATCTTCAGGGCATTAGATTGACTTCTTAAACAGGTTGCAAGAGAGTATAATGAAACAGGAATGTGGGAAAGGAATTCATGTGGGTCCTGGTGTTAGCTCAGAGTACCCCATCCAAAGGTCACTTCCAGCCACGCTCAGTTTTAAGCACCAGAGGGGAACTTAGAAAATTTTCAAGAAGGCACCAGGAAGCCTGGGGTCTTGTGATTTAGGACCTCATCAGGGGCCCTGCTTTTCTAATCTAAAGAAGGTATACTTGGCTTACTTGTCCCTTTTTTTGGCTCCACTCATGGTTGTTCCAAAATGGCTTCCCCTGAGTCCAGAACTCATTATACTCCCATCCCCAAACTTCTGACCTTCTAATATTTTATGGCTGTGAATAGCATTGCCAGTCATTCCATTGCCCAAAAAGATGACTTGGAATCATCTCCTATCTGTTCATCCTCCCATACCCAGCCCATCACAAATCATGCAGACTGGACCTCTTAAATAAAATTATCTTGAATGTCATCCATTAGTTTCCATCTTCACAACCTCCTTCATGGACCAAGCCATCAGTGCTATAATCACTTCATAACTGTTCACATCCATTCTAGTCCCTCTTCTAGAGAGAGCATCCTTTTTAAAACTGAAGGTATGATTATACCACATTTTTGCTGGCAAAAAATTCATTTAGTCCTCTCTCAGTCTTAGAATGAAGTATAAAAAGACTATGGTAGGGACAATTCCTTTACTTGGCCTGCTGTTGTATTGCCTCATCTCTCCCATTTCTCTCCCTTAGCAGCATCTTTCTCTGTGACTGATGTTGGTCACTAGGCTCCAAATTGCTATCCATATTTTGGTTCTTTGTACTTCCACCATTTGCACTTCCTTTGCCTAGAATGATCTTACCTTCCTTCTTTGCTTTGTACATTTCATCTACAGTATAATTCACCAAGGAGAACTTTTTCTCAAGGAAATGTCTCTGAGTGGGTCAGATGCCTTTTCTCTAAACTCTCATTGCATTTTGCACTTCTTTATATCTATTGTCAAATTTGCAAATTTATATTTATCTTGTTTCCAGAGATATGTTTATGTTCCCCACTATGTCAGCTCCATGAGAAGAGATCCAGTACCTCATTTTGCTACAGATTATATAGTTGACCTCTTAGCATTGTGACTGGCTGTATAGGTTGAATATTGAAAAAAAAATCACAACCTGAAAATTAAAATTTATTGATAGATAATGAAATTAAAGTGTTAGTTGTCCAATTTATATGCACAAATATATATTTGATGTTAACTTACAGAGAAATAGAGTTGTTTTAAAAGCATACAAACAACAAAGAAAACAAATAATTAAATAGTTCAAAAAGCCAATGTATTCAGGAAGAAAAGGAAACATATACCCTAAAAAAGCCTGCAGGAAGGGTAACATAAGATAATCCCAATGCTTGGACTTTTTTTTTTCCTTACCTGAAAGGTAAGGAATTTGCTCAGTCATTAAGTATGATTCTTTTAGATAAAGTATTAGAATATCAAGTGTATTTCAAGAAATTGAGATTTGCTTGAATGAAAAAAATTCAGTGTGGTTTTATAAATGTAATTTATTTCAGGGTTTTAAAATATGTTTTCAGAACTTAAAAAATGATGTGTACTGCAAGGTAGCTTTCTGCAGGGATATTAGATATGGTGTAATTTGAAGGCTTATGTATAGATGTAAATGAACATGCTAGAAGACAATTCTCAAAGGGTAGATTAACTAAGAGATTTAAGAAAATTCAAATAAAACACTTCTAATTGGAAAACTTTCTATAGGGATATTAATCATAATCAGTGAATAATAAAGAATATTGGTGCATATTAGAGACATAATTGTTGACTTCTAAGAGAGTCTTAAGTTTCTCTGAGCATTGATATTCACTATTAAAAAGGAATCAGTTCATCAGATTTCTCTAGATAGATTTATTAATTAATATTTGATTAGTTAAATATGATCACTTTCCTGAAGAAGAACTGTTGTCTTGAATGTCTTGAGAAATATAAAGTCAGGGATGCCTGGGTAGTTCAGCCAGTTACTGCTCAGTTTATGATCCCAGGGTCCTGGGATGAGCCCCACATTGGCTCTCTGCTCAGCGGGGAGTATGCTTCTTCCTCTCCCTCTGCTGCTACCCCTGTTTGTGCTCTCTCTCTCTCTCTCTCAAACAAATAAAATCTTAAATATATATATATATAAAGTCAATTTAGGTTAGGTCTGTGTTTTAAAAAGTGAAGTGTATACCAGTTCTAAAATGAGAGTGTTAGTTTCATTGTCAAAAAATATGTCAACAAATAGATTCTTTCAAAGTATGCTCCAGTTTAATCTTTTCATTTGGGGCTATATTTTTGGTGTAGATCACATGAGTGACTTACTAGTCAAAGAAGAAAAATTAAGGCACACATATATACGTAAGACTTTTGATACAATTGAAACACTAGTGTGACTATTATGGTAAGCATATAAAATATTTCATAAGTTTTTCAAAGTCCTCTACTGAAAGACACAGCTAACTTCACCTAACAAAAGATAAGAGAAGTGAGAAAACATGAACTATATAGACAGTAAGTACATGTCCAAAAACTAAATATGGAAGCAAAAATAAAGTTAAACTGAAAAACTAAGATCTTTAAGGGAGAAAGTGATAAAATACTTCTCAAATATATCTATTTCTACAAAGAATGAAGGTATTGTGTACCTATGAAAATATAAATAAAATCAATGGAGCATGAATATTATAAAGAAAAATATCAGCGAATAAGAAAATATTAAATACTTGTGTATCATTTATTAAAGAAAATCATGTTAATTTTTTTCCTTTGTTTCAAATTTTGAAGTATCAGCTTTCCCATAGTATCTTTCAGAGAGCTATGATTTATCTTTTCTTTATATTTCTAATTTAGTACAGTATCTGGTATAGAGTAGAACTCATTAAGGATTGGCTGTTGACTCTTATGCCTTCCCATTAGAAATTGACAGATGTACTTTTTAAAATAAATGGAAGTGAGAGACAAGAGAGAAGAAACTAATGAGGCAGATATGTATCAAAGGCAACACGAGCAGAACATCTGTTTATGGGAAACTGAAAAGTCCTTAATTATCCGTTGGGAATAACCATGAAGATTCTTCATTTCCCCTTGCATTTTGTCTTTGTCTTACCTTAAACTTTACCCTTACCTATTACTGTTAATTTTATTTAATACATTAGATAACAGTGTCACAAATTCTGATCAACAAGGGTGTTTGCCAGGTTGTTTCAAAGTTCGTTATCTCAGACAGAATAGATAAAATGTTGACTCTAAGTGTTTTCATTCACTTCGTTTTAAATTCCCAATTGTTTTGTGTGAATTTCTCTTTCATTTTCTTTTTTTTCTTTAATTTTTTATTGTTATGTTAATCACCATAAATTACATCATTAGTTTTTGATATAGTGTTCCATGATTCATTGTTTGTGCATAACACCCAGTGCTCTTTCATTTTCACTGTAATGTTCTCTCAAAGTGCATTTGCATGAAGTGCAGGACCATAAAATGACAGTGAAAATGAACCTATGCAAACAAGTCAATGGGAAAATGATGATTGTTCTGTCACATTTAATATTTTTTTGTCAAAACATTAAGACATCTCTTACTGTGGTCATGAATGCATAGAGAAATTAAAAAAATAGTACAACTAGTATTTATTTAATACACTGTATTTTAAAGCATTAGGCATAATAAGAATTAAAGTGATTTCTTTCTTTGTAAAATACTTCTCCAGAGTTGTGTGACCAGCACTTGCCTTCTCGTTGTATAATTCATGGTTACTATCGTTTCTCAGATGCCTTGGTGGCTTGTTATATTTCTTTCTAAGTTTGGATCAGCTTTCCAATATTTTATTCTTTGCTCTTTCAATATCATGAAATATTTCTGAGAGTTCCTTTAATGTGATTTTTTTTTTGGCATCACTTCCTTTGGAATTATCTTCCTCCTTTTTGTCAAAATCATTTTTTTAATCTATGCCAAGTTTTGCCTGAACTAAGTTCCTCTGGCTTCATATCTGGAGCCTGTTCAGTGGCAGCTGTATCTACATTCCCAAGTTATTTCTTCTATAACTCCATTTGCCTTTGACTTAAATTTGACTTCACTTCAGCATTATCACTCTTAGTTTCTTCCTTAGTTTTCATTGGCCAGTTCCCTCATTCATGATCATTTCTGTTAAATGTCATATGAGTTAATCACTGGGAAACAAAGAGACAATACAACAGTCAGCTTTGCTTTTGGCTCATGAACTGAATAGACTGATGTGATCGATCATCAACAGACTATGAAAGAAGTGGCATTATTGGTCATTGGTCATGATAAGCGTCTCTTATTTACATAGTAATTTATGTCCTGAGGAGCTAGCAGCCAAGTGTGTACTTAATGCAGTTACAGTCAGTATGCCATTGTAACAATATACCATGTTGTAGGGGCTGATATTATTTAATTGAACTGTGGTACCCAAAATTCATACACCTTGGACCTGTGCAAAGCAAGGACTACCTGCATTTTTATTATTTGGTATGAATATTGAATATTTTATTTTTTGTGTGGACATATATGTAAAATTATCCATTTTTTCCATTTTATTTTTATTTATTTTCTCTAAAATAAAAATATGTGAGTTTATGGAATTGAAAATAGAAACTAATAAGACTACGCACAGGCCCTGACTCTTCCATTGGCCTGGAGGGTTAAAGTCTGGTTCTTCTACTTCTCAGGATTACTTCTTGTTTTTTTTTTCCTTAAGTTTTTATTTAAATTCCAGTTAGTTAACATACAGGGTAATATTAGTTTCAGGTGTACAGTATAGTGACTCAACACTTCCATACAACACCCAGTGCTCATCACAGGTGCCCTCCCATCCCTATCACATATTTAACCCATCTCCCTTCCTACCGCCCCTCTGGTAACCATCAGTTTGTTCTCTATAGTATGGAGGTTCCCCAAACCTTAAAAATATAACTACCCTGCAATCTAGCAATTGTACTACTAGGTATTTACTCAAAGAATACAAAAATACTAATTCAAAGGAATACATGCACCCCAATGTTTATAGCAGCATTATCTACAATAGCCAAATTATGGAAACATCCTAAGTGTCCATTGACTGAGGAATGGATAAAGATGTACTATACATATACAAGGTAATATTACTCAGCCATAAAAAGAAGAAAATCTTGTCATTTGCAACAACATTGATGGAATTTGATAGTATTATGCTAAGTGAAATAAGTCAGCCAGAGAAAGACAAATACCATATGATTTCACTTATATGTGGAATTGAAGAAACAAAACAAATGAGTAAAGGGGAAAAAAGAGAGGGGCAAATCAAAAAACAAACTCTTAAAATTATCCATCATTAACAGAGATGTCACTTAAAACTTCTCATATGCTATTTTAAATATAGACTTTTCTGTATTTTAAATTGCACATAGATTTCAATGATGGTCCTATTAATGTTGCATTAACTTGGACACATAATAGATACCTGTTGAGTGAACAGTAAAAACCTATCTGGCTGTTTCAAGCATGCTAAAGCCAGTGTCTGCAAGAAAGAGTCTGCAGAAACTCTGTTATACCAAAACACTAATTGTTTACCATAAAGACCTCTGGGATTGATTCATTCTAACCAAAGCACAAAAAAGCAATTAATAACTCAACTTAAATGTTTGAATTGATAACAAAAATATAACCATGAATTGGATGAACTTTGTCACATTGGGTTTTATGATACATTCTTTCACAGATAGGAATCTCAACACTACTTTCAGTTATCACGTGATGAGCTTGGGCAAAGAGCTAGAATTAGAGGGCTCTACCTTCAAAGAGAAAGTGAGTACATGTTTTCATTGACAGGCCCCTTGAAAGACAGGATGCCTGCACCTGAAAGTACATATTCTAGAGCAGTACATCCCATTACGGTAGCCATTAACCACCATGGCACTTGAGCGCTGAAATGTGTCTAGTCCAAATTGAAATGTGTTTTAAGTGTAAAACACGTGCCTAATTTGAGGGACCACTATGAAAAAATAATGTGAACAACTCAATAATTCTGTATCAATTGTATGTTGAAAGGATATTATTTGGATATATTGGTTTAAATAAAATATGTTATGAATATAAATTTCACCTGTTTCTTTTTACTTTTTTCAGTGTGGCTGCAGAAAATTTAAAATTTCATTATGTGATTCACATTGTATTATTGGGGTGAGCACAGCTCCAGAGACATAATGAACTACGTTCAAATCCCAGCTTCACAGTTTCTTTGTCGTGTGACAGTGGACCTGGCACATAACCCTTTTTTCTGTTTCCTTATCTGTCAAATGCAGAAAATAACAATTACTAGAATATAATAAAAAACGTTTTCTTTAAATAAGTTAATAGTAAGTATTAGGCACTTAGATATTTGCCTGATGTTTACTTAAGTGCTATATGTTAGTTACTATTGTTGAGCATTGACCAACAGAGGAAATGCATTGAACATATCATTTCTTTTAAACTCTTTTGTATTTTTGTGTTCTTACAATTAGCATCCTTTACTCCTTTCAGACATATTGCTGTATAATTGGATCAGATTACATTTTCTTTACATCAGCCATATTGAGACATCTTTTCCTAAGAATATACACAGGACTGTTGACAGAGTTGAAACACAGCCCAATTTCATCACCATCATGTTTCTATTTCATCACGAGTATATTCACACACTATTACTACTTTTTGGTTTACTTCTGTGTATAATAATTTTATCCATTGTGTGTGTGTATGTCAGTGTTTTAATTATTATTACATTCCTTACCAAAGGATGGCTTTTTTCTCATACTGTGGCAAAATAATGGAAGCTCTTTTATTTTTGGGGGAGATCTCTTCTTAGCCTAGAAATGATTATGCTATTTAGTTTCAAAAGTAACTTTTTTTCTCACTATGCATCTACACTTGTTTATTTTTTTAATTTTTAATTTTTGTTTTTCTAAGTTTTGATTTAAATTCCAGTTAATTAACATACTGTGTAATACTGGTTTCTGGTATACAATTTAATGTTTCAACACTTATTTATAACACCCGGTGCTCATCACAAATTCAAAAGTACTTTTAATTTACATTTAATATAAAATAATTATAATATCTAAATATTAAAGTGGAATTTTAAGTATAAGAAGGTTTAATACTGGTGTGTGGTTCTGTGATTTATATTATAATGCCAGATAATCATAGATGTATAAACCACACAGATTTGTAGGTTATAGACTCATTGATGAATTTAAATTTTAGATAGATTTTTGAAAAATATTTTTAGTGTGGAAATGATTTCTAAATGTAGTTGGCTTAACTAGATTTCTGTGGTAAGTCAAGGATGAATTGCATTCATATCTGTTTTATGTTAAAAATTCTCTGTTGAGATATTTTGAGAAAACAATTCTTTTAGATATCTGTAATATAATTTTGCATTTCTTCACCATAAGCAATAGGCTGTATATCATTTTTCTTTTCTGTGTTTTATTTAATGAGCAGCACTTCTACAACTGGAATAACCACAATCCAAAACAACTGTTCCTCAAACACAGGCTTCCAATGACATGACTGTAGTGTTTCTATATCCTTTTCTTTTTCTCAATGTCTAGGGCTTATGATGTAGTCATAATTGATATTCATAGATAACCACACTCATCATTCATTATGGTCAATGAGAATGCAAGGCTTTAGCATAGTTTTTAATCTGTTATGAATTTTTTCAGTTTGAGATATTTCTATCCTGATGTTATTGTTTTCTCTTAAAAAAATACCCTCTTATCCTAACTCATTTTACTCCCCATTCTATGGTTAGTTTATCCATTAATATCAGATGATAAACTTCATCTAGAGCTTTCCTAAAGCCTAACTATACTTTATGAATTGAATTTGAATGTATTGAGGCAGTAATAACTTCAAAGTATTGTAATGGGTTTGTTAAGCATGAATTCTCCTGCCTGAATCCATGTTGGCTATAATTAATCAAATTATGCTTTACCAGGTGTGCATTTGCCATGTTCCCTAAATATGTTTCTATGAGTATAATTCTACAGCAGATGTTAACCTTTGTCACTCTTAATTCATCTTCTGTTGTTCGTTTTATATTACGTTCTCTGACTTAAGTATCCATTTAATGGACTAATAATAGTCATTAAGTAATAGAATAGATTATTTATTCCAGGTGAACTTACTAGTTATTTTAACTGGGATTTCCCAAGGATTTAATCTTAACTATGGCCTTAAACTCTAAATTCTTACAGTCAACAAATATGTGGGAAATAATCATTATAAAGTAAATTTCAAGTTTTAGAAGGTATTATTCCCACTTTCTTCAACTTTATTTTTACTTGTAATCATGTGGACAAAGGAAACCAGAATCTCTGTAGTACATTTATTCAGATGAAGTATCATAATCAATCCCCAGCAGAAGATATTTTATCACTGAGCTCTACATTGGGGTCTGCAGGTAATGAGGAAAGGTTACAATTACAGCTAGTCTTAAAAGGTGCCTAATTCAAAAAGTAAAGAAAATAATTTAAGATATTTATCATCTTCTAGACAGATAACAGTATGACATAGCCCATCAATCTTTATTATTTGGCTTTGCAGTGTGGAAACAGCTAAAAGCACAAAAACAATATTCTCTTTTATTGGTAATTTTAAATAGAACACAAAATATTTTTTTTTTTAAAGATTTTATTTATTTATTTGAGAGACAGAGAGAATGAGAGAGAAAGCACATGAGATGGGGGGAGGGTCAGAGGGAGAAGCAGACTCCCTGCCGAGCAAGGAGCCCGATGCGGGACTCGATCCAGGGACTCCAGGATCATGACCTGAGCCGAAGGCAGTCGCTTAACCAACTGAGCCACCCAGGCGCCCAGAACACAAAATATTTTGTCTGTGTAAAACTGTTATCTTTGTGCAGGTGCCAGTGATGAGTAAAAAGAAAGTGTGGCCTTAATAAAAAACAAATAAGTACCACAACTGGGTGGCTTAAACAACAAAAGTACTCTTTTTCACGGTAGTGGAGGCTAGAGTCTTGGGTCAAGGTATTGGCAGGGTTGACTCCTTTTGAGGCTTTTCTCCTGGCCTTCTTTTTCACGTGTCTTCACATCAACTTCCTTCCTTATGTGTCTATGCCCAGTTTCCTCTTCTTATTAGGATACCAGTTTTATTGGATTAAGGTCTATCCTAGTAAACCTCTCTGTAACTTAATTACCTTTGCAAAGACCCTCTCTCCAAATATGGTCATATTTTTGGTGGTATAGGAGGCTAAGACTTCAACATACAATTTTTTAAGAGGGCACAGTTTATCCCACAACACCCTGAAAATTTTTAAATTTAAATTTGTAAAAGCACACAAAATACTTCTGACCCTGTTTATTAAATCAGAATTTGTATTGTCATTTTTCTTTCATTTGCAGAAAGACTTAATTAACAAGATTAAATACCATGCTTCAAATATAAACTAAAGAGAAATTTTTGATGGAAGATATAGCTTATAATGTGAAAATGTTCCTTCGTTCTGAAATGTGCAGTTTTTCTTGATTTTTCATATATTTGCAGGAGGCAATAAGTACTTTAACAGTTGAATGCACAGTATTAGGCATTAATAGATTTTTTTTAAAAGATTTTCTTTATTCATTTGAGAGAGAGAGGGAGACAGAGAGAAAGAGTGCAGGAGAGCATGAGCCGGAGGAGGAGCAGAGGAGAGGGAGAAGCAGACTCCCTGCTGAGCAGGGAACCTTGATTCAGGGCTTGATCCCAGGACCCCAGGATCATGACCTGAGCTGAAGGTAGATGCTTAACTGACTGAGCCACCCAGGCGTCCCAACAGATATTTTTAACGAATAAAAATGGAATATGGTTCTCTAGATTGGAATCATAAATGGTGTTATTTTTTCTTAAGTCCAACATAGATTTTTTGTCTATTATATTTGCCTCACAAAAACATACACCATACAAATATTTAAGTACTAATCATTATAATTTATATAAATTTATACTCATATTTTTATATTTATTAGAATTATAAGATTTTTAATTAAAATTTAAATGACAACAAGTTAAATGAACTACTTTAACTTTTATTCTTACTACAGTATATACCTTTAGAGTTTAATTTTATAAAATTGAAAGGACACATTATATCATATAGTTCTAAACTATTTTTAATTTTTAGTACTGTATGAATAAAATTTTTGGTAAATATTTTCATTTCAATTTTTTAGTTTTTGTAGTTTTTTTGGCTTTTGTAGTATTGCAGTTGATTTTTGGAAAACCAAATATTTATAAAGATTGCATTGATGTTGTTATATAAATGCTAATTTAAAAGATCTATAATGCTATAATTTCAATGCTATCACTATATTTTCTGTTAGAATTATTAGCTTTTTTCTCCATATATCTTCATAATAGACCTATTTTGTAATGTGATTAATTTCTTTATGTATCTTCATAGAATTATCCTTATTATTCTTACTCACATCTGACATTGTATTAAAAATATTCAAATGGATTCCAGAACAAAACAGGGATGATCCATTTTTAGTGTGTTACCATAGATTAGATATTAAACCTATTATCAGATTTATTGTCAACACTTGCTCTATTAGGGAGGTGTTATTATCCCTGTTTTACAGACAAGTAAGCTGAGGCTCAGTGGATTGAGCTGAGGAATTAGTTCCATTTTATTCCAAAGCTGAAGTATTTCCTGTGATGTGCACTGAGCTGTGAGAGAATGTGCTTCGTAACTCTCTCTGAATGTTCATTAACTGTACTTGTCTGAGATGTAAAGATTGACAAAAAAGAAGTGCCTTTGAGGTTTACATCAATACGGAAACCAGGTTTTTTTGTTTTGTTTTTTAATTTAAATTCAATTAATTAACATATAGTGTATTAGTAGTTTCAGAGGTAGAGTTCAGTGATTCATCCGTCTTATATAACACCCAGTGCTCATTACATCACATGCCCTCCTTAATGTCCTTCACTCAGTTACCCCATCTCCCCACTCCCCTCCCCTCCAGCAACCCTCAGTTTGTTTCTTATGATAAAAGAGTCTCTTATGGTTTGTCTCCCTCTCTGATTTTATCTTACTTTTCCCTCTCTTCCCCTATGATCCTCTGTTTTATTTCTTAAATTCCACATATGAGTAAGATCATCTGATAATTGTCTTTCTCTGACTTATTTCACTTAGCATAACATCCTCTAGTTCCATCGATGTTGTTGCAAATGGCAAGATTCCATTCTTTTTGATGGCTGCTTAATATTCCATTGTACATATATGCACACACACATACACACACACCACATCTTCTTTATCCATTCATCTGTTGATGGACATCTGGGCTCTTTCCATACTTTGGCTATTGTGGACATTGCTGCTTATAGCAATGTCCACATTGGGGTAGATACCCCTTTGGATCACTACATTTGTGTCTTTGGGGTAAATACCCAGTAGTGCAACTGCTGGGTCATAGGGTAGCTCTATTTTCAACTTTTTGAGGAACTTCCATACTGTTTTCCAGAGTGGCTGCACCAGCTTGCATTCACACCAACAGTGTAGGATGGTTCCCCTTTCTCCGCATCCTTGCCATCATCTGTCATTTCCTGACTTGTTAATTTTAGCCATTTTGACTGGTGTGAGATGGTATCTCATCATAGTCTTGATTTGAATTTCCCTGATGATGAGTGATGTTGAGCCTTTTTTCATGTATCTGTTAGCCATCTGGTTGTCTTCTTTGGAGAAATGTCAATTCATGTCTTCTGCCCATTTCTTAACTAGATTATTTGTTTGGAAAGCAGTTTTTTACATCTGCCATTGCACAGAGGCCTAAAGTGGACTCATCTAGGGCACTAATTTTAAGAAATATCCAGAGGCTGATCAAGGGAGAATTTCCTATGTGAAATGTCCAGGCCTAGGAAGAACTAGGGGATGAGGTTTGGTGACAGTACTTAGAGAATGATAGGAATCCAGTGGGGGAACCCATGTCCAGGTAGAGTGATCATCCGTGAATTCATTTGTTCACCAGTATGTCAATAGGTATGTATTGATGAGCTTTCAGACAGTGTGTTAGACATTATCCAAAGGGCCATGGAGGCGGAAGGAGTGAAACGATGTGAGAAAGTCATACCTGAGTATCAGTAATCAGACAGAATTCTAGACCATGAAAAGGTGGATCCTGGATGCTGTCTTGAATGGTAGTGAAGTATATATATTTTGCCTTTATTTATCATCAGTTTTGGGGTAACCTGGCTCAGCCAAGCTACATTAAATGTATAAAGTAAGAGTAAGGAAATGGGCTCTAAGAAAAGGGATAGTTGTTGGCTTAAATTATTTTCAAGTGCCAGAATACTGGCAGTATTCCTCTATTTCTTTCCTTCAACCTAAAGTTTATGATAGATATCCCAGTGCACCCAACCCACCTGTCATACCATCTTTACTTCTACACTGCTGGCCATAACGTAGTCATGACACTTCTGCTTATCTTGCCTCTTTTTTTTTTTTTTTTATGCTATTTAACCTCTTGCTGCCTGTTTTCCAACTTGATTCCTTTGCCTTGGCTGTAACTTGCCATGTTTTTTTTTTTTTTTTTAGCATCCTTTGTCTTCTGCTGGCCAGTACAGACTAAGGAATTAAGCAATGTTTTGTTAGTTGTTTTTTTTAATTTATAGCTTTTCTCCCTCCATCCCTTTTCCCTCTCTCCCTCCCTCCCTTCCTTCCCTCTTTCCTTCATATTTTTCCATTTCTCAAACTTGAGTCTAGTGCCCCCAAATATGGGCTTTTGATATACTTGGTCTCTCGTTCTGCTTAGACTGCCTTCTCTTTCTCCTTTTTTGTTTCTCTGGCCTGTGACTTCCAGTAAATCTCCTTCCTCACCTGTGCTGGGCCTAGACACGTAGATAAACATCCATTTTCTTGGGAGCACACAGGCATCCCTTTGCCACTTCATTTGTCTTAATGTAACAGATGTGCTTCCCTAGGATTCATTTGCTATGCCTAATAGATCGGATCTGTGACATTGACTTTCTGACTAAGCCCTAAATGTCTCCAACAGTATCCTCCAGTGAAATCTATATAACATGGTGTTATTTAAGGACACACTAAGTAGGTAATGTATGATACTATCTATTTTCTGAGGAAGTAGTTATCTAATAATGTTCTAATGTGAGTCCATAATATTTACTCTTTGACAAATACTTTCACAAACATTATCTCAATTTAACCTTTTATGTGAATAAATAATAAATAGTGTGTGTCAGTTTTCCTTAAAAAATAATATGCAGAAGCATGCATACCCCTAAGCTATACAGATAATAGACAATAAATATATGTTGATTAGACATGGGAAAATATACATGAAAATGTAACAAATGCCTAATCATAGTTAATTATAAAACAGAAATGATATTTTATTTCTCTTGTGTTTTTCCTTCTGTGATTATGATTACTTAGATACCATTTTTATTTTTGGAAGCATAAGCAGTGTATACTACCCTACTTATGACAAAACATGTATGTTCTCAAAGAATCAAGGCCGACTCAGTATAATCAAATTGTTTTCTGACTCCGGAGTCAGACTGCCTGTGTCTGAATGTCATTTTCAATGTTTCCTGGATGTTTGACTCTGTGCAGTCACTGAACTGCTCCACGCCTCAGTTTCCTAATCTGGAAAGTGATGATAACATATATAATTTACAGTGTTGAGGACGAACCAGGGTAACGTGATGCACCTAGTAAGCACTAAATAAATGTTATTTATGATTATTCTTTTTTTATAGATACTCACAACTTTAAAGCTTCTTTAATTTCAAATCTTTAATCCTGATATCATAGGGTAAAACATGGCACGATTGTTGGACAAGTAAAAGAAAAGTTATTTATGACACACGACCTAATACTGATAAGTAATATATTTAAATGTAACCATTTTCCAAAAAATCAGAACAGTGTTCTCTGACTTTTGAGGTAACCAAAGGAACGAAAGCAGCAGAAAGGAAGAATGAATTTAAGTTTTTGCACAAACAACTAAATGACCCAACGGAAAAAAAAAGAATTTAAAATCATTAGTTTTGTAATGTCACTTTTATCTTTTGAGTTTACACAAGGCTGCTACCTGAAGCCACGGGTTTGACAGTTATTAGTGGTGTTTACCAAACATCTCCAGCTCTCAACATTTTTGGGTATGTTCCAGGATTGTATTTGCCTGCCTCTGAAATTAGGTCTCGCATGTAACGGAATTTTGCCAGTAAAATGCAAGGCGTGACAGTGGTCAACTTTCTTTGCTCTACTCTGATGATCCTGGAATCTCCAGTGAAGGGGAAGCTTCCATCATCCTCAAACTGTGACCATGATCAGAGAGCCCCCTGCTGACCTTTACTGGAGATGAAGCAAGAGCAAAACATAGCTCTTGTGTTAAAATAGGACACTTTGGGTTGTAGGTAGCTACACCATAGCAAGCCTTAGCCGTCCTGACTGTCACATTTATTTATATTTTAAATCTATGTGTGTAGTATAATATGCTACGATATAGGATATAATATGACATGATATAACACTTTTTATTAAGGTATTTATTTATAATTCTCAATTTGAAAGGTTGTAAGAACTTGACAATTTAATTTTTTAATTCCTCAAAATATAGTGCTTCTCAGGTGGTAGTTCATGTATGGTGTGGTTCTAATGTAGTACAGAAAACTTTAAGCAGAACAGATCAAGGGAAGTGAATTGGACATTTAATAAGATTCTTTGGCACTTAACATATCCATAATTCATGAATATGCATCAAAACAATTACAGTAAAAATGGATTTCAAGTGCAAAATATGTGTAAAGCACTGTGATAAATTTTTGAAGGAAAAAAATAAATGAAAATAGTGAAAATGAGCATCCACATTTGATGGTTTTCTATAACTTAATGATGCTGAGTTATAAAAATTCCAGTAGAAACTATCATTCATGTATTGTGAAACAGTTTGATAAGGTCTTTCAGTGAATCAACCTGTCTTTGGTTGTGGGATTTATTTAAAATGAGAGTAAGAATGAAAGAAAGAAGGAAAGACAAAGAAAGAAAGAGAGAGAGAGAGAAAGAGAGAGAGAGAGAGAAAGAGAAAGAAAGAGAAAAAGAAAGAGAAAGAAAAAGAAAAAAAGAGAGAAAGGCACCATTCTCTGGCTGTTGCTATTTTCCTGATAGGTGTTAAGGCGAAATAAAAAAAGAAAATCCTTATATATGATTACATAATATATCCGAGTGTCTTATCATACATTCTTTTGTGATTTTTCCATTTTTTATAAAATCTGTCATAAATAGTTTTAAGTCTCATCATCTAATGCATGCATTCTTGTCTTGTCTTTTTATCAAAGGATTCATTCTTGTGAATCAACAAGGCATAGACCCAGACCAAAGAGAGCTTTCATCGTTTTTAAGAAAGTGACGCTAGCTTACAGTCTCCTAGGAAACTCAAAAATTCAGCAGCTGTAGAAAGTCCAAGTTTTACAAAACAGCTATTATTGGGGGTAAAATCTTCCAAAGAAGCATTCCCTGCAATCTCACCTTATTTTTAAATTTAGTCTAAGAAATACTTTATGCAGTGTTAATGGTTAGCCATTTGTTACAAGAAGAAAAAAAATGAACAAAACCCAGATTTGGACAGTTTCCATATTCCTTGATCTGTGTGGAACTGCAATTAAACTCAGGAAACTTAACAAAAGGCTGATTATTTGAAGGGAATGGTCATCAAACAAACACAGAAAAAAAATACAAATCCAGTAGGCATGAACAGAATCATTAATGAGGCAGTATAATAGCAATTAATTAGGAGAAATGTATATCCATCCCAGAGAAATATGTATTTCAAAATATAAAATATAAAAATTAACAATACATGAAATAGCCAATTTCTCTCCATGAAATTAAGAGCTTGAGCTAAATGAGCTTCAAAATTGCTATTGAGAGAAAAAAATTCTGTGATACTTTTAAGTGTCTAGCATGCTCAGTTTGTTACTTATGTTCTCTTTTGGAGGCTAAAAGAGCAGTACAATGGGATATTGCTTTTAGAAAATGTACCTGTTTTACATTTCCATGCTACTATGGAAGATAGTTACACATTTTGCTTTCATGGGAATATTAAATTTTTGTAATTTAGGTGAACACTGCCTAATGTTAGTCATTTCATTTGTGTGTGTTAATGACTCCTTTATTATCAATGGATCTTGATGAGAAACAATCCTACTTTTAAGAATGAAAAATTAAATTCTAGAACCATTTCCTTGACAACAACAAAAATAACAGCTGAGAAAATAAACATGCTTGTGGAATTTTCAGCATGTTGACTCATGCTTGCCACAGTGGAGTAGAACAACAAAGAGGAATGTCTGACATCCAGCAGATCTAAACAGAAAAGAAAATTGTTTTTTTCAATATTATTTCTGGGACTTTGGAAAAGTTCAGTGACTTCTCTGAAACTCAGTTTCTTTATGTGAAAAATGCAGACAATATCATTACCTTAGATGGGTTTAGGACATTTTTTTTATTGAGATACTATCTTAAGATTTTAGTAAATGTTATCACCCTTTCTGCTCTCCCTTCCCATAGAGACTTAAGTAAGTCTTTTTAAGCAGTTGCTATAATCTGATATGTGAATATATCATTATCAGATAATGTATATATTCTGATATATATGTTTTATATGTATATTAGTGTGTTTTGTATGTTTGCATGTCAAATGCAAAATAAATAAGTTGGAAAAATTAAAACAAGTAAAATATTTGCCATACATGTTATATACTAAAGGCTTCCTATCATCTATGTATTTTTTTTCTCATAGTTAGTTCCTTATATATATGCTCTTAAGGAGATATTTATTACTTGCTATGCATTTACTTTAGGCATGGCATTGAACAAGGCAGACGTATTTTGCTGTCATGGATCATATATTCCAGTGAAGAAGAGAAAATGAGGAAGTTAATAAGCAATTGCACTGCTAGGTATTTGCCAAAGTATACAAAAATACTTATTCGAAAGGACACATGCATCCTGATGTTTATAGTGGCATTATCAACAATTGCCAAATTATGGAAAGAGCCCAAATGTCCATGGACTGATGAATGAATAAAGCAGAAGTGGTGTGTGTGTGTGTGTGTATGTGTGTGTGTGTGTATTTCATTACATAAAATAAACAAATATAATGGAATATTAGCCATAAAAAAGAATGAAATCTTGCCATTTGCAATGATATGGATGGAGCTAGAGAGGATTATGCTGAGCAAAATAAGTCAGAGAAAGAAAAATACCATATAATTTCACTCATAAGTAGAATTTAAGAAACAAAACAGATGAACATGGGGGAACAAAGAGAGAGGCAAACCAGAAAACATACTCTTAACTATAGAGAACAAACTGAGGGTTGATGGAGTTGGGGGGTGGGGGATGGGTTAAATGTGTGATGGGGATTAAGGAGGGCACTTGTCATCAGCACCGGGTGTTGTATGTAAGTGATGAATCACTAGATTCTACACCTGAAACTAATGCTACACTGTATGTTAACTAACTGGAATTTAAATAAAAACTTAAAGGACTAAAAAAAAAAAAATTAGAGTGTTTAATTTTTTTCTCAAGATAGTCGAATTTGAACTGAGAACTGAATGATACGTTAAAATCAACCATGCTATAATCTGGAGAAGATTGTTTGAGGCCAAAAGAACAGCTAATGCAAAGTCCCTAAGGAGAGAATAATCTTGGAATGCTAAGGAATAGGAAAAAGGTCCTGTGACTGGAGTATAGTTAGCAAGGTATAGTAACAAGCTCTTCATGGTCCCTGCTGTGTCATCTGTAGCCACACTGTGCCGGGTTTGGTTTATATACACAATAGAATATGGCAAAATTGATGGTATATTACTTCTGAGATCAAGTTATAAGAAACACTGTGACTTCTTTCTTGGATATTATTTTTTGTTTCTCTTGGGTTTCTTCTTCTGGGAGAAACCATGTTAACAGTCCAGTGGGGATGGTTCTGTAGAGAGGAACGAAAGACTCCTGCCACCATCCATGAGAGTGAGCTTAGAATGGATCCTCTGGCCCCAGACAAGTCTTCCAAGATTGCTACCCTAGCAGACAGCTTGACTGCAATTTTATTAGAGCCAGAACTACTTGGCTAAACTCCTCCCAGATTCTTGACCTTCAGAATAGTATGGAAAGATAATTGCTTATTGCTTCAAGTACCCATGTTTGGTACTTAGGTACTTACTACTTTTTACGCATAAATAATGAACACACAAAAGAAGAGTGCTTAGAAATGAAGTGACGTGATGTAGGATTTCACAGACCTTGGTAGAGTTTGAATTTTAAGTTATTAAAAAAACTTAAGTTATTAAGAAATTTGAAATTATGAAATATACATGTAAAGGGATTTGACTTTGTTATAAATTAAACTAAACTGATTCTTGAAGACACAGTAATTTGGAGGACCATAAGAATTGATCAGGATGTCAAGTTATTAGGAGTAATACAGATGTGTGTGAGATAATGATTAGAATTGAATAGAACAAACACAAGTTGAGCTATCTGGGATACAAAGGTGATGGAACTGGCAAGAAATGCTGAAGATGGGGATGTCCTTAATATACATGATTACTTAAGATCGATGGGAAAAATAAAAGGCAAGTAACTAAGGAATTTATAAATGACAAAAATGCATTTGCAAAAGATGCTCAATCTCATTATTATGGGCAAAAAAATCAATAATAATGACATTTTTCATCCTGCAGATTTAAAAAGACTGATTAACACTCTTCATTGGCAAGACTGGAAAACTATTTAGTCTCATTTATTGTAGATATGAGTCTAAATTGATATAAAACTCTCTGAAGCTAGTCTACAAAGTACATATATTTAGTTCTAGGGATTTTCCTTCTAGGAATTATTCTAATGAAATGTTTGCAATATTAATGAGTACTCATTGTTCATTGCAAGATTATGCTGGTGGAAATTTGGAAGTAGTTTATAGGCTCATCCTTGTATATGTAGTAAATCATGCTTATGGCATCATGTTAAGAAAAATAAGGGTTTCAAGATGCTGTATTTATAATGAATCCATGTATGTAAAACATCCATGCCGTTTTCCCATGGTGTGTGGGTTAAAAAGGTAATATTCAGAAGAATGTTCATTAGAGATGATTTTTACTTTCTTTAGATTTTTCTCTGTTAAGTTTATTTTTGCTGACATGTTTTTTTTTATTTTTTTGTATATAGACTTTATTTTTTAAAGAAGTTTTAGGCTCCCGGAAATATTGGGGAGAAGATGGAGAGATTTCCCATATACCCCTGCAAAATATGCCTCGCTCCTTCTCCCATTATTAACATCCCCCACCAGAGTAGTACTTTTGTTACAAATAATGAACCTACATAGACACACCATTATAACCCAAAGTCCATAGATGTCCTTGGTGTTGTACATTCTATGGGTTTGGACAAATGTATATATCCATCTTTATAGTATCATGCAGAGTATTTTCACTTAAAATCCTTTCTGCTCTGCCTACTCATCCTTCTCTCCTGCCTAACCCCTGGCAACCACTGATCTTTTTACTGTCTTTGTAGTTTTATCTTTTCCAGAATGCTATATGGTTGGAATAATACAGTGTGTAGCCTTTTTCAGATTGCCTTCTCTTACTTAGTAATATGCATTTAAGGTTCCTCTATGACTTTTCAATGCTTTATAGCTCATTTCTTTTCAGCACTGAAAAATATTCCATTGTCTGGATGTGCTATAGTTTATTTATTCATTCACTGAAGGACATTTTGGTTGCTTCCAAATTTTGGCAATTATGAATAAAGCTGCTATAGACATCTGTGTGCAGGTTTTTGTGTAGACATAAAAGTTCAGCTGCTTTGGATAAATAAATACCAAGGAGTTCAATTGCTGTATCATATGGTAAGGGTATGTTTAGTTTTTTTAAAAAACTGCCAAAATGTCTTACAAAGTGGCTGTACCATTTTGAATTGCCATCAGTAATGAATGAACATTCCTGTTACTACACATCCTCATGAGCATTTAGTGTTGTCAGTGTTCTAGATTTTTACAGTTCTAATTGGTGTGTAAATGGTAGTTCATTGTTGTTTTAACTTGCATTTCTCTGATGAAATTTGATGTTGAGCTTCTTTTCATATGCTTATTTGCCGTCTGTATATCTTTTTTGGTGAAGTATCTATTAAGGTGTTTAGCCATTTTTTTCTGTTGGGTTGTTTATTTTCTTATTGCTGAGTTTTAAGAATTCTTTGTATAATTTGGTATCAGTCCTTTATCAAATGTGCCTTTTACAAATGTTTTCTCCCAGCCTGTGGCTTTTGTTCTCATTCTCTTTATAGTGTCTTTGGCAGAACAAAAGTTTTCATTTCATTGAAGTCCAGCTTATCAATTCTTTCTTTCATGGATTGTGCCTTTGGTTTGACATGTTATTTTTACAAATACAAATCATCCAAAACTATGGAAAAAAACAGAAGAAACTAACTGAAGGAAAAAATACTTAAAAATCTTAATCTATATCATGATTTTCTATTGTAACATATAACTACAGAAATAATTCTATTGTAGTAGTCATTTTCCCCATTCAAGTGTTTTCTTTATAGTGATAATTTTGGATTCTAAGTAGTCTATGTTATTTACTTTTTCAGGTCTTTAGAAAACTTTCTTTACATTTATTCATCCTAATTAGAACAGAAAAAATATAAGAATAATAAGAAAAATAAAACAGGATTGATCATTGAGGAGAAAAGAAAACATCAGGACATATAGTTTTTTAAAAAAGGAAAAGATACATATTTGCTACAGATTTATTACAGATACCAAATTTCCTGGTTTTCAAATAAATCATGGGCCAGTCACAAATTTTACATAGAGATTGCTAAAGTGATGTTTTTGTTATGTCAGTTTTTGCAAAAGAGTTTAATTGGATAAAAACTGTTTCCCAAAAATTATTCTCACATTAAATTGTAGTTTACTCAAGATCTGTAGATTTGTACTTTGAGAATCTTACCCACTGAAGTACTGCTGTATAATTTTGGCTTTTTAGGGTGTCCAGGAATCAAATCTAAAACCAGTAAGAAAGTTCTGCTTTCCATATTATTTGATAGTAATTTATCTTGTTTAGGGTTTACTGGAGGTCTTAAAATATCTGACAATTTAATCTGGCAATAACAGTCATAAAAATAACATTATTACTTTTGTAATTACAAAATACTAGTCTTATTTGTGCTTTACATACAGTGTTTCATTTTATATCTACCATAACTTGGGGTTACTTTGGTTAATGGCTTCCACTTGAGAAATCAGACAACTGAGGCTCAGGGGGTTAAATGGCTTATTCACCATTATAAATCTAGTAAGTAGTGGAGCAATGAAAGGACTCTAGAGCCCAGAATGAAATAATGTCTCCAAAAAAGTAAATCAGATGTTTTTTCCATTCAAAGCTTGTATACTTATTCACACAGTTTTCAAAATGTCCCATTTGGTTTCAATATTGAACAGGGACAGGAAATTCTTTCTGAAAAATGTTTTTCCACCACAGTTTCTCAACCTACACTTTCTCTCTGTATATACGTAAATGTTTCAGTTGCCATATTTTCTATTTAACTTCTGTTTTGAGTATACTTGTTTTATTAATTCAATTAAAAATAACTTTATATAAGTCCTAATATACTGTATTTACTACATGTAAGCATTTAAGACAGGAATGTAGTCCTAAAGAGCTTACAGAGGTAATTGGGGATATAAGACACGTTAGAGAAATCGTTGAACAGAAAGAGCAACTTGCAGTCAAGTGCATTCATTATTGACAACTTGGGTCTTATATCCTTAGCACTACCCAGTGGATATGATATGGACTGACTTTACTTCAAACTTGATGTCATTGCTAAGATTTACAATATATTTATTGGAGTAGGAATTATATATTTGTTTTCTTTAATCTGGACACTTCAGAAACTTATTGATAAGATACTACTTGGATATAATCTAGTATTGTTCTACAGTTTATTAACATGTTAATGAATATTTGAAAGCTCCCAGTATACATTATTACACATGGTGAGTGGAAATATATATGTAAAACACCTGCAATATATGAATGACCATGAAGTTTAGTTATTTAAATCCTATGTTTTTATTTTATTCTTTTTATTGTTTGTGTATTATGTCTCAAAAATGGCCTTATGTTCAAAAAGCTAAATTGTTTGACCCAATCGTAATTAAGTATTTTTAAAAAGCAATTTGGCTTATAAATACTTGATTCTTTTTTTTAAGATTTTATTTATTTATTTGTTAGAGAGTGGGAGAGAGAGAGCTCAACAGGGGGTAGCAGCAGAGGGAGAAGCAGACTTCCCGCTGAACAGGGAACCCGATGCAGGGCTGGAGCCCAGGACCCTGGGATCATGACCTGAGCTGAAGGCAGATGCAGAACCCACTGAGCCACCCAGGGGTCCCTAAACTTGATTCTTTTTCATTAAAAACATGAAAATATACTGTATGCCAGGTTTTAAATCTCACTCAGGAATTCTATAAAGTGAGGCCATATTTTAAACAACTGAATTTCTTTCACAGTTTAATTTCTGTTGTAAAGTTGAAAAACAGCAATGTAGAATACATCTGGCCATCAATGGCACTTTTAATTTTGAAGCTATACTGAAGCTGTTGCACAGCCATTCAAATGGTTGTCAAAAACGAGTATACTAATTGAAAAGCTCTGGCTATGAAATGAAGTGTTGTGATTTTATCAAGCAGAGATAAGAACTCTATATAATGTGTGGGTTTTGAGGCAAATTGATTATCCAATTGTAAGAGTGGACCACACTTAGAAAATCCTACAGTGGATGTGTTTTTCCATTTCTGGTTTGTTATGAAGACTGCATAGAATTTGGAATAAGGATATTTCTAACTGGATCTAAAATTCCTTACTTGCATAGCTCGTGAATCATCTCCTTGCTTTCTGTTGGATTTGAAGGACTATATGACACACAAAATACCGAATTTCAGGAATTTATAATCAAATTCAGGAATCATATTCTTTTATTCTCTGAATCAGAGTATATATATTCCAAAATATAGGATAATTCAACCTCACTATTTACTAACTTTCAGATAACACCCAAGGTTGTGTTTGGGGTGAGAGTCAATGTTTTTGATTGTAGTTATGGTAATGGTCTCTAGTTTGTGTGTGTATGTGTGTGTTTTTAAATATATGTTTCTGATGTCTAAATTATTGTAAAAGTAACAACATATATGCAAGGGTTATTTAGTGGCTAAAGGTCACTGCTGCTGGGAAAAGATAATGCTTTTTGCAGTGGCTGGAATATATATTTAGAGTTAATTGGAAAGAAAATATCTTGCCTTTAAAATGTCTTTCCAAGGATAAGCCCGATACAAGTGAGATATGGTTCTGTTGTTCAAGATTAATGATATAAATGGCCAGTCAAATATGGTTCTATACTTACTGGAAACTCTCGAATAAAGTAATTAAAATATTTGAGTTGCATTTTTTATAATACATACACACATATCTTAGATTTTTTAATTTAAAAGTTTGCTAAATGCATGAAATGCATGATTCACTTTCATAGGACAAAAGTGAACTTTTTTTTCCTGCATAGAGGTATATCACAATAACTGTTTTTATCACTATTCCTAAAACTATATTCCTTGTCCTTTTTTAAATTTCATTTTAGTGTTAATAAAACTAACATTTCATTTTAGTGAAATAAAAAATGGTTGTTAAAGTTCAGTGAAGATACTTTTATTTAATCTCATTTTTTAATGTCATTGTAAGACTGACAACTTGTTGGACTTCTAAAAGCTTATTTGTTAAGCTTGAACTTTCTTATAAATACGTAGTCAACTTGTTGAGGCACCTGGGTGGCTCAGTCAGTTAAGTGTCTGACTCTTGATTTTGGCTCATGTCATGATCTCAGGGTCCAGAGATCAAGCCCTGTGTTGAGCTCTGTGCTCAGTGCAGTCTGCTTGAGATCCCTCTGTCCCTCCCTACCCTGTGCACTCGTGCACAGGTGTGCGCACGCTCTCTCTCTCTCAAATAAATAAAATCTTTAAAAACACATATAATCAACTTGTTAATTCATACTATTATTTTATTTTTCATATCTATTAACTTTTTGAGGACAAACTGTGTAATTCATCTCTTTATTCCCCAACTGCTAATGCAGTATTTGGAATGTAGTAACATCGCACTTAATATTCGGAGAGAAGAACCTTAAACATGGAATGCCAGTCTGGGTAGGTAAAAGAGAAACAGGGTTAGTGTTTCCTGTCCAAACTTCAGATTAAGTGTGAAACGTATCACACACACATACACACACACATACACATATGCACACACTGATTCTTTAAATTGAAGTATGTAATGAAAGAATAATTTCCTCTATGTTTTATAAAGTATGGTTTTTCAAATTAACATACCAAATTATTAATCTGTACTTTTCATGCAAGTACCACAGAATGCCTTTTTCTGTTAGTTTTTGAAAACATTCTAATATTTTATTAAAACATTTATTTGGATACCGCATGTTTCCTTACTACAAAACGATCATTGAACATTGAACAAGGACAAGAAAAAGAATTTGTGACTGAATACTGGCTCTACTACTTATAGATGGAGCAAATTTAGTACCTTCGTCTAGAAGCTTCAGCTCTTATTCCAGTACATACAGATAATAAGTACAGAATTGGTGAAATTATCGAAAAGCTGGGGGGAAAAGTGTCTGGATATTGTGCATGTTTAATAACAGTTGAATAAAGGGACATATCAAAGTACTAAACATGAAAAATAGTAATGTAAATATTATTTCAGGAAACATATTCTTTGTGTAGTATCTTTTGTTTTTTAAGTTTTTATTCAAATTCCAGTTAGTTAACATACAGTATAATATTAGTTTCAGGAGCAAAATATGGTAATTCAATACTTTCATACAACACCCGGTGCTCATCACAACAAGCACACTACTTAATCCCCATCACCTACTTAAACCATCCCCCTACCCACTTCCCTCTCTTGTCCATCAGTACTATCCTTTGATTAAAAGGCAATGAAATTAATTCTTCATAGAATATAATTTCAGGCAAAGGATTATTCTCCAAACAAAAGACTATGCTTACTTTTAACTGAAATAGGATATTATAATATCCATCATGTTTTCCTTTCTAATCAATCTTTCTACATTTCAAAGAAACTCAAACCTAACTGAATAATAAATTGCAGTAATTATGTTTTTCCAAGTTCTGATTATTCTATTTTACTTTTCATACAATACTGCTCTTTTAAAATATCCAATTTCAGTAGACAGATCAGGACTAGACGTGTGCATTTGGAACTGAAAGCACAGAGGTGTTATTTAAAGCTGTGGGATTAGATGTGATCCATTAGAGAGGGAAAATGGATGGCAGAAGAGATTCCAGGCTGAGCTCTGTGTGGAGGTCTTCAGGTTGAGGTTAGTCTCACAAGACGTAGGACTGACATGGAGGAGAAACAAGGGAGAATAGCTCCAAAAGCCAAGGGGAGAAAGTGATTCAAGGAGGGAGAAATTGACTGAATCCTGTTACAGATGAGAGCAGATTAGATACAGAGCAGGGATAATCCACTTACTGGAACAAGAAGAAAGGCACAATAGGCAGTTACAGAAATCAGATGTTTGGTAAAACCAGTGGGTAGATGGGGAAGGTGAAAGTTCTCTTCTGATTCTATTTCTTTTTTCAACATTAGAGTCCCATTCATCTGATAAATGTGAAGAGGTGGGAGGGAATGTTCCAAGTGAGGAAAATGAAGAAGGAGTGGGGCACTCCACCAGAAGACTCAGAACTCATTGACTAAGGAGGTTCTCTGTCCTCTCACTGGCCCGTGCATTTTTCAAAGCAAAAACTGAGTCTTGTGACCAGTAGATACAAAGTGCAACAGATGAATTATGGCATAGTAGATTAATGTTTATCGTGTGAACTACTCAACCATTATTTTAATGAATCACGTAATCCAGGCGTATCTCCTTTTATTACTCCTTGCTTTATTGCCCTTCATTGATACTGTGTATTTACAAATTGAAGGTTTGTGGCAACCTTGCCTTGAGCAAATCTATTGGTGCCATTTTTCCCAACAGCATTTGCTCACTCATTGTCTGTGTCACATTTTGTTTTTTTCACAGTATTTCAATTATTATCATCATTATTATTGTTATATTTGTTATATTGATCTGTGATCAATGATTATAAGTCACTGAAAGTTCAGGTGATGGTTAGCATTTTTAGCAATAGTTTTTTTTAATGGAGGTATGTACATTTTTTGAGACATATGCTATTGCATACTTAATTCAGATTACAGTATAGTGTAAACACAACTCTTATATGCCCTGGAAAGCCCAAAAATTCCCTTGACTCACCTCATTACAATATTTGCTCTATTGCAGTTATCTGGAACCAACCACAGTTATCTCTGAGGTAGTGTGCCTGTAGCTGTATTAAAGCCTGTTTTATTAATATTCTGAATGGTTGCACAATTGTGATTTAGCATAGACATCCCATTATCATTTTATTTACTATAATTTTGTCATACAAAAAATTCAATTTTTTTGCCTTCTCCATTAAAACAAAATACTGTATTCTTAACATTTGAAGTTTCTTTTTTAAGACATAATATTCTATAATGATTCCTTGTGTTTTATTTCAACTTTGCCACTGTTTTCTCCCTCACTCTCTCTCTATATAAATATTTTCCTTTTTTCCCCCTAAAACATATTTTGTTTTTTTCCCCCTGAAATTCTGCTCTGAATTCTGAATTTTGTGTTTAGAATTTTTTTTTTTTTTTTGCCTGTGGAGAATAGAGAGGCAGTTTAAAAAAGGTAACTATTTTTCTAAAAGCCTGACCCATCCTTTCCATTCTTCTCTTACTTACCTGTTACTATTATAACTTCTATCAACAGTGTTGCTTGCCTATTTGAAATAAAGTTGAACCATCACAGGCAGCCTGAATGTGCTTTAAATATACCTCAAAGGGAATTGAAATGTCTCAGTTCCTTCTCATACCTCAAGGCCTGCAGTCACTGCTCTTTGGCACTTAGTTTGTGATGCACTGATTGCCAGATGCTATCAGTCCTGATAACTCCATTTAAGAAATGTATGGAGAGAAAACTTTATCAGTCTGTTACCATCAGGCCTTATCACCCACAAGCAAGTGGTCAAGCTAGAAGAATAGTGCCGATCAGAAAGAAAGCCCCAAAGCAGATTATTATAGGAGATTGGCCAGTAAGATTGAACAAGTTGCACAGGATTCATCTTTTCACTCTTGAATCAATAACAAGTATTGGTAAAAGCATATCTTGAGGCCTCCTTAAACTACTTAGGTTTAGAATTGGCTTCCTAGGGTTAGAGAGAAGGCAGTGTGTTCTGTGGCTTTTCTACTCATGGTCCTGGAATGCCGTGCCTCTGCTGCTGTCCTGCACGTAACCTTTTTTTTTTTTCCCCCCAGAAAACTTCTTTGCCCAGAGTTAGCATAAGGTATTGGGTCTTTTAGAACTTAAGACCGACACCAGTGGTTCTCAAAGTAGGAATATCCTCCAAATCCATGGACTAAAACTTTCAGGGGATGGTGAATTAGGCAAGCTGTTTTCATAATAATGCTAAGGACTTTTTCAGCATGTTGACTTTTGCTCTAGTGGTATAAAAGCAGTGGTGGGCAAAACTGCCCCTTAGCAAGAATCAGACAGTGCCACGAAATTATTCTAGCGGTCATTTTCTTCACTATCACACAATCACAGGGAGAAGAAAGCTGATTTCATTTAAGAATGTTTTTCAATAAGCAGTGAAATGTAATGTTTTACATCTCAGCACTTGACTACGCATCTTTTCAATATTTAGTGTGACAAAATTGCAACTACATATAGAGCATTTCTGCTGCAAACAAAGATATAATTATCTCAGGGAAGAAGCAAATGTGGGTTATTTGAGTGTAAGCTGACTAGCTATTTTTTTTTTAACTTGGGACATTATTCTTACTTGAAAAAAATGACTGACAAAATATGGTTATTCAGATTTGGGTTAGCAGACATTCTTTTTTTCCCTAGAATGTGCAAAGCAAGCCTGTCACTTCAAGGAAACTACGAACAGTATTTGTTGTCATTCATATAATTTGTGTTTTTTATCAGCTGATCTTAAGTAATGAGATATATACTGCACTATAAATATTTGATATGCTTTTTTTTCTCCAGTTATTTATTTAAGGTTTTATTTGAATTAATGGCTCTTTCATTTTGATTGACTTTCAGGTAATCAAATATTAATGCTCTTTTTAACTAGATATAGGCATATTGTTAGGCAGTTGATTTCAATTTGAATGACCTCAACTTCATACTAATTACTGTATTTTAGAGTTAAGACAGTCAAAAGAGCGATACCATTCTCTGAGTTATAATCAATCATTCATGTGAATTATAATCACTCATGTGAATCAGCTAATTTTGCCATGTCTTTTTTAGCCCCTGTTTCTCTCCCTTGTTTAATCTGTGCTTCTATAATATATTCTTATTATTTAGTCTGTGAATACTCACAAGCCGAAAGAAAACACCTCCTAATTTATATTCCATAACATTTACTAGAAACATGATAAACTGTCTGAGTATGCCTTTTAGATTAATCCTGACTGCCCAAGATCCTCATTCTCTACCCAGGTTTTGGGAAAAGAGTGTGGCCAGCTTCCTCAAGAATATCCAGGCATATACACACTTGAAAGTAACATAAACCATAATATATTATTTTTCTTTTGATATTAGTTTTTAAATGGGCCATTGTTCTGTACAATACCTTATTCTCTAAATATAATGTGGGCTGTTACAGGCAATATTTCATTTTCTTATATGGTACTTTTTAAAAGTATCATTTATAAGTTGCAAGTGGTTTCACATGAATGTTTTTCTAGAATTGTTTGGGAATACAAGTGTGATCAGAGACTAATGAATCTCCTGGGATATGACCCTTAGTTTACAAGGATCGATGTTGATGCACCTGCCATAGGAACAAATTAGTAATAAGGGTGGAGGTGTCATCAGTGCCAAAAGCTGTTTCTTAAAACTAAAGAACATGGCAAACAGCGTGGCTTAGGCTATTTTAATGATGCCAAGAGTACTGAAAAAGTGGTTTATCCAAAAAAAAAAAAAAAAACCTGTCACAATGGACCACTGAGCAGACTTCTTAGGGCAAGGGTGGGAGACTGAATGATAGACCAAAAAAGAGCTCAGAGCTTTCCAGGGCTTCCTCACTTTCAACCAGAGCAGCTCTCCTCTCTCTCTCTCTCTCTCTTTTCTTTTAATAACCTGGTTTACTCATTTTGTCTATTGCTTTCATTTGAAGACACAATTTTTCTACATGAAATAGTGTGAAACAGATCCAAGGAAGCCATAATTAATGACTACTCCTGCAAGTCATTGTTACATTTACTTGAAAAATTGTCCCCTAATATTAACTAGCATGGAAAAGAAAACTAGCATAAGGAAATTTCTTAGACCTTTTTCTAGTCCATCCTTCTAGCATTCCTCTTTACTCTGTGCCCCAGCCCTGAATGCTCAGTCACCATTTAGCGCCCTTGTTGTTTAATTACCATACAGTGCAGACTCGAGGTGCAATCTATAGGAATTAGTTAAACAGAAACATTAAAAACCTCAAATTTATTTTCAGTTCCCCATCCCATTTAATTCTTCACTGCATATCTTCTTGGCAGTTAAAATATTAGGTTCATTCTGGTCCCAATGGCCAGATGAGTTGTTAAAACTGCTGTTCTCACAGATAATTAAGTCCCATTACCAGCTTTTGTGGGTAAGATCATGGAATGTCTCTGTATTCAATGTTCATTTTCCTGGTTACAGAGACATTTGAGAAAATCTTCTCTAACATGACTTTTCCCAGATTGCTATCCTATAATTCTATATTCTGCATTAAGTGCCTTCATTTTTTGGGTACTCATGATTCTGAAACCTTTCTTCCCAACAATTATGCATTATTTTCCTGGATAAAGTTTAGTTTTGAATTCAGAACCATGGAAATTGTGTGTGTGTGTGTGTGTGTGTGTGTGTGTGTGTGTGTGTGTCTGAGAGAGAGAGAGAGAGAGAGAGAGAGAGAGAGATTTGCAGTGTCTTCTATGGAGAGGAGTAAAATCAATCTGAATTGGTTCAAAGATGTTGAAATGTTATCTTGTGAGATAATAGGAAGTTCATGAACAGGACTGGAGTCCAGGGTTCCAGCTCTAGTTCTCTGAGATTCTCTTTATCCTTTTTCATGTGTTGGGTTTTTCCTCTGTTAGACTGCTTCCAGTTTGGATACATAAGTTCCAGGTATCATATCCTGATACAGTAATGTCCAAAGGAAGAGACTGTATCTTCTCTTCTTGCATTTCTTACCTGAGGATCAATTAATTAATTTTCAGATCCTCCCACCAGATGTCTGTTTTACCAGAAGTGAGTTATGTGCCTTGTATGAACAGATTATCATGATTGCTTGCATGGATACTCTGGGGAAACCACCGCTCTGACTAGTATAGTACTGAAGGGGGAAATAGTTGTTTTCTAGAACGTTGGTAGATTGTGTGGGACATGACATACAACAATGAAAATGTATCCTTAAGTACTTTGTAAGTTTATTGATGTATATAATACATGATGCCTAGAGTGAGCTGGTGAAGTTGTTTAGACAAACTGACCTTCATTCGATTTCTTTCAGTGTTAAGTCCTTTCCTGTGTTGACACTCTGGGGCACTCCTCTTATTTGTCTATTTAAGTCTCTTCACTAGTTTCTTCAGATCACTTCCTTGAGGGATCTTGAAGAATCTTCCTAAATCTTCCAAATTGCTTGAAGTCCCTCTGTATTTTTTTTTCTATCACTTAAACACCAGTTGGGTAATCATTGATTTGATGGCTTTCACCTTATTGAACTTGGCCCATTTAGCATAGTGAGTGCTGCAAGAAATACTTGTTCACTGACTCAACAAATATATGAATGAATGAATGAGTCACAGAAATAATTAAAATTGCAAGGCAGTAGCCTTTGAAGAAAAGCAGAAAACCACCAATACTGCCCTTTCTACAGACTCTGCTCTTCCATCATTTGATTCTGCTTGTGAGGATTTATTGAGAATTAATGGAGCTAGTCCCTAGTCTTCAAAGGATGTATCACAGTTTGTGGTCCACATTTATGTGTGTGCTTCTTTGATTAATGGTGGTTTTCCTCACTTGATTTCAAGTTCTATTAAAACAGAGCTTGTGTCTCATCTGACTGATAATTTAAACAAAAACATGGCTGAGTATTTGGCACACATTAAAAAACCTAATCCAATTCTGTTTAATGATTGAAATGATGGAGAAATTTAGTTATATGGTATTCATGACTTTTAATTGTACTAACAGAATTGGAAATGATTGTGAGTTTATTTAGGAATAACTTTTAAAATCTTACTTTTTTTAAAGATTTTATTTATTTATCTGAGAGAGAGAGCGTGAGCGGGGGCTGGGGGAAGAAAGAGGCAGAGGGAGAAGCAGACTCCCTGCTGAGCAGGGAGCTGGACGCAGAACTTGATCCCAGGACCCTGAGATCATGACCTGAGTTGAAGGCGGACGCTTAACCAACTGGGCCACCCGGGTATCCCTTACTTTTCAAATCTTTTTTTTTTTTTTAAGATTTTATTTATTTATTTGACAGAGAGAGACAGCAAGAGCAGGAACACAAGCAGGGGGAGTGGGAGAGGGAGAAGCAGGCTTCCCGCTGAGCAGGGAGCCTGATGTGGGACTCGATCCCAGGACCCTGGGATCATGACCTGAGCAGAAGGCAGACGCTTAACGACTGAGCCACCCAGGCGCCCTTACTTTTCAAATCTTAATGGGACAATCAGTGAACACTAAATTGGAGAAAAATCTTCAATTTTCCCTTGTCAAAGTACCTATCTGTCGAGTGCCTACTGAGACTCAACAAATAAAGAGTAAGTTCTTGTGATGACACTATTTGGTACCTTTGTACCTTCTTCAAAATAAGAATTCATCACCTTCTTTTTTTATGCTCAGTACTCTTGCTTGGTTAAATGGATCACGTCATCAGCAGGAAAGGAGTTCAAGATATCACTGCACATGCCTAACCATCTGTTTTAAGGAAATATTTATCACAAAAACCACCAAAGCATAAAGAGGTAGGATATGATTCAAACTGAAAATGAGTTGAAGAACAGGTGCCTTAATATTGTAGGAATGGGAGAGGTTCTTCTGTCTTCCTGCAGGATGGGTGATCTGAATGGGACCCTGAAGGCTTAACCAGTTCAGACAAGCTAACAGGAAGGAACATTGTGGGTGGAGAGAAATTAATAAGGAAGAATGTTCTATATTCAGTTATTGCATAAGATCTGATCAGTAGCCGTACTAATTAAGAGTAACACTGAAAGAAATGCTTTTGCTTTATTTTTCTTTTCTTCTCTTTCTTTTTCCCGTCTTTTTGAGCTCATCCTCTCCTTCCCTCCTCTTTCATTTTTCTTCTCTTTTTCTTCTTCCATGTCATTCTTATCTTTCCCTTTCCAACATTTCCAGTGGTGAATAATTCCTTCTCCATCTCTGCCCCCAAAACACACTCTTGTGCCTGTTACAGTTGGAGATAGCTTGCTTGCACTCTCCCCACACTCACTAATTTCTGATATAAAAAGATCAGCACTTCATTCCCAGTGTTTCTATAGGACGATGTTTTTAGGAACCCAGTTATGTTTAATTATGTTTATGTTATGCAGGTTCTTAATTTTATGTTCACTCCTAGTTTTTTGGATTGGTGAGTACTATTATATGGGTACCTTGTTTTGTTTTGTTTAATGGTTCCTGTTTTTGTTTTTATTTTGTTTTGAGCATATTGTAGATTATTTTCTTGAAAGCTCAACTGTACTTTTTCTTTGGAAGATCATGATACTACATTTGAACTTCATTCAGAGCAAGGTAATTGGGCATTTTCCTTCAGTTCTAATTCTCTTTTTATATGTTCTTTTCAGCATAATGATTACTTCACAGTAATATTATAGTCTTCTTATTTAATTAATGTCACATCTCAATTCTAAGTGCTTGTTTTCAGCCCCAGGGTACTAATTTCATATCTTGTTTCTTAAATTAGCTGACTGTAAGCTCAGATTTCTGGTGGTTGTGATAGTCATACAGCTATTCCGTGTTCCCATCAATAAGAAGAAATTAGTGTTTTAATGAAGGATTTTCTGCTATTCTGTTAGGTATTTGATTTTAAAAGAACTGTAGTATTGTTTCATAGCCCTAAGTTGCATATTAAGCAATAATTGCTCTCCAGCTAATATATTTTTTTATTGCTGGAAGCATTCGTAGTTTATAAAATGGCAGAAAATGGACAAAATCTAATCAGATGTATGTTAAAATTACTGTTTTATTTTATTATTATCCTATTTAATAAGAATATAGAAAATTATGCAAGTTTTTTAGAAACCTTAAGATTTGTTTATGAACTCAATTTTTTCTTGGATAATAATGTTTAGGAACAATAGAAGAGATTCTCTAGAGACATCTTATTTATACTACATTTAAACTATTAGAAAAAATTCCAAATGCAGCTTACAAATATTGAAATTTGCATTTTTACATTTATTCCACTGAAAATTTTGAATCTCAAAACATGAATAGATAAGCTTCATATTAAAGTAATTCTATTGTTTGTGTTCAAGTATAATCTTTCTACTTTGATTTAATTTTTTTCAGAATCCCATTGTGACCTTAGCCTGCTCTGGTCCCTAAGCACTGATTTTTCTCCATTACCTCAGTGTTTGATTTGTTGCCCAGTTATTAGTGATGATTATATTGAAGCTCCACCATTGTTATAATTGCTTTAATAAATATATTGTCTTTAGTTAGAAAGTTTTACCTGTCGCATTTGTTCCTTATGTGCTATAGAAAATGAAATATACTTTTTTAGGGTTCATTATTTTTATTAGGGGAAATAATGCATTTCCTGAATATAGAGATTTTGTTTATATTAATAGCTTTATTAATGATTTCTAAGGATAATGATATATAAATTTGAGTTTTCCAGAATTTTGTTTAAAAATTTTGTTTAAAAATGAAAAGGTGGAAAAGAAAGTGATGTCCCTTGACTGTTGGCAGTCATATCATGATAAAAAATACAAGTGATATGATGAAGAAAAAAGTAACATTAATTTGGGGATAGAAAAGGAATATCTGTGGTGTCACTGTGTGTGTGTGTGTGTGTGTGTGTCTGTATCTCTAGGACAGGGTTTAAAGATGATATTGGAAGTGTGAGGTGAAAGTAGGAAATATGTATTTACAGGCAGTGGAAGCTGTTTATACAGAACCCCTGCAATAAAAGGAAGCTTGAGTTCAACAGGATGGGGAAAAGACCAGCTTGGTCCAACATGGAAAGAAATGTAATTCCCTTTTTTTAAAGGCAATGAAAATTTTAAAATAAATGGATTTTTTTTAAAAAAAGAAATTGATTTTTATCTGTATACTGTGAAGAATTTTACTGAACATATCTTTTCTTTATATGCCTTTTGGATTTCTCTGTTTTTCATTGATATTTCATATGATTACTATTTATAATATTGTTTTCTAATATTTCAGAAGTTTCTCTCAAATATCATAGAAGTTTCTTTTTATAAAAGTATGAACAATGCGGTTCCTGGGTGGCTCAGTTGTTAAGCTTCTGCCTTTCGCTCAGGTCATGATCCCGGGGTCCTGGGATCGAGCCCCACATCGGGCTCCCTGCTCCGCGGGAAGCCTGTTTCTCCCTCTCCCACTCCCCCTGCCTGTATTCCTGCTCTCACTCTCTCTCTGTCAAATAAATAAATAAAATCTTTAAAAGTAAATAAATAGGGACGCCTTGGTGGCTCAGTAAGTTAAACGGCTGCCTTTGGCTCGGGTCATGATCCCAGGGTCCTGGGATCCAGTCCCGCGTCGGGCTCTCTGCTTGGTGGGGAGCCTGCTTCTCCCTCTTCCTCTCCCCCACCTGTACTCGCTCTCTCTCTCTGACAAATAAATAAATAAAAATTTTTTAAATAAAAAAATTAAAAAAATAAATAAAAGTATGAAAAATTATTCTCTGACAACGTTGATTTCAACAACTGTGATTTTTACAGTGAACATCACAGATCCTCCCTCCTTTTCTCTGACCTTCCCCCTTTTTGTCTTTAAGCTATTTCTTAAAAATTATTCTTTAAATTTTATTTAAGATAGTTATAATCTTCCAAGTACGTTAATCGATGCCAAGGAGAGAGTGGATGAAATTGCTAGTCTTATTTAATATTTGCTGTTTGATATAAACTCCAAATGATGCAAGAAGTTCTTTTGTGTCATAATTTTATATTTAGTTGCAGATCATAGCTAAAAATTTGAATAACTTTGATGAAGCTCTAATTATGATTGGTAAAGTTATGATAGTTTATTTATTCTGCTGTATTTATTAAGCAATTAAGATGTGTCCAAATATGATTAAGGATACAAAAGTAATTATGATTCTTCTTTTAAGTCCAGAGCTCTTAAAGATAAGAGAATCCATTCTAGACAGCTTAAACAGAAAAAGACTTGTCATGGATTATAGATTGCTCAATGAAGTGTTTTGAAAGCTGATGGAAAAGGCTATATATAGCCTGAGCCTTCAGGAATGCCTGCCAGAATCTTGCTGTTCAAGTGGCCCACCAATGGATCTGATGCCTCCGTCAAGATGTGGTATATGATAGATCAACAAGCTAATACCTGATTTATCTGCAGATCCACATTGCTTCAGAAAAGGTGGTGAGACAGGTTCATTGAGCTGAATCTAAAAGAGTTATTGTGCCTGTTTGCAAAAACAACTGTGAAATATAAGAGCTTTAAAGACAACACATTCTGATGAACATTTGACCCATTTGGGTTTTATAAGGAATTAAAACCCAATTACTATTATTAGTGGAGGTCTGGTAATGCTTACAAGTTATGAAATGTGATATCAGAAATAGCATACACTGATAGGCTAGGAAAAGAATCAACCTTTTTATTGTTATGTTAATCACCATACATTACATCATTAGTTTTTGATGTAGTGTTCCATGATTCATTGTTTGTGCATAACACCCAGTGCTCCACGCAGAATGTGCCCTTTTTCATACCCATCACCAGGCTAACCCATCCCCCCACCCCCCTCCCCAAGAATCAACGTTTTAGTTAGAGGAATTCTGACCTGTGATTGTCCATGCATAATTTAATAATAATTCGGTAATTTAATAATAATGACACATTAAACTTCTTAATATAATCTGGTAAGGTGATTACATGAGATGCCACATGGTTCAATATAGAAAAAAGATCCTATTTTCTGTATGTAGTCAAAGGTACACCATATACTATATAAAGCCTAAGTTTCATAAAACTTGCAGTCTAGAGCCCTAATTTTAGTAACAGGCAGAAGAAAAATAGTTGTGAATACTTTGTTCCACAAAGCATTATTTCTCCTTATATTAGTTATGGATTTCCACAATAATGCTATCCCAATAATTATTGTATAAAACATCAGCTATTTAGTATTTCTCACAATTCTGTGGGTGGTTGAGTGATCTTTCTGATCTGAGCCTACATTGGCTAATTTGGGCTGGGCTTCCTCAGGTATCTGAAGTCAGGTGATAGGTTGACTGGAAAACTAGCTGGGTCTTAGCTGTGCTATTCAGTTTTCCTTCACTTGGTCTCACATCTTCTAGAGAGATAACCCTGTGTTCTCAAATCAGAGGCAGGAGTCCAAGAGTTTTGGAAGCATGCCAGACCTATTGAACCATAGGATTAGATCTGACACACTGTGACTTCACGTACATTCTAGTAGCCTAGAAAACTATTAAAGACTATCCCAGAAGTAAGAGATGAAAAACTACAACTCTTGGTAGGAGATATTGCAAAGCTGCATTGCAGACTATTTACCATGCTTTCCTATACACATTTTAGAAACAAATCAAGCAAGCTCATTATCCTCAATGCGTTTTCCTCAACTACTTCTTCCTTATTAGAATAGGAACTCAGGTTCAAATAAGCACATCTCTAAGCAGGATATGTATTGTCCTTGCCAATAAAATTATGCAAACACAAGTTTTAAAATTTATTAAGCACATGTTATTTGAAAATTCTGCTATGCACAATACAAAATTGAAAAACAGAAACAAAACAATAATCCAATTTCCAGTATTTCCTGTAAGAAACTTGGAAGTTTTCACAATATCTTAAGTAAAAAGCTGAACAAACTGAAAACAAAAACAGAAACAAAACTATTTCTTAGATCTGTAAGAGAAATGAGCCCCCCCACATTGAAGACGTGTTTACAGACCGTGGACACAGAATCACAACTTACCTGAGCAGAGTTGAAATGTCCTCAGAAGCCAGTGTCTAGGTAGGGAAGCCTGAATTGTAATTGAAGAATTGCTGGGGGGTGCCTGGGTGGCTCATTCAGTTAAGGTCTGCCTTCAGCTCAGGTCATGATCCCAGACTCCTGGGATTGAACCTCTTGTAGGATCCTTGCTCAGCGGGGAGTCTGCTTCTCCCTCTCCATCTGCCCCTCCCCCTGCTTGTGTGCTCTCTCTCTCTCTGACAAATAAATAAATAAAATCTTAAAAAAAAAAAAAAAGAATGGCTAGAAGCTCAGTGTGGAAATGTCAGAGATAAATTTTCCAGAGGAATCCATTCATCAGGGAACCCCCATATTTCTGTGAATTTTACTTCCTGGGGTTCTACCAGTTCTCTTTCACATGGTTTTACAGTGAATGTCAGAGAAAAATGCCCTTGTGCTTCCACCACAGGAATGCCAAAAAGAACCATTTTGAAGTCGGCCAGTCCATTCTGCAGTTCTTAAGAAGGTCTGTTCTCAGGAGAAACTATTTAAATAGAGCCTAAGATTCTGGGGTTTTATTGGAACCTAGCTGACCTGGGTGAAGGGAAATACCCAACTTCTGCTCTGTTTACCCTTGTGGGAGAAGGAAATTTCCCAACTCTAGCCCATTTAGCCATTCTGTCCCACCTCCACACTGTTTTCCAAAGTGACTGTACGAACTTGTACTCCCACCAGTAGTGTAAGAGGGTTGCCCTTTCTCCACAACCTCTCTAACATTTGTTGTTTCTTGCCTTGTCAGTTTTTGCCATTCTAACTGGTGTAAGGTGGTATCTCAGTGTGGTTTTGATTTGAATTTCCCTGATGGCTAATGATGATGAACATTTTTTCGTGTGTCTGTTAGCCATTTGTATGTCATCTTCAGCGAAGTGTCTGTTAATGTCTTCTGCCCATTTTTTGACTTGATTATTTGTTTTTTGGGTGTTGAGTATGAGAAGTTCTTTATAGATCTTGGTTACCAGCCCATTATCTGTAGTGTCATTTGCAAATATCTTCTCCCATTCTGTGGGTTGCCTCTTTGTTTTGCTGACTGTTTCCTTTGCTTTTCAAAAGCTTTTTATCTTGATGGAGTCCCAATAGTTCATTTTTGCTTTTGTTTCACTAGCTTTTGGAGATGTATCTTGAAAGGAGTTGCTGTGGCCAATGTCAAAGAGGTTATTGCCTATATTTTCCTCTAGGATTTTGATGGATTCCTGTCTCACCTTGAGGTCTTTCATCCATTTTGAGTTTATCTTTGTGTATTGTGTTAGAGAATGGCTGAGTTTCATTCTTCTGCATGTGGCTTTCCAATTTTCCCAGCACCATTTATTGAAGAGACTGTCTTTTTTCTATTGCATATTTTTCCCTGCTTTGTCGAAGATTATTTGACAATAGAGTTGAGGGTCCATATCTGGGCTCTCTATTCTGTTCCATTGTTCTAAATGCCTGTTTTTGTGCCAGTACCATGCTGTCTTGGTGATCACTGCTTTGTAATATAGCTTGAAATTGGGCAACATCATGCCCCCAACTTTGTTTTTCTTTTTCAACATTTCCTTGGCAATTCTGGGTCTTTTCTGACGCCATACAGATTTTAGGATTGTTTATTCCAGCACTTTGAAAAATGGCTTCTTTACAGCATTCCTTTTAATTAGCACAACATGGCTAGCAATCAAGAAAAAATTATAAGACATACTAAAATTTGAAAAGATAGAGCAAGCATCGGAAACAGACTCATATATGGAAGGGATGTTGAATTATCAGATTAGATGTTCAGAAGAACTTGATTAATATGCTAAGGACTCTGGTAGATAAAGTAGACAGAATGCAAGAACAGATGGACAATGTAAACAGAGAATTCCTAAGAAAGAAATAAAAGGAAATGATGGAGATAAACTCTGTAAGACACGTGAAGACATGCAATTAATGAGCTTATTGGTACACTGGGCATTGCTTAAAAAAAAAAAAGAATATCTGAGATAAATGGGAACCTCTCAAACTGAAAAGCAATAGGAAAAATGACTGAAAAAAAAAGAGAAGAATATTCAGAACTGTGGGACAAGTACAGAAGGTATAACATACATGTATTAGAGATACCAGAAGGAGAATAAAGAGAGAGAATGGAAGAAATATCTGAAACACAGAGTGAGAATTTCCCCAAATAATATCAGGCACCAAACCACAGAACCAGGAACCTCAGAAACACCTAGCAGTAAAAATGCCAGAAAAATGACACCTAGCCACGTTCAAACTACAAAGACACCAAAGATAAGGACAAAATCTGAAAGAAAACAATACCTTACCTATAGAAAAAAAAAGGTGAGTATTGTATCTGACATCTCAGAAACCATGCAAACAAGAAGACAATGGAATGAATTATTTAAAGTGCTGAGAGAGAAAAAAAGAAAAAAATACATATATAATTTTAAACCCTGAAAAATTATCCTTCAAAAGTAAGGGAGAAATAAATACTCTGATATGAACAAAAATTTAAGGAATAAGTTGCTAGTAAATGTGGCTCGCAAGAAATGTTAAAAGAGATTCTATAGAGAAAAGGAAAATGATAGAGATCAGAAAGTCAGATCTACATAAAGGAAGGAAGAGTATGGGACAAGAAATAAATGAATTTAAGAACATTTATTTTTCTTCTTCTTAACTGACCTAACAGATAACAGTTTGTTCAAAATAATAACAATGTATTTGAATATGCATGACCGTATAGAAGCTTGTGACAAGATGTCCAACCTCAAGTCACTAGGGACTTACAAATAAAACAATAAAGAGATACCACTACACACCTGTCTGAATGGCTAAAGTCCAGAACTATGACACCACCAAATTCTGGCAAGGATTTTGAGCATCATAGACTCGCATTCATTATTGGCGGAAATGCAAAATGGTCCAGACACTTTGGAAGATAGTTTGGCGATTTCTTAGAACACAAAACATACTCTTACCAAATGATTTGGCAGTTGTCCCCCTTAGTATTTACACAAAGGATTGAAAATTTATATCCACATAAAGCTCTGCACATAGATGTTTATAGTAGCTTTATTCGTAATTGCCATTACTTGATAGCAACCAAAATGCCCTTCAGTGGGTTAATGGGTAAATGGACTGTGGTACATCCAGAAAATGGAATATTATTCAGCATTAACAAGAAATGCACTATCAGACCATGAAAAGTATAGAGGAAATTTAAATCTTAAATGGGTATTACTAAGTGAAAGAAGCCAATCTGAAAAGGCTATATACTATATGATTTTCAAGTAGATGACCTTCAGGAAAAGGCAAAATTTTGGAAACCAGAAAAATCAGTGGGCTCCAGGTGTTAAGAAAGAGAAGAAGAATAGGTGGGCAGAGAGGATTTTTAGGACAGTATTCTGTAGGATACTATTATGGTGGATACATATCATTATACATTTACATATACATTATACATTTGTTCAAACCCATAGAATGTACACCAACTCTGCCCTGAACTCAACTCTGAAGTAACTATGGACTTTGGATGGTAATGATGTGTCAATGTAAATTCACCAAAGTTCATTAATTGTAACAAATGTATCACTCTGGTGGTGGATGTCCATAATGGGTGAGGTTAGGCTTATGTAGCAAGAAGGAGTATTTGGAAAATCTCTGTACCTTCTGCTCAGTATTGCTATGAATTTAAAACTACTTCAAAATATGTCTATTTAAAAATAAACAGTAAATTGTGTCTACATTTGTCTTCCTTTAACACCTGTTCGATTTTGTCTTCTTTTTTCACTCTAAATCCTATACTCCATGACCTAGGATTATAATACACTGGTTACTAAATTTAACGTCAAATGCTGTTGCATGATGTGATGAATGTCTTGGGATATTTTTATCTTGTTGCCTTATTTCTTTAGCAAATATTTCTGATGGATGTTGCAAATAACATGTTTTGCTGTATATGATGAAATAAGTAAATTAGAAGATTAATATATTTTAGGTTTTTATATTAATCACATTAATTAGTCTTTACAACAACTTTATGATTTCTTTCTTTAGGTTTTACAACAACTTTATGATTTCCTTCTTTAGGCTTTCTTTCATAGGGTATGACACCATTCCTTCAGTTACCTGAGTTCCTACCCTAGTTCTGCAGCCATCCTATTAGAATTAAGAATAAAACTGGATCCTGCTTCTCTTATGAATGGTCTCAGTGAGTTATTAATGTCACCATTTTTTACCTTGGGAAAAATAATGGGCTATGTAAAAGAGAGGGCGAGGTCTTGCAGGAGCCTGTACCAACTGCCTCCAACAGTCACAGTTGCTAGGCAGAGCTCATAAACAGTAATCCAGGGCACACAGCTTACTTTATAACCAGAATGTCTTTGATGCTCAAAGCCAGATAAAAAGAGACAACATGGGGATACTTTGGGCATTCTCTCCACGAGAGAAACTGTGGAATGTACACTTGGCCATCTCTTAAAGGTGTGACTTTTGATCTTGGGGTCATGGGGTCAAGCCCCATTTTGGACTCTGAACTCAGCAGGGAGTCTGCTTGGGATTCTCTCTCCCTCTCTCTCTCTCTTATAAATAAACCTATAAAAAATAAAGAGAATAAATACTCAAAACGCCTCACTTTGTAATTATTTCATTACATATCTCTATTATCTATACTCTTTAGGTTATTTACTTCTCTTGTATATCTATGACAGAGATACTATATAATTTAGTATTACTCTATATCTTCTTTAAATACCACATTTAGTAATGTCACATTTATGGCTGTTTAACCACTTTTGTGTAGGACCTACTTTGCAGTTATTTCCCATTGAATTCTTACTATTTCTCTACACAGGGTCTTCCTTCAACTATCTCCCACCTTGGTGTGGGATTTAGTTAATCTGACTGCTTTGTGGAAGCCTAATTTGAAATTTCTGCATGGAGATAATTTTTTTTTTTTAAATCAGGCTATTTCAGCCAAAGCAGAAACCACATATTCCTTTCTTTATGAACCCCTTATACTCCAAACAAACCTGGTTTTCCAGAATTGTTGAGCTAGCATGAAATCAGCACAGTACAATAGTCTCTAAATTGAACTTGAATGGACTTCATATTTCATTCATTTTCCAGATTTCCTAGAAAGAAATGGTAGAAAAGGAGTTAAGCAAATACCTCATTTTTTTTTTCTTCTCCAGTGTATCAAATTTACCCAACAACAACAACAACAAAAATGTCTGTAAAGCTGTTCCTTTAGCACTAACTCTGTTTGTGTCATGGAATCCCTAAGCTTCTACTCATATTGTAATGTTAGCTAACATGCTTTCAAAAATTGGCCACATCCAATGATGTTTCTTAATAAGAATGTTCTATTAGTCTCATTTATAAAGGGTGTTTTTCTTAGCAAAACATAATGAAATAATTGCCTTTGACAGTGTTTAGTGAGGGAACTTTTACTGGGGTAAGTGCTATGAAAAGATGGGGTCAGATTTTAGATTCATTTGTCATGTTGTCATGGAACATTACAAATATTTATGGTGGGCGCCTGGGTGCCTCAGTTGGTTAAGCGACTGCCTTCAGCTCAGGTCATGATCCTGGAGTCCCGGGATCGAGTCCCACATCGGGCTCCCTGCTCGGCAGGGAGTCTGCTTCTCCCTCTGACCTCCCCCCTCTCATGTGCTCTCTCTCTCTCTCACTCTCTCTCTCAAATAAATAAATAAAATCTTTAAAAAAATTTAAAAAATAAAAATATTTATGGAGAAAAATTTTCTTTGAGTTAATGTAACCTGGTGAAAATAATTTTTAAATTATTATGGTACCCTTCTCAGGTTGTACAAAATGGTAGGATACATCCAAGTAGATGTGCTTATTCACTAGGGCTAAGCATACATATACACATATGCCTACACACACATATACATGTACTTTAAATACAAGAGATTATTTTTTATTCTTTGATCTGTATGTTTATATTTCTATCACAGTTATATAATAACCAAAATATGAGGATATTATTAAGTATCTTTAGTAAGCCCCATATGCATGCTTTATGTGGGGTATGTGTGCATATATGTGTGTTGTGGTTGTATGTGTACATTATTTGTGGAAAATCATATATTTGATGTATTTGTTGAAGCCCACTTAATCTTATGAAAGTGAAATTTCACCGGCACTTCTGTGGAAAGAGAAGCTCATCTTATCATGAAAAATCTTACTATATCTTATATATATAAGCTTTATAAAAATGAATGACCTCATAATAGAAATACGAGCAATTAAATAAAATACCAATTTATTTGCTAAGCAGTTAATATTGGAAAAAAACCAAATATTTTTATATTTCCAATGCTATTTTTCTAACTGGTATATGCGGGCATTTTAAAAGTCATTGTCTCATTTTTTAAGTTCAAAGAAACATCTTAAAGCTCACCATAGTGGTACTCTTGCTTTCCAGAAACAAACAAAATACATATCAAAAAAGTGCAACTGGGGGCACCTGGGTGGTTCAGTCAGTTTAAGCGTCTTATTTCAGCTCAGGTCATGATCTTGGGCTCCTGGGATTGAGCCCCGTGTGGGGCCACTCGCTTAGCAGGGAGTCTGCTTGTCCCTCTCCCTCTGCCCCTCCCCCACACACTGGTGCTTTCTCTCTCTCTTCCTCTCAAATAAATAAAATCTTAAAAAAAAAAAAACTGTGACTAAATTTTACTGTTTCAAGTATTTTTATCATAAGAACTTTCAAAAAATAATAATACATATACATCTTTACTCTTTCCTTTATATTTCCTCATTATTAAAAAAGAATAAGAATTAGTCACTGATATATATCAACCTTATAATGTTTACATTATTTTGTTTTGTTTATAAATAGTTTCGACCTCACCCTTAAGGAAATTATTACATAAATGATAAATTTAGCACAGGTATAAAATGAATACTTTAATGTATATTTTTAAATAAATATCAGAAAACAGACATCCTCAAATAGAAGAAAAAGACCGAAGTGAAACATTCACAAGTATGGTCAAGTAATTGATTATATTTTTATTTAAACACATTTCAATAGAAATATATCTATATGTCTGTCTAAACATGTATACTTTATAACAAACTGTCCAAACTCTACTTAGAGAATGCGCAATGACATTAACAACTGGAAACTTGGCTGGCATTCAGCTCACAGATGGAATCGGTACTTTGTGTGGCAAGTGTGGTATGTTTGCCACTCCATGTTTCTACCTATCATTTCTCTTCAGTCAAAAAAAGAACTGTATACCTGAGTGAAGAAGTGTCACCATACTACTATATACTATATCTGGGATGTGAATTGTAAAGATGAAATCAGAAAATATACTGTGAATGGTAGACTGTGAATAATATTGGCTTTGCTTATTTGTGTTGGTCAAAGAAGAAATACAGAGTAAGTCAGATTTGTGCAGGAATAATTATTTTTCTTATATTTCAAAGACAACACCATAAGAGTAAGGTAAAGTATTTAGTCCAGAATTAAAATTGTTGCATGCCTGGTATTCACAGGAGAATTATCTAAGGATTAGACATGTCACCATGACTTCCAACTTAACATCTGATAGGGAAACTTCATCAGTATGCAAATGGGGAGATGGGGTGTCTGATGTAATAAATTCTTTATATAACATGTACTGAAAAGACCAAGATCTCTCTCTCTCTTTTTTTTTTTTTTCGTTAAGTGTCTGCCTTCAGCTCAGGTCATGATCGTGTGTCCTGGGATCGAGTCCCACATCGGGCTCCCTGCTCAGTGGGAAGCCTGCTTCTCCCTCTCCCACTCCCCCTGCTTGTGTTCCTTCTCTCACTGTCTCTGTCTGTCGAATGGATAAATAAAATCTTAAAAAAAAAAAAATCTCTTTTTAATCAACAGTTGAGACAAATGAAAAATAAAGGGTGAAAGAAAATAAAAATTGAGAATTCTTATACTACCACATAAAAAAGTTGACATTTATAAGGTCCTGTAGAAACAGAGCAAAATTAGTGTATGATAATGTATAGATACTTTTTAAACATATGTTTGGTATTTTTTAAGATTTTATTTATTTGGCAGAGAGAGAGCACAAGCAGTGGGAGCAGCAGAAGGAGAAGGAGAAGCAGCCTTCCCGCTGAGCAGGGAGTCCAATGAGGGGCTGGATCCCAAGACTCTGGAATTGTGACCCAAGCTGAAAGCAGACGTTTTACCATCTAGGCCACCCAGGCGCCCGCTTTTTAAGCATTTGATTTAATTCTGGATGAAATACGAAATAAATATAAAATATTTGGACTTTGTAAGGCAAGAAATAAAAATGAGTTGAAAGCATATCTCAAGATAAAAAGTGGTTTGATATAACAAGATAGTAATGAAACAAAAGATCAGTAGCTAAATTAAATCTACCCTTTGAGATGGTGAAGAACATAATTATTACTGTACAAAATTGAATCAGAACTGTAAAATAAACAATACAGTAAATAAGAAGGAAATGTTAAGAGGACAAAAGACACTTTAATATATTATACATGTGCAAGACCAAGGTAAAAATAACCAAAGAATAGTAGATAGAAATTATTTAAAATAAATGCAGCAAATGCTGCAAATGTAACAAATATTAAATTATAAAATGTGCTTAAATTGCTTTTTGAATAGCAGTCATCAATTTTGCAGACAGATTTTAAAACATGAATTTACATACGCTATTTATTGCAAATCCTATTGATCACATGAATCTGTATAATATCACAATTTTAACAATCTTTTAAAATTGATAGATTGAAAATAATTTAGATCAGTTACTATGTAGTTTTCTTTACCATACACCTTATTAATTTAATTAGAGCAAATGAGAAGGTTGAAATAATAATTTAACTTTTTTAATGTTTAAGCTGTGTATTCTGCAGGCAGTAGAAAGTTTAACATAAGTAATTATCAAAAGTATGATAAATACATTATATGATGAGTCTACAGTTTTTACAAGAATTCACTATATAGCTTCTATGGTACTGGTTTGGGAAATGCAAGGTGGATTTTGGACTTAGAAAATCCAATCCTTGTACAAGAATAAATGAACCTTTGCCTTAGACTTGAAGGAGTATCATTTTATTTACTCTATCTAAGATTTATTTTATTTATTATTTTTGGGGGGGAGGGGCAGAAGGAGAGGAGAACAGAGCACCAAGCACAGAGCCTGACTCAGACTCGATTCCAAGACCCCGAGATCATGACCTGAGCCGAAATCAAGAGTCAGACACTTTAATTGACTGAGCCATGCAGGCACCCCAGAATATTATTTCATTTAAATAGGAATATGAAACCAGTGTCTTTAGAAGAATGAATATGTTTTGTTAGATATGGACCTCTCTACCCTTTCTAAATTATATTGTCAGATATGCACACTTATAAAGATGTTAAATCAGAAACAAAAAATGAATATATAAGATAAAAAACAATTAAAATAGTTATTATGGTCTAAATATGTTTTAAACCAGAAAATTGTGTGTGAAGTCTCTTTTGAGTTATTTCTTACAATTTTGTGCTCTATGGAATAATGTTAGCATAATAATTTGCCAGAATCGAGCTCTTTGTAACTCAGTGTTTTACGCAACTGGAAATTATGAAAAAGTTATCCCGTTCATTGTGGGAAATAAATATTTTTAAAAGGATTTTATTAAAGACATTTAATAAAATATTTAATGGAATACCTCTTATTTTAGAGTGTTTTTTTGTCAATATTGGCCAGCCCTCTAAATTGTGGAATAAAGTATAAGTTCATGTGCATCCATATCCCAAAATCTTAGCTGGCTGTGTAATTTTGTCTCTTATAATTTTTTAAGATTAATATAGATAAAAGCCTCAACATAATATATTAAAAAGCATATATAATTATAATGAATCCCAAAAGTTAATTGATAACCTCTAGGGGATAGTCAGTAGAAATGAGTTAATATGGTTAAATATTAACTTAATTTGACATGGTAAAACATCTTAGTCATTGAATACTATCTGTAGCTGAAGAAATATTTCAATTTTACTTGCTTAGTACTATAACTTTGCTTTTATGTAAATTACAAACTCTTGGGGTATTTTTAAAAGACATTAATTTATTAAATCAAAACCAGTTGAAATATGTTCTTTCAAAGGCATTTTTTTTTCTTAGAGCCATTTTAAATTCACAGAAAATTTGAGAGAAAGGTATAGGGAATTCCCATATATTCCGTGTCTGCACACATGCATAGCCAACCACACGATCAACATCCCTACCAGAGTGGTACATTTGTTACAACGGATGAACCTACATTTCCACATCATTATCCTCCAAAACCTGTAATTTATCTTAAGGTTCATTCTTGGTGCTGTACATTCTGTGGTGGTGTACATTCTTTGGATTTGGACGTATAATGACATGTATTCATCATTGTAATATCATCCAGAGGAGTTTCACTGCCCCCTGCCCTGTTTTTTCCTCCTCTCAGCCCCACCCCCTGGCAACTACTGATCTTTTTACTGTGTCCATAGTTTTGTCTTTTCCAAAATTTTACGTAGTTGGAATCATACAATATGTAGTCTTTTCAAACTGGCCTCTTTCAGTTAAAAATATGCATTTTAAGATTCCTCTGTGGTTGTTCATGGCTTGATAGCTAATTTCCTTTTAATGTGGAGTAATATTCCATTTTCTGGTTGTACTGTAGTTTACTCATCCATTTACCTACTGAAGGTAGGTTAGTTGCTTCCAAGTTTTGGAAGTTATGAATAAAGCTGCTATAAACATCAGTGTGCGGTGCCTGGGTGGCTCAGTTGGTTAAGCGACTGCCTTTGGCTCAGGTCATGATCCTGGAGTCCAAGGATTGAGTCCCGCATCGGGCTCCCTGCTCAGCGGGGAGTCGGCTTCTCCCTCTGACCCTTCCCCCTCTCACGTGCTCTCTCTCTCTCTCAAATAAATAAATAAAATCTTTAAAAAAAATCAGTGTGAAGTTTTTGCTGTGGACATAAGGATCAGTTTTGGGGGGTAGATATCAAGGAGCACAATTGCTGGATCATTTGGGAATCATATGTTTGGTTTTACAGGAAACCACTACACTCTCTTCCAAAGTGGCTGTACCATTTTGCATTCCCACCAGCAATGTATATGAGTTCCTATTGGTTCATATCCTTGGTAGTATTTGTTGTTGTCAATGTCACAGATTTTGACCATTGTAATAGATATGGGTGGTATCTTATTATTTCTTTAATTTGCCTATCCCAGATGACATATGATGAGGAGTATCTTTTCAAATGCTTATTTTCCATTTGTATGTCTTCTTTGATGAGGTGCCCATTAAGGTTTTTGGCCCATTTTTTGTCTGGTTGCTTGTTTTCTTATTTTTGAGTTTTAAGAGCTCTTTTTATGTTTTTGATCACAGTCTTTTGTTAATTTTCCTTTTTGCAAATATTTTCTCCCTATCTGTGGCTTGTCTTCTCATTCTTCTGACAGTATGGTTGACAGAACAATTGTTTTTAATTTAAATGAAACCCAGACTGTCAGTTCTTTTTTTTCATGGATCATGCCTTTGATGTCATATCCAAAAATGCATCACTATACTCAAGGTCATCTAGATTTTCTCCTATGTTAACTTTTAGGAGTTTTATAGTTTTGCATTTTCATCTAGGTCCATGACCCATCTTGAATTAGTTTTGTACAGGATTTGAAGTCTATATTTAGATTTGTGTGCATGTGCGTATGTCCAGTTGTTCCAGCACTGTTTGTTGAAAAGATAATCCTTTGCTCCATGGTATTGCCTTTGCTTCTGGGTCAAAGAACAGTTGGCTCTGCTTATATTGATCTATTTCTAAGCATTCTGTTCTGTTTCAGTGATCTATTTGTCTCTCTTTTTGCTGATACTAACTGTATCAGAAAATGTTGATTACTGTAGCTTTACATTAAGACTCAAAGAGGGTAGTGTCAATTCTCCATCTTTGTTCTTCTTCAAAATTGTGTTGGCTATTCTGGGTCTTTTAACTTTCTGTATAAACATCAAAATCACTTTGTCAATATCCACAGAATAACTTGCTGGGGGTTTGATTGGGATTGCATTGAATCTATAGATCAAGTTGGAAAGAAACGACACCTTAACAATATTGAGGCTTCCTATCCATGAACATGGACTGTCTCCAATAATTTAGTTCTTTATGTCATCAGAGTTTTGTAATTTTCTCCATACAGATTTTAACACCTATTTATTTAGATTTATACCTAAGTATTTCATTTTTGGGCATGCTAATGAAAATGGTGTTGTATTTTTTATTTCAATATCAACTTGTTCATTGCTGTTGTTGAGGAAAGCAATTGACTTCTGCATATTAACCTTGTGTCCTGTAACCTTGCTAAATTGCTTGTTAGTCTATTAGGTTTTCTTTTTCAGTTATTTTGGATTTTCTACACAGACAATGTTGTCATCTGTGAACAAAAACTCTTTGTGTGTGTGTGCGCTTTGGTTTTTGTATTTAGAACACCTTTCATAAGCTATAATTAACATATATAGTTCAACAATTTAAAATAACTGATTTTTAGTATATTCACAGAGTTGTGCAACTGTCACCATAATCAGTTTTGGAACATTTTCATCATCCCTCAAGAACTGCACAGTTTTTGAGCATTTTCATCTTCCCGTGTCCATTTATCCCTGAGCAGTCACTCCCCATGTCCCTGCAATACTTCCCTTATCCCTAGTTTCAAAAACACTAATCTACTTTCTATCTATATGAATTTGCTTACTATAGATGCTTCATATAAATGGAATCCTTTTGAAATTTTGTTTCTGATTTCCTTCATGTAGCAGGATGCAGTCAAGGTTCATTCATGTTGTAGCATGCATTAGTATTTTAGTACTTTATTCTTTTTTCTTGCATTACTTGTGATAGCCAAAAAAAGTATAAACAACTCAAATGTCCATCAATGGATCAATGAATAAATAAAATGTGGTATATCCATTCCATGGAATATTATTTGACAAAAACAGTTTTCTATAACTTTTGCTTCTTTATAAATTACCAAATTGTTATAGTATCTAAAAAATATTAGCTTATTAAATGAAAACCAGTTGACAGTGTGATTTAGTTGAGTGTTAAAAGTGGTAAAACATGTATCCAAAAATATAAGCCATAAATTTATTAATATTTTATTTCATATGCATATGAAGTAGCCATGCAGAAATAACACTGTTCAGTTAAACTGGTTGTTTTAGGTTTTTTGTGATTACTTTTGATTTTAGATAAAACATAGGACAATATATTTAAACTTTTATTGTGAAAATCCTTAGATGTTTAGCTGGCCTCTATTATCTGTATATGCATATGCAAAAATGTAATTATATCATAAAAAATAATAGTCAATTTTAAAAAGGTTGAAACTGTCATCTAGAAATGTTGAACTATGCTACTACCTATGAAAATAGTACCTGACACAGACATACCTGATTGATGCTTGGGGAAAATGGTGGGAGTAATGATAAAGACTGAAGTATCACCATTCAGTAACCATGTCTAGAAGCAATGTCAGAATAATAAATATATAAATATAAATATATATATATATATATATATATATATATATATATATATATATAACAATTAATCTCTCTCTATATATATATAGAACAATGTGGATTGATCTTTATGCTCTATTTTTTTTTAATTATGTATTGTGGGGTATGTGGGTGGCTCATTTGGTTGGTCGTCTGACTCTTGATTTCAGCTAGGGTCATAGTCTCGGGGTTGTGGGATTGAGCCCCACATCTGGCTCTGCACTGGGTGTGGAGCCTGCTTGGGATTCTCTCTCTCTTCCTCTGCCCTTCCCCTGCCCCTCACTCACACGTGAATGCACACACACGCACACACTCTCTCTTAAAAATAATTAAAAATTAAAATTTTTTTAAAATTATGTATTGATTTATAATCTGTGTAGAATTATACTATATTTTTCTCTAATTAGAGATCTATTAATTACTGCAATTCTATATATAGGTGACACCACCTACATCATAGCATTGGATGAAAAACAAACATCAGTTTATATTCAGTTTATATTCATATTCATATATTCAGTTTATATTTATTTCAAAAAAAATTTTAATGATTTTATTTATTTATTTGAGAGAGAGCACAAGAAGGGGGAGCGGGTGAGGGAGAAGCAGACTCCCCGCTGAGCAGGGAGCCTGACGCGGGACTCAATCCCAAGACTCCAGAATCATGACCTGAGCCAAAGGCAGTCTCCTAACCAACTGAGGCACCCAGGCGCCCCTCTTTCAAAAATTTTTAACTTAAAAATAAATGTAATAAAAATTACCCCTTAAAATGTTCTTGCAAGATTAATTAAAAATGTTATCTCCTATAGTAACTTCGCTTAATTTTTATTTCTCTTTTTCTTGCCTTGATACTCATTTCATCTCTTATACTTCATTCATTTATTTAAATATGTATTGAACTCCTACTATGTGCAAGATCCCCCCCTGTGCAAGAGTCTGGATATATAAAAGTGAAAAATATAAAATACATATCTATGTAAATAGCTAGGTCGGTATATTAGTTTCCTATCAATACTGTAACAAAGATCCATAAAGTTAGTAGTTTAAAACAACACAAATGTATCATTCTAGAGTGCTGGATGTTAGAATTTTGAAAATAATCATAAGGAACTAAAATCTAGGTATTGGCATATTTTCCTTCTTGAGGCTGTAGTGAAGAATCCTTTTCTTTACCTTTTCTAGTTTCTAGAGGCTACCTGCATGCATTTGCTCACAGCCACTTCTGTCTTTAGAGCCACCTGTGTAGAGTCTTCAAATCCATCTCTCTTGCTCTCCCTCACTCTCAGTCTTGCTCTTCTCTCTTTTGCTCTGACCTCTGATTAGTCACATGGTTTCTGACGCTCCTGCCATCCTCTTTCCCTTACAAAGACCCTTGTGGTCATATTAAATCCACAAAAATAATCCCCATAATCTTCCCATCTCATTTCAAAACCTTAACGTAATCCCTTCAGCAAAGTCCTCCCCCCCATGTAAAGTAACAAATTCATGGATTCTAGAGATTATAAATGGACGTCTTCTGTGGGGGAAGCATCTTTTTGTCTATTGCAGGAGGTATGTCTATTTCTCTGTTACAACTTGCACTTATAATATATGTGTGCATGTTGAATGGGATAAAAATGTTCAATATTGTAATGTTGGATTTAACAGAGACCCTGTACATACTAAAAGAAGTTAATATTAAATTCCATAAACCTTGCTAAAGATTTTAATAGAAGGTTCTTCATAATATAAACACAGATTTTGTTTTTGTATGATCAGCATAGATAAATGTCTATTTTTATGAAAACATTTTGTTATAGAATATAAGACAGAGACAAGTACATAAAGCAGAAATTTGCACCATAATTAATATTTTAAAAAAGGATCACCCACGTAACCACTGCACACTAGAGAACCCGATAAGAAGAGAACTTTGCCAGCGCTGTAGAAACATCTGCATGTTGCTTCCGGGGCGTAATCTTTAGAGATAACCGCTACCCTACCTTCTAGTAATCATTTCCTTGATATTTTTAAGCCTTTGATATATGTCCCTGAACAATATATTCATACCTGCTTTTATAATATAAATCAAATGGCATCCTATATGTTACTATATGTCTTGCTTTCTTTGCTCAGAGTATGTTTGTAAAATCCTTCCATCATTTTGTATATAAATCTGGATTATTTGTGTGATTTTTGTACAGCATTGCACTGATTTCATTTATGATCCAACAGTATTAGAGTGGAGCATATTAAAAAGTACACATTGAAATAACACGATATAATAATCATGATGATAATCATGAAGAATTTTGTTGGCTGTCCTATCCCATTCTCTTCTATCACCAGTCTACATGACATGTTCTTCACTCTTAGGTTGAAGCAGCAGCCTTATCTGGGACATGTGCAATTTCTGTGGCAAAGGGAACAAGGAAAGGGGTTGAATTGGGTTTTGTCCTTTAAAGGTTCTTCCCAGGACTGACACAGAACTTCCACTACTAATCATAACCCAAGTAGGTCCCAGGCCCATATGTGATTTCATGGAAGCAGCGAAGTACAATTACTTTGTGTAGCCAGAGGGGCGAGACCTGGCAGGATCTCATGGACCACACTAATCAATTCTGTGACTGCAGCATTAATTAGTCATAAACACTCAATTTATTATTTCTGCTCACAAAATAATCCTCAGGTACATGGTCATTCTATATAAAGTACATTATTAATTGGTAACACTATTGGGAAAATGCAATTAGCAAGTTAAAATTTTGTGAGCCTAACTTAAAATGTGGGTGAAACATGCTGCTTGTATAGTAAAATTTAAAAGATAGAACATTACACTACCAGTATTGTGCTAAAAATAGGACTGCACATGCCAGAATATATAAAAATGATCTTACCTAAAAAAATCATTTACAAAATTAGAACTTTGGGAAAAAGCATGTTTTTATATTGTGACATTTCACATCATAGCATACTTTTTAAAAATGTTAGTACTTTAAAGTGCCTATAGAATATTTTAAATCAGGTGAGACTTTTGTGTCATTCAGTATGACTTAATGAAAGCGTTGTAGCATAAAGATGAGTTCCTTTTAGTTGCTTCCAAGCCTTAGAGGGTATCCTTTGAAAACAGTTGTCAGTTCTTGTATGAGTGTGTGTGCTGACAGTCTTTTCAGTGCTCCTTGTTAGGACTTCTTTTCTTTCCCTTCATGGATGTAGCGTATGAGCAGGAAAGTGGCACCAAAATTTAGTATTGGTATACTGGGCAAGAGCATTTATAGCAGTGTTTCCTTAAACTCAGCTCACTCCAGACATCAGCTTATTGTCATCTCATCTAAGGTCTATATTCCTAGAGCGGAGAAACACACCTTATGTCACCCTTCCAAACTCTGATCAAGGCATTTCAAAAAGCAAGCCCTGCCACATGCTAATGCCTTATCTTGGGAACCCCTGCATTTCAATTTCCCTAAGTCTTTGCAAGCACAGACTTCATTAATTGTTGGGCTAAGATGTCAAAGTGAAATTTCTCCCACTGGTTTGCCTTGAGCGGACCCAGGTATTAGAATTCTCTCCAATCCACTCTGCAAAACGCCTTTACAGCACTTTTCAAACCTTGGTGTGATAATGAAAAACAATTATAATAATAAAAACAAAACAAAACAAAACAGGGGCTTTATAGACAGATAGACTTGTTTGACTTGCCTTTTCTATACCTCATTTTCATTATTTGTAAATTGGAGATCATAATGATAATCATAGTTCCCAAATCTTAAGCTATACCTTTTGTCCAATGTCTTCATTTGCCTACTGCATCATAGGAATCAATTAAAAGTAATTGTTTATATCCGTTGACGAAATATCTCCCCCACCATTTTGTGAACTACATGAGAATAAAAGTTGCATTTTTTCATATTATCACCTTCCAAATCTATAGCAATATTTCAAACAGAATGCAATCTTTATGTACTATCATTAGACTCTAACAGATAACTGCTTTTAGCTGTAGCATATTCATATAAAAAATGGTATATGTTGGTTTTTGTAATGTTGAAAATTATTCCTAATAATTACAGCACAATTTTATAGCCAGACATTTTAATGCCAAAAATATGTTTCATGTTTCAGTATTTGGCTTTTTATTTGGCATTGTGGTCATTGACTTTAGGTGATATTAAGTATCTCTGCATTTACAGTGCAGTCATTATATGGTAGTATTTTGCATAGTTATTCATCACTTTGTTCATGCTAGGGCATTTTCACAATAAAGAATAGTTGTATAAAGTAGTGAGTTGGATGGTGGCCTTCCCCAGAACCTGTAAAGTTACCTTCTGTGGAGAAAATGTCTTTGCAGATTTATTAGTTTGCTAGGTCTACCATAACAAAGTACCACAGATTGGATGACTTCATTCATCCTCTTAAAAGTTTTGGAGCCTAGAAGCCCAAGACTGAGGTGTCAGCAGATGTGGTCTCTTACAAGGCCATCCTCCTTGGCTTTGAGATGGCCTCTTGGCTTAGGGATGGTCTTTCCTTTGTGTTTGTGTCTCTTTAGTGTCTCTCTGTGTGTACAGATTTCCTCTTCTGATAAGGATGCCAGTCAGATTGTATTAGGACCCAAACATATGGCCTCATTTTACCTTAATTACATTTTAAAGACCTTATTTCCAAATACAGCTACATTCTGGGGTATTGAGGATTAGGCCTTTAACATACGAAGATTGCAGGGACACAATTCAGCCCATAACAGCAGATGTAATTGAGTTAAGGATTTTGATATGAAGATTATCTGGGTGGGCCCTAAATTCAGTAACAGGTATCCTTCTAGGAAAAGGTAAAGAGGGGGATTTGAGGCCAAGGGAAAAGAAGGAGGCGATATGACTAGAGAGTCAGAGATTGGAGTGATGTGCCCACAAATCAAGGAATGCACACATCCGCCAGAAACTGGAAGAGGCCAGGAACAGATTGTCCCCTCGAGCCTTACATGGAGTGTGGTCCTGTCACATTTCAGAATTCTAGCCTTCAGAACTGTGAGAGAATACATTTCTTTCTTTTTCTTTTTTCATTTCTGTTGTTTTAAGCCACCAAGTTTGTGGTAATTTATTATGGCAGCCTCAGAAAACTAATACAGATTTGTAAATGTCTCTTATTCTCGGCACCTGTCCCTGAAGATTTAGAACGATTTTTCATAAACACCCTTAATCCATTTAATTGTTTCTGTAGAGTACAAGAAGGAAATTAGTATACAAGATATACAGTAATATACATATATATACGTGTATAATTGCAACAATCTATAGATGTCTTTATTTCATTTTGTGTCTTTTGCATTTGGTATAGGATAAATATTCAAGAAATTTTTAAATTCTTATTTTTAGCATCTCCAAGATGCTGGAGAAAATCAAGATTGTTTGAAAATATGTGTACAGAAAAGAAGTCTACAGTATAAATTTACAAGGATTTGCCAGTAACATATATATGCATATATCTATGTATTAAAATGTTTAAAATGCCGGGGCGCCTGGGTGGCTCAGTTGGTTAAGCGTCTGCCTTCGGCTCAGGTCATGATCCCGGAGTCCCGGGATCGAGTCCCACATCGGGCTCCCTGCTCAGTAAGGGAGCCTGCTTCTCCCTCTGACCCTCCCCCCTCTCATGTACTCTCTCTCTCTCTCATTCTCTCTGTCTCAAATAAATAAATAAATAAAATCTTTAAAATGTTTAAAATGCCAATGCATAATGAATATTTAGTTCTACATGTGAAAAATACCACTACCCTTGTTTGTTAAACTCAATTTGCTAATATTGTTAATTATAAAATTTCATTATCTAGTATAAATAAATCTAAAATTACTTGCAGTTTATTGTTATAAAGATTTGCTTTGTTGGAAATACACGGGTAACTTTCATGTTAAGAAAGTATTCACCATGAACAATCTTTTCACTGAGGAAGATGATGTCCCAAGAATTTAGGCCATAGTAATGATGGATTCTCAGATTTATCGAGTTTCTTTTTAAAGAACATTTCTCTATGACTAGAATAAATTGTCTGGCTACTATTTAGAAAATAAGAAAAATATTAAAATCCACTTCTAAATCATTAGAATTGGTATAATGTTGTTGCTTTGTATCAATTTCAGAAGTCAGAGAATAATAAATATAAGGAAAAGCAAGTCTTGAAAAATAAATGGTACTGAAAACTTAAGCACAGTTTTGTGAGATATAAAGAGAAATTATTATATCGCAATACCTGGATATCAAAGATAAAAGTTTCTATTTTAGTCATGTTGGCTAGAGCATCTGAAAACTCCATATGGGGCCTCTGGGCACAGCAAATACATTCAATGAGCCAGACCTTCGGTAAATGATTCTTAGTGAAAATAGAACTATTAACAGAGACATGATAATTTGTATCCTACCACTAGTGCTGTTTTCCTTCTGGGCTTCAATAAATTATCATCATGATGTTAACAAGCAAGGTGTATTTTGATTTTGAAAATACAGAATAAAAATCACATGAAGTCGACAGATTTTTCTTCAGTGCGAGTCACATCAACTGCTTTCTCTTAGTGGGATCGCTGGGGTCCAGAATCTTGTACTCTGATTACAGCTGTTGCTTCATTCAGAGGTGCTCAGCAAGACCTTGCATTATTCTTTAGTGTTCTTTTTTCTCACTTTTGTTCAAACCACCTCCCAGAAAATCTTGAAAAATCACTTTATTCTTTCAGTATTTTTAACAGGTTACAATTTCTGAATCCACAGATTATCAGGAATGCCCCCAATTCAATTTAAGGATTGTCAAATCAATTAGTTAATTAAAAATAAATCTCTGCGTATTGCTGGTGGCGGGGGTGCAGAGGTCATTCTGGGACGGTTTATAGTGAACAGGCAAGAATGGAGAGAACCCTGACTTGAGGTGCACCCTGCCCTGAAAGCCTTTTGTAACTATCCACATGGACTGTTTATCCATAGTCCTGGAGGCAGTCGATTCTCTCCATGGAGGGAGAGATAGTATCTTAATGAATGTTTTCCCATCTCTGCATATTTTTGTAAGTTTGACTTTATGATCCTGATAAAATTGGAGGATGTGACATTTCATCATTTCAAAATTTATAGGCTATTTTTGTGGTATTTTGCGATAGTATTTATGTAAACTATTTTTCGAATTTTGTTGCTAGAAAACTTGTAGAGTGGCTATAAGTGTGTGTGTATAAATGTGATGTGTTGTCATTTGACACACTTTTCTGTTTCCTGTAAATTGTTCTTCCATCAGGAGGCACAGCCTGTCTGGTGTCTCCTTTCATGAATCTAACAGCTGCTGGTGATCTTCACTTAGAGCCATTAATTCACCAGCAGTTAAAAATGATGCTATTTTAATTCCATCATTCTTTCCTCACTTATTAGCAGATATTTTTATAAAGAAAAACATCCCTTCAGGGCTCTAGCGATTAACTGAACATAATAAAGGACATAAGAGCCACGTGCCCCCTGACAGGACAAAAACGATCACATTAGTTACAAGCACGTATTTCTTTACCGTGGACAGTTCACCGCTCCCGCTCACCCCCTGCCCAGCCCCTTTCCCCCACGCTGCTCCCGGTACAGTTAGGATGCACGGATGTCCCCAAAGTATGAGACACTTTGCTATGATCCAATTCTGCTTTCGTGACAATGGTAAGTATAAGTATTAAGTGTTTCCTGGATGCCCTCTGGAACTTCTGTGCAGTTAATGAGGGAAGATTTCAAAATTGTGAACCATGAGCCACCCAAGACTATAATTCCACGATTATTCCATCATTTGAATCTAACAAGAGCATTGTAATGTAGGTGAGACTGTTATCATCATCTCTGTTTTACAGATGAGGACGCTGAGGCTTTGAGGTCAGCCTGCTCACGGACAAGAGAGCTGGGAAGCAGCAGGGCTAGAATTGACATCCAGGTCTTCCTCAGAGCCTTCCAGTCCTTTCCTTCTCCTCATTATTTTCCTTTCCCTTCACCCTAACAATCACCTCCATTCACTTGTAAATGGACAAAAAAGAAAAAGGAAAACATCCCTTTACCAACCACATGGTTACCAGTGGTATCAGAAAGGCAGGATAAGTGCTTGATTCCTTCCTATCAATGACTAGTTTTCAAAATAAACATTTGCTTATTTAAAACCTTCATGAGTGAACAATTAGTAGTTTTTATAAACCTCATTATGAACTCTTGCCTATAAATGAATTTAATGGATTTCTACCCACTCAGGTTATTCTCCTTTTTGATCCTCAAATTTTCTCAACTTCTCCTCATAGGAGCCTCTTCAGTTTAGTTAAATTCTTTGGACACATCCCCAGTAAGTCTTTGGTAGCTTCCAAGCTATCTGGTATAACGATGTTCCAGGTTGAAGTTATGTATCTCCTTCCGTATACCAGAAGTCAGACAGATCTCCAGAATGAACTGCTTACTTTGACTGGGCAACTGTATCTGGACACCAGAATCTGGGTGCTAGGGATGCTTGTTACTACTTTGTACCTTGTTTCTGCAAACTTCAGAGAACAGAGCTATGAAAATAGATACATAGCTGATAGATCTCTGATCTATTTGACATAGATACATAGATGAAATAAGTCAAGAGTCCATACCGAGTTTTCCAATTCAAATTCAGCTGTTAAGAGTTTTTGCATAATCGATTTATTTTACATCTTTACATTTCTCCTGCTTTTCAGCAACATTAGAAATAATTTAATTAGAGTAACATTTGCTTTACTCCACAATGTGCATAAAAGAGCTCAGCAATGCAAAAACAAAAGAAAAACCAATAATAAATCCTGTAAAAGGTTTAAGATTATTTTTTGATAGTTCTTTCTGTCCTTAGGTTGTATCTCGCTATAAACATATAGTCAGATTGCTATGATTAATGTCACTTGGAATCATTCATCCGTGTTTGTGTATGTGTCTGTTCAATAACTAGACACATTTATAAATTCACTTTTTCATTTTTCCTTCTGATTTTTTTTGTTTCTTTCTCATTCTATTTGTGTAAAATATTTTGCATGGGTTTCCAGTCAAAAAGCAAAGCAGAGAAAAATGTGTATAATATAGATGTATTACTTTTCTCCTTTTTTTTCATCTATGATACCTGGGGATCAAATCATAATTATATACAAGAGTACTCATTCTTTGGTCGAGCTGTGATTTCAGAGATATAGCACACTTTATTCAACTGATTCTTCATTGGAAAAATTTTGGATTATTGCTAGTTTTGTTCGGTCCCATCACATGGAGTGCTGCCATCATTTGCTTAGTTTTAAAAAAATATCCTTATCAAAAATATTTTTACTAGTGTATATTTTAGATATATTCCTAGAAGTTATATTGCTGGGCCAAAGGGTAAATAATTTAAAAATTTGTCACATTGTTGGTTCACAAGCTCCTTGGTGCTTCAAAGGTATGCTCTGAAACTGGTCCCTTTATTCAGAGGGCACGGAGAGACTGAAGAAAAAGGCAGGCCACTCCTGATTGGTAGGTGGCCGGTTTCATAAGCAAGGCAATTTACATATGAGGCTTGTCTTGGGTGGCTGCAAGATGAGTAGATCTCCACACCTGCCTCCAAGTCTTAAGTTTACGTAGAGTCCTTAATGGGGTTCAGTCAGGTGTACCTTTCGGATGGACTTAACACCACATTACTGGGCGCCTGGGTGGCTCAGTTGGTTAAGCGACTGCCTTTGGCTCAGGTCATGTTCCTGGAGTCCCAGGATCAAGTCCCACATTGGGCTCCCTGCTCAGTGGGGAGTCTGCTTCTCCCTCTGACCCTCCCCCATCTCATGCTCTCTATCTCATTCTCTCTCTCAAATAAATAAATAAAATCTTAAAAAAAAAGAAAAAAAAAACCACCACATTATTACCTCAAGTCCATGTCCTTCAGGCAGCCTCTGGGATCAGGCAAGGCAAGCAGAACCATATTCCAAGGACTGGGGAAGGGGGAGGATGTCAAGCCTCTGATCATCCAGATCTAGTTCATGGGTCAACTGGTGGTCACATCTTCTTGATGACTTCCTCCAACACACATATGCCAAATTACTCTTCATAGTGATTTTATCATTGTGTCATCCCACCAGCAATGTATGAAGGTTAATATTTAGCTGCCCTCTAGTTGGTTGAATATGTTGTTATAATTCTGACTTTTTGCCAATGGAAGAGGTGAGAAAATGGCATTTTAGTTTCTGGATTATTTCCATTTCTTTTTCTAGGAAGTGTCTTTTCCTTTATTTTTTAGTGTTGTTGAAGATTTTCTCTACTGTAGAGCTCTTCATTAAGCATATTAGCTCCTTGATATTTTAAGTTGCAAATAGTTTTCACAGTTTGGTATCTATTTATGGTGTCTTTTGTTATGCAAGTTTTTAAATGTAATCAAGGTTATCTCACTTTTTCCTTATTGCTTCTGGATTTTGAATTATAGGTTAAAATAATTTTTGTTCTCCATTTATATAAAGGCAACCAAGCTTTCTTCTGTTATGTATATAGTTTTATCCTTTTATATTTAAATTTCTGGCCATTTTGGAATTTATCCTCATGTATGATATGATGAACAGATACAATTTTATTTCTTCTCTTTACTGTCTCCAGTTATCCAAACACCACTTAAGAATACATTTTTTGTCTTTTTTCTAATATGCTATTTTCTCTTTTGGCCCTTTGTTTCTTCTATCTATTCTTGTACCCAAACACAATTTAGATTATTTAAAACTTTGGGCATCCTGCGGGCCTCTTCTCCTTTTTGCTTATTTGTTTTTCCTCAGGATGTTTTGGCCAATAATTACTTCCATTTCTTTGTTTTTTCAAATAAACTTTTGAATCCTATTCTTATGCTTCAAACAATTAAGAATGTGATTTTATTGGCATTGCCAAAACTGCTTAACTTATAGATAAGTCACATCTTTATGATGTGGGATCTTCCTATCCTAGGATGTAGTATTTGTTTTTTAGTACTGTGTATTACTTTTATGCCTGTCTATGATCATTTTTTCTAATTTTTCAAAGTAAAATTGTTTTATTATATGCCAGCATTATACAGTTGAAAGGCTAGTAAAAATTAAAAAGGCATTTAAAATAACATTTGAAAGTGATATATTAAAAAATGATATATTAAAAAAAGAGTTCAAGATGTGTATACTGCAAATAAAAGAACATTGCTGAGAGAAATCAAGACCCAAACACATGCAGACACACACCGTGATCATGTATTGAAAGATTCAACAGTATCAAGGTGGCACTTCTTTCCAAATTGATCTACACATTCCACTTAATCCCAATCTTTATATGTAATTAAGTATATAAAATATATTATCTTATACATAATTAATGTAAATTATATATAAATTATGTATAAAATAAATTATATATAATTAACAAAATTTATATTTTATAAAATGTTACTATTAATAAAATATATGATTTCATATTATTTTATATATTATATAGATTATAAATAAATATATATTTTTTAAATTTAGGATTTCCATTCATGACACATCTTTGAATTTCTTTTGTCTTACCATCATACAACACAGGGGAAATCCCCCAGCTCAGATCAACGCCTCCGCTCCCAACTGCCCAAATGCCTCCATCATTCCTTTTCCTGCTTTTTACATTCATAGATTTAACTATAGACAGGCAAGAATACAAAATCTAAGACATCTTGATTAATGAAATGCTTAATCAGTAACTGAAATATAGGTAAATTAGAGAAACAAGCAGAAAGCATGGCAACATTAGTGGAAATTTCCTTGAAAAGTTTAAGGATTGGAATGCTATGAAAAGCAAACCAATATATGAGAAGGTGAAAGAAAGAATGATCACTGAGGATTGAAAAACTTTATTGCCACTGATATGAGTATTAAGCAATCCTACTCTGCACGAATGAATTCCTAGTAGAGAATTCCAGTGCATTTTGCTACATCAATCATTTTATTTTATGATTACTCCACTAAACTTTTTTGAAGTTTCTTATCATTGAAAAACAAGAAAACCTTTGGTAATGACAAAGCAAAAGCAGAATGGAAGTCTTCGAAGTTAATGCTAATATGAATTGCAAATTATTTTTACAACAGCTTCATTCAATATGACAAGAAAAACAACAAAAATTTTAAATTGTGTTACTTGTTTTTATTGGTAAGATTTATCACCCTCTTGACTATTAGATGTTTTTAAGTTGAATAGACATTAAATGGAGTATGAATTATTAACAACTTACTGAAATTTATATGTGTAATCACAATGATGAAAACAATCTTTATGTTCCTCATGTAACCATGAACTGTCTTCTACAGAATTAAGTACTGATGAAAACTATTTTGATTTTGGTTTTGTTATATAAGTTTAGTCTTTTGTTATTCTCCAGTGGTTTAGGGTAGTTTGTAAATCTGTATGCTACAAACAACAAGTTGAAGCCAAAATAGAAGAGGGTAAAAGGATTTTTGCAAAAGGAAACTATGGATGGTAAACTATGACCAACACAAGAGAATTTATAAATTAAAGATTTATCTATAAGAGGTTTATGATTTCCAGTATTCATGGAACAATTCAAGACACTGAGGATAAGAAAGATGAATTAATAAGATTTTTTTTAACCTAAGGATTTTACAGTCTAGTAGGAAAGAGAGGCAGTGACTCAGGTGAAGTGTGATACATTTAACAATAGCAGTGTACTTAAGGAGCTTGGGAAAATAGTGAAGACTATGATTAAATTCGCCTGAGGGAAGCAAGAGAGCCAGGAAGGCTTCACAGAGAAGCAGGCTTATAGACAGTAAAGATGGCAATATCTTTAAATAGCAGCTGTGGTGGAAACTTTTGCAATGGAGAGGCACATTTTTCTACAGTCTTCAAAAATAAAAATAATAATGGATAAAGTAAAAATATGAATTGAATAAATTCTATCACTGGATGCTGTTACAAAAGTATTTAAAATGTAAGAATAAGCCTCTGTGGTTATCTAAAATAGTCATAATATTTTTACTGAGTAAAATATTTCTAAATATTAAATTTCATTTAACTTTAAGAAGGTAAGCTATTTCTACAGGTAAAATCACAGCCTTACTTTACTGTTAACTTATATTCAGTTTTCTTTTGTTTATTTTGCATTGACTCTTACATAGTATAAAAAACTGTCTTTCTGACTGAATATGACCTGATTCTTTTGAGCAGGTGTTTAAGCCTTTTGTGGTAAACTTAAATACCTCGTGTGGACTGAAATTACCTGAAGGGTTTGTGTTTCAGTATTAGGACCACAGATATGAAGGCTTTTTCTATTTTAATATTATTGAACGGGAAGGGGGATGCAAAAGCCAGGTTTGGCAGGAGAGCCGTTTACTGATGCTTCACGATTAGTCTCCCTTTCTTTCATTGCTTTCTATTTTCTCTGGAAAAAAAAAAAAAATGATTTCTCCTGTAAAGAGAAGATACTGGTAAAATGGAGATTAAAAAAAAAAAAAAAAAAGAAGGCAAATATATAACATTTCATTCCAGAACAATTACTTATTTATTTATTGGAATCTTTAAAAGTAGAGAATAATGCTGGGCTGCAGTTTTCTTTGAGGGAAGCTTTTTTAGTAACTGCAGTGAGAAGTATTCTCACATGTGCTTAAGTTATCATAGTTATTAATAGTTCTGAGAATTTCCCTGAGATTTCCCAGTATATTCAGTTAATGCTCAGATTTTTGCATACACATTGACTTGAATTTATTTACTAATCTGCAAATAATTATTAGAGCAGAAATTAAATTGTGATTCTAAAGTTGCACATCTCATACAAATTTACTATATTTATTTATTGTACTAGTAATGCATACATAGTTACCTTTTTTTTTTCAAATAAGAATCTACTTCATCCACCAATGCTCTTTGAAAGTCTGTTTTTCCAGTTTTAATATCATAGAGCTTTGTGGAAACCAATCGACCATGTATATGTGGTTCTATTTCTGAACTCTATTATGTTCCATTAACCTATATTTCTATTATTATTCCAACACCAAACTACCCTGATTTCTATAGGTTTATATAAATTATTGAAATTAGGTATTATGCATTTTCTTACTTTAATTTTTCAAAATTGGGCGCCTGGGTGGCTCAGTTGGTTAAGCGACTGCCTTCGGCTCAGGTCATGATCCTGGAGTCCTGGGATCGAGTCCCACATCGGGCTCCCTGCTCTGTGGGAAGCCTGCTTCTCCCTCGCCTTGTGTTCCCTCTCTTGCTGTCTCTCTCTCTCTCTGTCAAATAAATAAATAAAATCTAAAAAAAAAAATTAAAAAAAAATAATTTTTCAAAATTGTTTTAGCTGTTCTCACTTTCTTATAACCTTAGAAACTTCTTGAAAATTTCCTCAAAGAATGTCTACAGAGAATTTTGGGGAGATTGCATTGAATTTATAGATCAATTTTCTTAATTTATTTAGATTAATTTTTCTCAGGAATCTTTACTACTTTTAAGTGTTCAGGTGTCACATGTATTTTGTTAATCTTCTCCCTAAGTATCCTATGTTTTTATATTACTTTAAAAGGTATCGTTTTTCCAGCAAAGATATATTTATTTGCTGATATATAGAAATACAATTAATTTTTGTATATTGATCGGTGCTCTGCTGACATATTTACCATTAATTCTTGTAGTTTTTTATGTATTTTCTATAAGTTTGTTACAAATCATGTCAATTACATAGTTTTATTTGTTAAAATACTTATAGTTTCTTTCTGTATATTTGTCTTCTTTTTTTTTAAGATTTTATTTATTTATTTGAGACAGAGAGAGAGCCTGGACGCACAAGTTGGGGGGAGGGGCAGAGGGGGAGGGACAAGCAGACTCCCTGCTGAGCAGGGAGAAGGATGCAGGGATCCATCCCAGGACCCTGAGATCATGACCTGAATGGAAGGCAGATGCTTAACCAACTGAGCCACTCAGGCGCCCCTGTATATTTGTCTTCTTGTCTATTTTACTGTATGGGAACTTCAGGACAATGTTGAATAGAAGTGCCCGAGAACAAATATCCTTATCTAGTTCCTGATTTTATGGAGAAAACATTGAGGTTTTCACCATTAAATATAATTTTAAATGTAGGTATTTTGCAGGTATTCTTTATTAGATTGAGGAAATGTTCTTCTGTTTCTGGTTTAGTGAGATATTGTATTATTAATGAATGTTGAATTTTGTCAGATGCTTTTTGGCATCTATACAGATGATCATATGATTTTTTTCTTTTACTTTATAAATGTGGCAACTTCTATTGTTTGATTTCCATTCTTGGGATAAATCCAACTTGGTCATGGTATCTGTTTTATGTATTGCTTTCGATTTGCTAATGTTTCCTTTTGATTGCCATGTTTATGTTCCTGACTGTGGTATTGTTTTCTAGTAATATCTTTTTCTGCATTTGGTATAAGAGTAATGTCCTCTTTATAAATTAGTTGGGAAGTGTTCTGTGTTTGTTTTCTGAAAGAATTTATATATTAGATTTTCTCTTTCTTTCTTTCTTTCTTTCTATGTTATTTCTTAATTAAATTAGTTGATAAAATTCACCAACAAGTCATCTTGATCTAGACTTTTCGTTGTGGGAGTATTTTTAAAATATTGTTTTTGTTTCTTTAATATTTACATGTTTATTTAATTATGCCATTTGGAAGGTTTTGTCTTTTGTCTTTTAAGGATAATTAAATTTGCATCTTTATTTCTAATATTCATTCAAACCAAAATATTTTAAAAAATACTTTTGCATCTGATAAATTTTGATATATTTCATTAACACATGATGTTTTCTAATTTACTTTTTTGATCTGTGGGTTGTTTAGAAATGGCTATTTAATATCAAATATTTGGAATATGCCAAATTTGATTACCTTGTGTTTAGAGAATATACTTGGGATGATAGAGTTATATCAAACTTATTAGAATTTGTTTTATGGCCCAGAAGATCATCTATTTTAGAGAATATTCAGTGTATACTAGAAAAGTGGTCTATTTCAACAGTGATTGGTTATAGAGTACTATTACTGTTTATTATGTGAACTTTGTTAATAGGGCCATTCACATCTTCCAATTTTTGTCCTATTTTGGTCTGCTTGTTTAAATTACTCAAAGAATAGTGTTAAAATCTCTAACAGTAATTGCTAATTTTTTTCTTTCAGTTCTGTCAGATCTTTCTTTTCAGTTCTTCATTTATGTTGAAGTTCTATTATTAGCGACATACTCATAAATGATTTTTTTCTACATGTAAAAGATTTTTATATCATTCTTGTAAAATTAGTCTTTTAGTATATTGAAACACTCTGCTCTATATCTGTTCATATTGTAATGAACTTGGTTTTGCCCCATAGTAATATAGCTTTCCCTGCTGTCTTATGATTGATGTTTGCATGGTATTTTTTTCTCATGCTTATATTTTTAAATATGTGTTTTCACTGGTTTCTGATTTGCATTTTTTCTGATGCAGTATCAGTGATTCTCTTAAATTTATTCCTTTATGCATAGTCATTTTTTTCCTCTAGCTGTTTGTAAGGTCTTATCGTTATCACTGATTTTAACAATATTGTCAGTACGTCAGTGTGATTTTTAAATTCTTATAATAAATCTAATTAGTAGTACCGTATCATTTTATGGGCTTTTTTAGAAATATCACTGATTGATTTTTTTATTCTAATTAGAGTCTGTTGAGCTTTTTGAATTAGTGGGTTTGTATTTTTTCATAAAATATGGAAATTTTATGTTATTTCTTCAAACATGTTTTGCTGCACTTTTCTGGGACTCTTACTTCATGTATGTTGGATTTCTTGATGTTAATTCAGATCACTGATACTTTACTCATTTATTTATTTATTTTTATTGGATACGGTTACAGATATGTCTTCAAGTTCATTAAATTTTTCCTGCAGTTTCTAATCTATTAAATTCACCCAGTGAATATTTAATTTTAGATATTGTACTGACAACTTTAAAATTTCATTTGATTTCTTTTTCAGATAATTCCATTTCTCTCTTTATTACAATTTGCATTTCCCTTTAAATCCTTGAACATGTCTACTAATTCCATTTTATTTGTCATTTCCATTTATTTCTTTCCATATATTTTTCTCCTGGTCCATGATTCTTCATTAGTCTACTTTTTTTCTTTGTATATTGGTCATCATGAATATCACTTTGTTGGGTTTCTGGATCTTGATGTTTTCCTCTAAAGAGGATTGTGTTTTGTTGCGATGACAGTTGATTTATTTGAGGATTAAGTTGACCTGTTTAAGCACCTTTTAAAAGAATTTTATGGGTGATTTGAAGAGGCAGTAGTTTAGAACTAGCATAGCTCAGCTTCAAAATCTTGGCCTTTTTTGAGTCCCTCCTGAATGTTCCATTTACTCAACAAATTTCCCTGCCTTATTCAAGCTTGGAACTCTTGCAGCCTTGTAAGTTAAGGTGGTTTTTAAGCTTGTTATTCCTCAATAGCTGTTCTTTCCCTCTGAAAGTTTAGTTTAGTGTTCAGCAAAAGGCTCAAGGGGACTTATGTAGATACTAGAGCTCCTTATCTGTGTGGCCTTCTCTTTCTAATACTCTGACACGAATTTTAGCCACCTTTACTCTTCTGAGCTTAACTTTCTGTCTTCATACATTATAGATATTATTGTGCTCTGTCCCCACCCTGTACTGGTGTCTGGCATATGCCTCCAGACAGAAATTTAGGATGATCTTAAGCCTCATCTAATTATTTTTACATTTCTCATGGATCAGTGTGCTATACAGCCTTTTGTCTTATTGTGGAAATATGTGTTTTAAATATTTTGTTCTGTTTTTTTAAGTTGTTTAGATGAGAGGGCTTGTCTGGAACCAATTATACCATCGTGGCCAGCAATGGGAAGTCTACTAGTCTTCTTTTTAATAATATATTCTTTATTTGAAGCCTTTACAAAACCTTATTATTTTAATCTGGAACATAATTCCCTTGTCATTTTGTGTGAATACTTCTGATCTCAGTTTAAATGCCATCCAACCCACCTCCTCCTCCCTCCCAACCCCCTGGAAGCTCTGTGGGATCTGTGAGTCCACATATCCTTTTTATTTGCTGCCATGGTATCCTTTGCTTTCTCCATCAGCCCATTTCCTATACTACCCCATGTTTATTTGACATTGACTTGTTTATGTGTGTAACTGGAGAGTATATTCAAAATATTGTTAATAGAAAATAATGAAATATTTAGTCCCATAAATGTGAATAATTAAGCCCAAGTTTAGGGGAGAAAGCAATTAATTTCAAGTTGGGAAAGAAACCATCATGACCTTTATAAGACATGACTGAATATGAGCAATATGGAATGGGAGGAAGCCACATTATAGGCATAGAAGATCATGTGAATAAAGGCACAGAGACTTAAAAATTTGAAAACATACAAGTGAATATAAATATAACTTGAGGAAAAATCTGAACGATGTTCAATAATACAGTGATGATTGGAAAATTACATTCAACTCATCAAAGTTTTTCAGCAAGAGATCAATGGGTTCAGATACTTCTGGAAGCATAAAGGTAGAGGAAGCAAACTTAACAGGGAGTGGTTAGAGTAGCAAAGTCAAAATATAATGCTTAAATAGATGTGTGGGAATGAGGAAGGTGGAATGTCCAAAGTGTATACCTAGTGTTTATTTTTCTTGCCTGATATCTGCTTATGCTTTTATAACTGAGATAGAGAATATTAGACACATAAAAAGTTGAGGGGATGAGATCACATAACTTTTAGCATGTAAGGTTGGAGAAGACTGCTTCAAGATTGGGTAGATATATCTATCTGGCAATTGGATTTGAATTTTCCAGATAACAAAACAGTATAGGCCATAGAATAACAAGGTAGGTAACACCATAAAGGGGCAAGTAGTCAATTTCATGTGGGGCATTACATCGATAAAATAACCCAGTATTTCTAGCATATCAATTATATCCAAAAAAGGAGAATTGTTATTGAATGAAAATTTTATGCAATTTGACAACAATGCTATATGTGAATGTTATTTGATGGTAATTTGCACAAACCAACTCTAAAAAGTATTTATCAAGGAAATTAAATATGGATGGCATATTGTTTGATATTGAAGAAGTATTTTAGCTTAGTAGAAGGATGCATAGTGGTCCCATTAAAAAAGAAGTCTAAAAAAAATAGGTCTGTATTAGTGAGAAATATATCATGACAAATGGCATTTTATCTGAGATTTGCTTTAAAATACTGTAGATAAAAGCCAATAAGGGAAAGATATACAAAACAAGTGGGAAAATATTGATCACTCTTTTTTTTTTTTAAAGATTTTATTTACTTATTTGACAGAGAGAGACACAGCAAGAGAGGGAACACAAGCAGGGGGAGTGGGAGAGGGAGAAGCAGGCTTCCCGCAGAGCAGGGAGCCCAAAGTGGGACAAATATTGATCATTCTTGAAGCAATATGTTCTAGTTTTGTCTATGTTTGCAATTTCTATGATAATTAAACCTCAAGTGTGCCACTTAAAAGGAAGTTTTCGATTATAGATTTTAGAGAAATACAGATATACTAATATATGTACACATATATGTGTATGTATATATATGACACTTTCAGTTACAAATTATACGAAATTGCTATAGAATGAAATACAGAATTATAAGACCAACAGCAGCTATCTTGAAACTAACAATCATTTATGTAGTTGAAAAAAATTTAGATATAGAAGCCATACAAACATCTGGAGAAGTGGTAGTGAGAGGGGGCTTTCACTATGATAATGAAAAATAAAAATTATGAAGAAAGGAAAGACTCAAGATGTGCCATTGTTTTGGTAAAATCCAAAGATTTGGCAACTGCTTCAAGTTTGGGGGCAAAAGAAGGGAGCAAATTCAGCTTTGAAACCAAGGTTTTAGACTTGACTATAGTGATGCTGTCAACCAAAAGAGCAAACAGGGAAAGGATTGTAGCCCTAGGAGGAAATAGGATGGGTATGATCTAACTGTAAAATAGTACATTGAAGAAAAGGCATTTCAGAAAATTTTTGCCATATGAGTCCTCACCATGGTGAATGACAACCCATTATCTGTCCCTACACACTCGGATTTTTGAGTCTGCTTAATGCCACCATTGAAATGTTTTTGTTTAAATATATTTAAAAATTTGATTCATTTAAATTTTGACATTTTGTAGCAACTCATTAACATATTGAAATTAGTTATATGTGTGTCTATATTTTATACTTCCTTTTGACTTTTTAAAAATTTAGTGCAGGACACTATAGTCGTGTGTTAATCCTGATTATTCGTAATATCACTATGACTATCATGCTATAATTTACTCTTTATTGTTAGCTTCTGTCTAAATAAATGATTTATTAGTGGCATGATGAAATTTGGGCATTTACTTTGGCTTTAATATATGGTCTGTGTTCCTTTTTTGAAATAATCAAAATCAATAATCAAAATTTATTTAAATCAATAAAATTTTTATAGAAATTATTGTAATATACAAAATATGCTGAACAAGTTTTCATTGTCATTTAAACATGGATTTTGTAATTTCAACACAATTTTGTTTGATTAGATTCTTCCCAAATAAAATCAGGTATTGATTCTATCCTTTAAAACCAAGGGGACTTCATGAAAAAATGTGCATCATCATTAGCCATCAGGGAAATTCATATCAAAACCACACTGAGATACCACCTTACACCAATTAGAATGGCAAAAATTGACAAGGCAAGAAACAACAAATGTTGGAGAGGTTGTGGAGAAAGGGGAACCCTCTTACACTGTTAGTGGGAATGCAGGTGGTTACAGGCACTTTGGAAAACATTGTGGAAGTGCCTCAAAAAATTAAAAATAGAGCTACCCTATGGCCCAGGAATTGCACTCCTGGGTATAACCCAAAGATGCAGATGTAGGGAAAAGAAGGGCCATATGCACCCCAATGTTCATAGCAGCAATGTCCACAATAGCCAAACTGTGGAAAGAGCCAAGATGCCCTTCAGTGGACGAATGTATAAAGAAGATGTGGTCCATATATACAATAGAATATTATTCAACCATCAGAAAGGATGAATACCCAACTTTTACATCAACATGGATGGGACTAGAGGAGATTATGCTAAGTGAAATAAGTCAAGCAGAGAAAGTCAATTATCATATGGTTTCACTTATTTGTGGAACATAAGGAATAGAATGGAGGACATTAGGAGAAGGAAGGGAAAAATGAGGGGGGGGGAATCAGAGGGGGAGATGAACCATGAAAGACTGTGGACTCCGAGAAGCAAACTGAGGGTTTTAGAGGGGAGGAGACTGGGAGGATGGGTTAGCCTGGTGATGGGTATTAAGGAGGGCACGTATTGCGTGGAGCACTGGGTGTTATATGCAAACAATGGATTATGGAACACTACATCAAAAACTCATGATGTACTGTATGGTGACTAACATAACATAATAAAATTAAATTAAAAAAAAAGAAAGCAGAGTGGAGGAAAAAAAAGATTTTTAAAAATATTTAATCCCAAGTGAAGATGCATGAAACACCAGGAAAACCTTGGGAAACACCCTTTAAAATTGTTTAAAAACATTTAATAATTAGTCTAACTTGGTATGTAAAATTAAACTTTTATTTCCATATATAGAGAAGGACCTTCTTTCTTTAGTTAAATTATCATTGATAAGGTTGTAGTAATCTGGACACTCTATTTCCTATCCTTGCACTCAATATCTGGAAAATGTTAAGAGAGCGCTCCAAACCATATTGAATCTCCATCAGACTTTTCAGACACCTATACACGATGATGTCAAAAATAAAAATGGTCTTGCTACTATAGCATACTGCTTCTATAATATTTCTGTCTCTTACTATAAAGAACGAAGCGTTTTTCTTCTGTTGAACAGAAACAAACCAAAATAAGGTAAATTCCAAATTAGTAGTGTTTGAATTCCAAGGGAATAAATTTATTCCGGATACAACTAAACATCTTTTACTAGACAGTAATAGGGTCAGCAAGAACAACAATATTTTGACGTTAAGTCATTTCATAACAAATGTTTGCCCTTCCTGTTTGGTCGGGATATGGGAAACATATATGGCAATACAAGTGTGGTATAGCTTGTCAGGAACTTCTTGATAAGCCTATGAAAGTGATACTAATTGGTGCTTGTTTCTTTACCTCTAATACTAAGTCATATCCACAGAATCAGTTATAGATAGATAGGTAAGTAGATATATAGACACAAATAGATGCATAGGTCCATAGATAGATATACAGATACATAGATTAAGCTATAAATGTAGATATGGCTGTAATTATAGATATATATCATACTATCTAGATGGTATTCTTTTATGGGCATTGTCCAGAAATAACAAGGAAAATGAGTTGAGAACAACTGAATGTATCAAAAAGAACGAAGAGTTTCTTCCAGAAACCACAATCATAACTGTATACAAAACTCTGATATGATGTAGTTGTAATTTATCTCCTAACAAAGACACCGGGGGAAATCTTATCCAGGGTTGGCTAAGAAGATTGCATCTGTTCTAATAAGGACTTACTGTCTCTTCTTCATTTATTGTCTGAGTCCCACCTCTCTTCTCTCACAATTGCCTAACACCTCTTCTTTTTATCAGAATCCAAATTATTCCTGGTAGAAATTTCCAAGTTTCTGTACCCACGGTTTTTCATTTTACTTCAGAGGAGCAGCTGTATTCCTATGGATTTTTTTTTTTCCTCACTTTTCTCTAATAGACTCTGTAACATGCCTGCCATGTATTCCTTATTCCCATGGAATGGCTTCTCTACTCATCTGTGGACTCGTTGACTCATGGCTGTAACTTTCACTCAACTGATGTATTATTCACCGCCGCATTAATAGAAAGGAGTTAGATCCTGCCCAGAATTTTGGCAGGAAGAGTAATTCACTGCTTGAATCTGAGCTAAAATTAGCCTCCACGTTGGTTAGAAATATGAACACATCACAAATTATTTTAAACACAGGATAGTTGGAAGTCTTTAGGACGCTATGTACGCTTATGATAGCAAAACAATTATATAAATTTTATTTTATTTTTTAAAGATTTTTAATTTATTTATTTGAGAGAGTGAATGAGACAGAGAGAGCATGAGAGTGGGGGAGGGTCAGAGGGAGAAGCAGACGCCTCGCTGAGCAGGGAGCCTGAAGCAGGACTGGAGCCCAACACGGGACTCGATCCTGGGACTCCAGGATCATGACCTGAGCCCAAGGCAGTCGCCTAACCAACTGAGCCACCCAGGCGCCCTATATAGTTAAATTTTAGAGAGTAATCATGTATCACCACTGTACTATCATCGTACTTGTGCATTGTCAAGTAAGTGAAGGGGAAGAATTAAGCGCATTACACTTTATAATGTGTGCCCTGTTAAAAAATCTTCAGAATGAGAACTTCCTTTATAAGGAATCATCTGCGTTTTTAAAAAAGATCTTCATAAAACATGCAAAGAACAGCTTCCTGTACTTGCAGCTGCAAGACAGAAATATTTCAGTACGCAGTTTCTGTTTGTATGGAGGCAGGTGAAGGTTAGATGGATCCACTCTAGGCAAAACGGTGAAGCCTTTGAAATTTTGTTGTCATTCCTGTTGTTTCATTTCCAGCTAAATTGAACATCCTTTACAGCAGCTTCTTCCTCTCATTGCAGAAATGGAAAACTTGGAGGCACTCCTCATTCTCTCAGACATAGATATTTGTACTTCACAGAAGGGAGCCATTTAGGTAAAAGTCCTGGATTCTGAACTTACCTTGATCTGGGTTTGAATTCCACCTCTGAAACTTTTACTAGCCATGTGATCTTTGAAAGTTTAACCTCAGTGTTTCTTCGTATATTTGTTTCCTCAAAAAATCATTGAACTATGATAGGCATAAATATAAAATACCAAAAAGCCTACCTTCTTGGCTTATAAGAATTAAATATAATAATTGATTTAGAATAATGAGTTAAATATATTTGGAATAAAGTATGTGCTGAATATAATTTTAATTTTCTCCTCTTCTGTGTTAATCTAAAGTTAACTATAATTTAAATCTCATTCACAGATCTTTACATACACACGTGTGGATGTATATATGTGTACATATATTGTGTGTACATATGGTGTATGTGCATTTTATTCTACTTAATTTTTACAATGTGAATATCTTATCAAGTAAAATAAGAATATGTATGTACATACATTAAATATTGAACTCTAACTTTGGAATTGGATGGGATGAGTAGTATATACAGGGGAAGAAAGGACCTCCAAAAGACAGGCATTTATTATTATTGAAGTAAAGAACGATTGAGAAAAGTCAGTTTCTACTTACCATGTTTCCAAATATGTTGTGCCTTTGTGGACCCTAAATAGACTACTGAGGGTGCACTTCACCATTTCTCATTATCAAGTCCTCTAACTATATGCATTGTGTAATTTTTTCTGCCAGACTCAATTGTCATTTTTATTTTAGTTAAACTTCACAATGTGACTATTTAGTGTCAACATGTGAAAGCTGGAAAAAAATATATAGTATATGAAAATTTAAAATAAGCATAGAGAAACAATAGCTCACCTAGTAATATCATTTATCCATCTATTTCCGTGGTATAAAATTTGACTTAAATATCATTTCCTTGTAGCAAAACTATTTTTTAAACCCGTGGTTATCACAGTCAAGAATTTTACAAAGTTTAGTTTCTAGTGAATATTTGTGCTATACAATAGATGAGGCTAAATTTAATGATGACTATTTTATTGAAGATAAATATTTTATTTCTTTCCTACACAAGATTCTAAAATCTTACAATATTTTCTAAATATTAAGTTCAAAATATTAATATATTAAATAGTTAAATATTAATATTTTTAAATATTAAATTCCAAGGAGGGTTAAAATTAGTCGAACAATTTTAAAGGTGAAAAACAAATTTAAAGGTAAAAGGATGTACAGACTGCCCTCATTATCAGTAAAATTGAATAAATCTGATCTGTGCAATCATTTCTTAATATCTAAATTTTAACTCCAAAATAGAGTGTTGTGTATACAAGAAAATATTGGTAATTTTCTAGGACATCACTGTGAAGCATGAAAACAAAGCTCCAACATCATTACTTTTTAGTCTTTGTTTGCAAAGACATTTGGCTTCAGTTGTTCGTGTAATCTTTTAGTCTTGATATATATTATACTGAATGAGCACTGAAACACTGAAAACTATTGGAAAGATTTTTGATTCAGTTTAGGTTATTGATTAAAAGGATCCTGGCTACAAACGCATAAGATCACTTCATGCTGTGACAAAGAATCCCTGAAATATTGATTGAGAACTTTGGACTATCAGCCTATGTATGGGTTTTCTCTTGCTATGTAGCACACCTCCATTACAAAACAGAAAGAAATTTTCCTATGAATCAATTTAGACAAAAGAAAAGCTAGATCATTGAAAACAAAAGTATAACACATGAATATGCAACTGATTAGATAGAACAAAGGATCAGTAATCTACACACACAGATAAAAGGACTAAATTAGGAATTAAAATTCCTCTATGGCATTTGCTGCATTTTTTTATTTATATAATTTTCATGTATTTGTTCAACAAATATGAATTAAGCCCTTTTGATGTCCAAATATCAGAGTAATTTATTGGGAGCTAAATTTTTTAAAATTTTTTTGTTATGTTAATCACCATACATTACATCATTAGTTTTTGATGTAGTGTTCCATGATTCATTGTTTGTGCATAACACCCAGTGCTCCATTCAGTACATGCCCTCTTTAATACACAATTCACAGCACTCACCATAGCACATACCCTCCCCCATGTCTATCATCCAGCCACCCCCTCCCTCCCGCCCCCCACCACTCCAGCAACCCTCAGTTTGTTTCCTGAGATGAAGAATTCCTTATATCAGTGAGATTAAAATTGTTTTTAGTATATTCACAATTAGATGATCACTAAAAATTTATTTCAAATGATAGTCCACTCTACTAGATTTATGACAATCTCATAATTGGAGAGGTTGAGTGAGCTGAGTGAAAGCATCATATTATATATTATATTATATATTAATATATTTTAGTGTTCCTGTAATATAAAGCAAATATAAGCATGAAGGCCATGAGCTAAAAAGAAGAGCTAGCAAGCTAGAGGCACTGCTGTATAATTGATAGTCAATGCATTCAGACCCAGGGAAGGCCAAATGAACAGAGATTTGCAGTCATTCAAATCAGGCAACATTCCAGGTCTGTATGACAGGTGGCAAAACATTTGTCCCAATAGCGTGTTTAATGATACTAGCTTTGTACTTTAATATTTTAAAATTAACTCAGATTTTGTAGTCAGTTGACATTTGTTTGAGGAGTTTCTATCAAGTTAGTCAACGTTGTGCGCACATTAAGAATCTGTTCCCTGTAGGATTTTGTATATATTTATGTTAGGAAAATCTTTAAATTTACTATATGGTTTGACAATTTGTTAAAATAACTCATCGAACTCAGAAAAGCCCTCAACAATTTATCATTTTATTATGAAGGATACAACTCAGGAAGAGCTTACTACCCAGAGTAAGGTCTGAAAGAGTCCCAGATAGTGTTTGGGTGCCCTCGTCTAGTAGAATGGGGGCAAGTCACCATCCCAGCACATTAATGTGTGCAATAGCCAGGAAGCTTCACTCTATGAGGTCCCAAGTTGAAATTGGGTTACTTATGCCATGATTGATTAAATCAATGACCCTGTGACTGAAAGCATTGGCCAAATTCCAAGGGCTTAGAATCTCCTTCCCAGGAACCAGGTACGAAGGTAGTAGTCAAAATCTTTATTATATAACAGCCACCATTTGCACTGTATTTGAATTCAAGTGAGATCTCTGAGGATTAGAAGTATGTAGTACATGGGTACAGTTTAGACAGTTTGGGAATAATTTGGTTCATGAGATACATGGTAGAATGTAAGACGTAAAAATATTTCATTTCTCGGGTGCCTGGGTGGCTCAGTTGGTTAAGCGACTGCCTTCGGCTCAGGTCATGATCCTGGAGTCCTGGGATCGAGTCCTGCATCGGGCTCCCTGCTCAGCGGGGAGTCTGCCTCTCCCTCTGACCCTTCCCCCTTGTGTGCTCTTTCTCTCTCTCAAATAAATAAATAAAATCTTAAAAAAAATATTTCATTTCTCATTTGTTTCTCATTTACTCTCTGCATTATATCTCTCAAAAATAATTGGCATTTTGGCAGGAGGAATTCTGTGACTAGAATCTCCTTGTGTGTCTCACTGAATTTATGATATATTTAGAGATATTTATTATAATATTCATATTTGCATATCATTTCTTATAGTACTTTATAAAACTTACCCACATCCAACTGAAAAGCAAATTCAGAGAATGATTTATTTCACACATATTCATCTGCACCACATTTGAAATGTAATCATATTTTCACAAAATAAAATTCTGGGATATGATTTCAGAACTATTTCATATAATGAAGGACAATTCTCTACAGAATTTTAAAAAAATATTCTTCCTGTGAAATAGGAAAATAAAATGGGTCATATGTCTGAAAAATATACATAAAACATAGAGACGAATGTTTGCTGATTCACCAGATTGTACATTTTCCTGAGCAGTTGTGCTTAAAACTTTGTTTAAATACCAGTTTAGCAAATTACTAGCATAAAATATCACAATTTACATATGACTGTCGGCTGTTAAAGGATTGAAGTATATTTAGATCATCAGAAAGTCTGCATGAAAAATAAAGGTCCTCTCAAGTTCACATACCTTCTCTCCTCACACTTAGCTTAAAAGCCCAAATTTTGCATTACTCTGTCCCAGTCATACGTTTGACATATATACTTAAATGATTACAGGCATGAAAAAGAAGAAAAAAATTCTTGGTAATGATTGGCATGTACCAAGATGCAGACAAAAGCTTGTAAAAAACCTGTCGGATTACCCCAAGCCTTAGGAAGCACGTAATTGTTATTTCTAAATGTTACCGGCATCAACACTGATCTGAAATATGTCCTTTATTGATGAAAAAAAAACAGGTTGGTGTTTAATCTGTCAAAAAGTATCATGAATAAGTAGTTTAAGTTTTCACTTGGAAGAAATTCGGCAGTTCCTGTAAGGAGATTAAACTGCTTTTATGAATAGATAAAAAAGGGAAGTCCCAATTGCTTACTCAGTCCTTGTGCTTAAAATAATGAAGTGTCCAATTAGCATATTCTTTCAAACCCTTTCCTAAATAGTAATGTTGAAGCAAAAAAAAGACGTTTATATAATCATATATTTCTGTCCTTGATGTATGGCATTGAATTAATGATGTCAGGGATACAGACTAAGAAATAAACTCAGCAATTCCCCTGAAGAAGCTTACACTCCAGTAAAAGTAAAAATTAAATGCATTATTTTCAGTGGTGACAGCCCAAATCAAGGTCAGTGATTACCTGTAGGAGAAAGCATGACTGAAGTACATCAAAGGTCGTTCACTAGAAGAGAAAGATGTAGGAAGATAGAAAAGAATAAAACTCCTTTGTTGTGCAGCCTGTGCCCGCCTGGTTCCCTTCCTATGCTACACGTTTTGTATTAATCAGCACTCTTTTTCACTGAAGACATTTTGTTTTGTAAAGTGATATCTTATGGTGTTATTTTACTTTAAATTTTTTAAGATTTTATTTATTTGTCAGAGAGAGGGAGAGCACGCAAGCAGGGGGAGTGTCAGGCAGAGGGAGAAGAAGGCTCCCCACGGAGCAAGGAGCCCGATGCGGAACTCCATCCCAGGACCCGGGTATCATGAACTGAATAAAAGGCAGGTGCTTAGCCAACTGAGCCACTGGCACCCCGATTTTATGGTTTTAATTCCTTTCTTTCTCTCTGTTTTTGTCTCTCTCTCTTATGCACGCACATTCTGCAAACCCAACATTCTCACATATTTTTAGCTTAATTTCTTCTTACATCAGAGAGACACAATACAGCCGAGAGATATAGTCGTAAGTGTGTAATCGAATGTATTATTTTTGATCACAGCTTATTTTAAAGCCATGAAAAACCAGCAAGAGTTAGGCTGGAGAAATATTTGATTGCATCCATGTTTCCATGACATGTGGGTAGCAGCCCTGAGTACACAGTGAGACCCTGCTTACTTCCTTTCCACCTTCCTGGCAAAATTTTTGTTAGATAAGGCAAAGGATGGGCAGTTACTGAATCAACAGTGGTTTGAAGCATGCAAAACAACAAGAAATAATAGTGTAATAGGTGTGCAATAAGTATCTGATTGCTGAATTTGGGCTCAAAAAGGCAGAAAGAAAAATTATCTCGGAAGGCATTTCAACTCATAATTAAAAAAAAATAATGCAAGGGGTGCCTAGGAGGCTCAGTCAGTTGAGGTCACGATCTCAGGGTCCTGGGATTCAGTTCTGTGTGGGGCTCCCTGCTCAGTTAGGACCCTGCTTCTACCTCTCCCTCTGCCCCTCCGTCTGCTCGTGCTCTGTCTGTCAAATAAATAAATAACATCTTTAAAGAAATTAATGCAAGAAATCAGCTTTTTAAAAATGTCTTCCTGCCACCTTTATATGGGCCAATGCATTCTAAAGGCAATTTTCTCTTTTCTGTAATTTCTTTAATTTCTTAGATTGATACACAGAGTGGTCTGCTTCCACCCTCTTTTGTTCCACAGGAAGGGAAACACATAAAACCACTGAAAGCACCTTCTTTTTTTTTTTTTTTTTTTAGTGCAGGGAACCCTTGTAAAAACTTCAATGAATTATCTACTTAATCACTACAAAAGCCCTATGGAGAAGATACTATTATTACTCCTCTTCTACACATAAATAAATTAAGACCAAACAAATTTAGATAAATGAAAGGTTTTACATTTAGCAAGTGGTGGGACCAAGCTATGAGCCTGACATTGCTTGCAGAGTCTTGTGTTCTCGCCCTTAATTATTGCAGTGGGACCAGATAGGAACTTGATAACTCCAGTTTTCTCCTGGCCCAATACCCCTGGTTTGGATTATTGCAGTGAAAGGAAAACTGAAAATATTACCTGCATCACTGCAGGTCTGCTGGGAGTCTAGCTAACACTCCAGTACCCAGAAAAGCCTCTGATTATAGTTGAACGCGAGTGGACAGTTGCCACCAGGTGGCACCAAATACAATCAAAACTAGATGGATAAGCTAGCATCCCAGATACCAGGTCCTTGAGGTAGTAAGTTCAGCCGTATGTTTTGCGGTTCTGTAGTTTACAGTATTGAGAATTTTTGGACTTCACATATTCTTGTTATGGTGGGGTTTTCTATATTTGTTCGGAAATTGAAAAAAATCCAAAAAGAGGAATATTAAAGTTTTATGAATGATTGCAAATACTTTTAGAGAGAACTATATTTGGTCATTTGAATCAGTATCTGAGACTTGCCAGGAGGTTTAAAAGCTGTTAATCTAAGCAGATGAAACGACTGAATTTGCCTGATAATGGCTCTGTTTAAAAAAAAAAAAAAAAGTAGAGGTTTTGCATGAACCTCTCTAATGAGAAACACAGTCCCTGAAGACTACCTGTGCCATCTTTGGTCAAATCAAGGTTAGAAAGTGCTCCTTTGGGGAGAGGGGGAGATAAAAAGCAAGAGTGCAGGCGAGGGAGGGGCAGAGAGAGAGCGAGAGAGAGAATCCTAAGGAGGCTCCGCAGCCAGCATGGAGATCAAGGTGGGACTCCATCCCACGACCCTGAGATCATGACCTGAACAGAAATCAAGAGTTAGATGCTTAACCGCCTGAGCTACCCAGACACCCCAGAAAGTGCTCTTTTAAAATTTAGCCAAAATCTACATTTAAATCATTTTTGCTTTTTACTGTTCTTAGTTCTAATTTGGGGAGTATTATAAAACCAAATAAGTCTTTTCCAATTTAACTTTACTTGAGATATTTAAATAAAAACATTATGATACTCTTTAGAGCTAATTCCAAAGCTAATTTATCACAATTCTTTTGCTTCTTAGTCATGTTTTTATTTATTAATTTGCTTATTGAAGTAATATTAATTCAATAATTTACTCTGTGCTTGACACTGTGTGAGATGTCAAATGGTCAAGGGGTCAAATGGTGAATCAAACAGACAAAACCCCTGCCACTGTGAGGTTTATATTCTAATGGGAGGAACAGACAATTCTCAGATAAACATTGTGATTACAGATTGTGTTAAGTTCTCTGAATGCAACAGAGAAAGATTTGAGTTAGTAATAATGAAAATAAGACGATCCTGTTCTTATGTGCCAGACACTGTTGTAAGTACTCTTCATACACTATTGTATTTCATTCTTACAACAACCTTGTTAGTGTTTGTCCCCTAAACCACCTTTGATAATTCACTAGATAGAACTCAGAGGGCTCAGAAAAGCTCTGGTATTTGTGTTACTGTTCATTACAGTGAGCAGATACAGATTGAAATGGGCAAAGGGAAATGGTGCATAAGACAAAGTCCAGGAGAAGCTGGGTGTAAGCTTCAAAGAGTCTCTTCCCAGTGGAGTCACACTGGGACACACTTAATTCTCGCAGCAATGATGTATGGCAGTACATGCAAAGTGCTGTCAACTAGGGAAGTTCACCTAAGCATTGGTATCTAGAAATTTTTTTGAGGTCAGTCACATAGGCATGCAGTACCCCCATGACTACCCGTAGATACTCAGACTCCAGCCCCCTCCCAGAGCAAAAACAAACATTCAACATAAATCACACAGTTTGTCCAAACTGGTTCCACATGGCCAAAGGCCGTAGGCATACAAAAACACTCTTACCAGGCAGATCATTCCAAGAGCTAGAAGATTATCCTCCAAGAACCATCCAGTTTCTTTCTTTCTTTGGAATGCGAATGCTTAGAACAACCTGAGTCTGCTGAATTAAATTTGACTTCTCAGTTCACCTGCCTGGTCCTCTCCTAGGCTCTCTTATTTTAAAGCAATTATATGTTTTCTGAACATCTACCTCTAGTATAGCATTTATATTGCCATCACACAACAAACCAGTGAGAATTACAAATGTATTTGCTATGCCTTCCCACCAGAATCAGTCCTTGCATATATAACAAATATATTATGGACAGGCATCATTAAAACTGGCCATGATTCAGTTATTTCTGGGTTCTAAGTCAGTTGGAGACAAGCCAGTCACTCTATCTTGGTCACAGGCTTGTACTGAGACTGGCTGGGGGCAATAATAATTTAGTTTGAGCCCTCCTTATCTTTTTAAGATAGGGTCATCCTCTGTGGCATTTCGGATCCATTCTGTGATGCCTACTGCTTTATTCCCATTAGAAATCATTGTCTTTTACAATTCAGCTTAATAGCTTTCTACCTAAAAAACACAGGTGATAAGTATTTGTGCACAGCACACTGTGGCCTGTTGGGCATATGGTTACCTATTTTGTCGATATAATCAGGGACCTTTGTAAGCATTTAGCCATCACTGTTTATCGTTACATAGTGATTAGTATGCTAAGACTTATATACCACCTCATACTCTGATGGCCTAGTGGGGAACGGTTTTTAGAAATTTCTTCCCAAATGGTGTCTTTTGTAGTAGATATAACCAGAAAAATGGGAGCCAAAAGATACTGGTACATTACTAGAATTCCACTCAGTTTTCAGTGATTGCTCTGGACCAGCAGCATATTGTATGACCAAAATGTCTCCCAGAGCAATGCAACTCGAATTTATAGATTTTTATTTGAACTTGTTTCTTTCCAAAAGTAGAGATTGTTTGGGAAAACAGATGGTTTCACCCTTTTGGGCATCTGGTATCATAATTGTGCTATCGGCCTTTCTTTGGAGTATGTAGAGTTTGAACAACCCAGGACTATGGAACAACCTTTCCTGCCCAGATAGCTACTATTTGTATCCCCAGTTGTCGGTTTAACTTTGATATGAAGTTAATAACCTTCTCAAAGTCCAATGATGCAACTTTAAGAAAGGTTGATCAAAGAAGAAAGGAGTGACGTTTAACAAAGCCTACAAATTGAAAAGGAGCTAATCTTGGAAGGAATGGGATGGAAGGCCCTCTGAATGAAGGAGTAACTGGCGTAAAGTCCCTGAGGTAGAAGAAAACTGAATATTTAGAGGATTGTAGAAAGTCAGATGAGGAGGTAGCCATAGTCAACAGTGAGTGAGGGAGAACATGAGGTGAGGTAGCATTCAAGAGATAGACTGTGCCAGATTGTGCAGGGCTTGTAAAGCTTTTGTAACAGTAAGGAATTATAGAATGATAGGATATTTACTTTTCAAAAAGAATCATTCTTGTAAGTGCTGGGTTATTGTAGAGGAAGAAGCGATGATGGATGGAAGCAGGTTGCAGTTCTAAGTAGCATGATGGTGAGCAACGCAACGAGAGATACATTTGAGCTTATTTTGGGCAGATAAAATCCAGAGCACATGGAGATGGTTAGGATACATCAGTGAAAAATCAGGCATATAAAGCTTTGACCTTTATTCCTGAGCTTACTTACATTTGTTTGAGAGAGACACAATAAATATAACAAGTAGGCAAATTATGTATTAAAGATGTAAGTAAAGTGGGAAAATAGAACAAGGCAAGAGATTACAAGTAGAGGATGAAGAAGAAACACTACCTTGACTGGAGTGGTCAGTGTGGTATCATTGAGAAAATGGCATTGGAGCCAATCCATCCATTATTTATCATAAATTGATCCTCTTCTCTGAACTCTCATTTGCTTCTTCTTAACCAACTGAGCCACCTAGGCACCCCATTTGCTTCTCCTTGTGATGTATTTCAATAACAATATCAATTTTCTTCACCGGGTTCGGTTTCTAGTTGTTGTAATCCATACAATAATATTCTATTTTGTTGCTTCTCCTTCATGCTTCATGGGTCTCTAAACAGCTGTTTATCCTTCGCCATACTACATCTCTTCATAAAAGATATTTTTGGTGGAATAGAATCATTCTGTTAGTTAGGATATTCCATTTCATCAAATTTTATCACTACCAGTGTAAGGAATAGTCACTTTCTTTGCCATAACCTGTTAAGTACTCTAATTGTTGCCTTACCTCCTGCTAATGTTCTTAGTTTCATTGTTTCATTTTTTTACTCATTCTCTCTCTCTCTCTCTCTCTCTTTTTTTTTTTTTTTTATCTAACTAATCTCTGTAGAAGTGGTTTTCAATTTTCCAGGGGGAGCAAAGTATGGAAAGGTTTGCCAATGAGTGGGTGGGAATTAAAGTGAATGTTTTTGTCCAGTTTCCAGAGAGGCCTGCCAGTCTTACCTGAGACAGAATGACATTCTTTCACACTCTCTTCTTGAAACTTATTATGTTTTATAATCAGATTATCAAAAAGCTTTACTCAGGATTAGATATAGATTTTGAGATGGAGAAAAGGCATATCCCAAGGAGATAGGATTTACGTTCACATGACAAGTAAATCTTTGTTTTTAGTTTGAGTATTTATTTATTTACGTTACAACATATTGTCCTTAAAAACCTTATGAGTTTCCACTTTTAAAAACTAGAAAGAAAGAACACATTAATCCAAAGGAAGCAGAAGAAAATCAATAATAAAAATTAGAACAGAAACCAATGAAATTGAAAACAAGAAATCTGTAGTGATAATCAACAAAGCCAAAAGCTTTTTGGTTGGAAAATTGATAAGTTTCTAGCCAGGCTAAGAAAAAGAAAAAAAGAGAAAACACAAATTGCTCATATCAGGAGAAATGAAAGAGGGGCTATGAACTACAGATGTCATGGATATTAAAAGGATACTGAAAGAATACTATGAACAACTCTATAATTACAAATTTGAGAATCTAGATGAAATGGACAAATTCCTTGAAAGTCACAATCTGCTAAAACTCACACAAGAAGAGATAGACAATTCAAATTACAGACATTAAAACAACAACTAATAACCTTCCAGAACAGAAAGAAGGTCTACATGGGTTCACTGGTGAATTGTATGAAACATTGAAAGAAGAAATCATACCAATTCTCAACAGTCTCTCCCAGAAAATAGAAAGAGAGGTAATTCCTCCTAATTTATTTTGTTAGTCTTGAATTACTAAAATGAGACAAAGTCATTACAAAAAAGGAAAGAAAGAAAAGAAAACCACAAGCCAAAATCTTTCATTAATATGGATGCAAATATTTTCAATAAAATGTTAGCAAATTGAATCCAACGACGTATAAACAAAATTATACACCATGACCAAGTGGAGTTTATTCTAGATATTCAGGGTTGTTTCAACATTTAAAAATCAGTTGATGCATTTCATCACATCACAGGCTAATGAAGAAAAGAATCACATGGTCATATCAATAGATACAGAAAAGAGTTTGACAAAATTCAACACTCATTCATGGCTAAAATCTCTCTGCAAACTAATAATAGAGGGGAACTTTTTTTTTCTTAAAGATTTTATTTATTTATTTGAGGTAGAGAGTGAGAGTGAGAGCATGAGGTAGGAGACAGAGGGAGAGGGAGAAGTAGGCTCCCCACTGGGCAGGGAGCCCGATGCAGGGCTTGATCCCAGGACCCCAGGATCATGACCTGAGCCAAAGGCAGATGCTTAGCCGACTGAGCCACTCAGGCTCCCCTGATGGGAACTTCTTTAAAACATGTGCAAAAAACCTATAACTAACACCATACTAAAGAGTGAGAAACTTGAAGCTTTCCCACCAAGATCAGGAAAGAGGCAAAATACCGCTTCTCACCACTGATTTTTGAAATTGTACCAAAAGTCCTATCTAATGCAATAAGACAACAACAACAAAAAAGAAGTAAGAGACATATAGTTTGGGAAGAAAGAAACAAAACTTTGGTCTCAGGTTACATGGTTATCTATATAAAAAATCTGAAAGAACTTATGTAAAAAGCCTCTTAGAACTAGTAAGTGGTAATAGCAAGATCACGGGATACAAAATTAAAGTACAAAAAGTGCTTTATGTATCAGCAATGAACAAGTGGCATTTGAAATTAAAAACACATTATAATTTACAATAGTACCAAAAAATACTTAGCTATAAATCTAATAAAATTTGTACAAAGTCCATATGAGGAAAACAAGAAAACTCTGATGAAAGATATCAAAGAAGAACTAAATAAATGGAAATATATTCTATGTTCATGGATGGTAAGGCTCACTCTTGTCAAGATGTCAGTTCTTCTCAACTTGATCTGTAGATTCAGTGCAATCTCAGTCAAAATCCCAGCAAGCTATTTGATGAATATCAACAGATAGATTCTAAAGCTTATATGGTGAGGAAAAAAAAAAACCTGGAACATCCAACTCAATATTGAAGAAGAATAATGTGAGAGGACTGACACAACTCAACTTCTAAGACTTACCAAAGAGCTGCAATCAAGACACTATAGTATTGATGACATAATAAATAAATACATCAGTGGAACAGAATAGAGAGGCAACAAATAGGTCTGTATAAGTAGAGTCAACTGTTCTTTGACACAGGAGCAAAGACAATACAATGGAACAAATACAGCTTTTTTTCACAAATGGTAGAACAACCAGGCATCAACATGTGGGGAAAAAAATAAAAGGATCTAGACACAGACTTTACACCCTTCAAAAAATTAACTCAAAATGGATCATAGACTTATTTTCAAATTTAAAATGCAAAACTGTAAAAGTCCTAGAAGATAAAAGAAAGCCTACATAACTTTGGGTCTGGTAACTTTTTAGACACAACACTATCATTAGGCAAGGCATTATCCATGAAAGGAAGAATTAAGCTAGATATCATTAAAACTAAAAAAAAAGAAAGAAAAAAATTACAGAAGACACTGTCAAGAAAATGAGAAGACAGGCCACAGACTGGGAGAAAATATTTGCAGAAGACACAATTGACAAAAGATGGTTAACCCGAACATACAAAGAATTCTTAAAACTCAACAGCAAGAAACAGACAATGGAATTAATAGATGGGCAAAAGACATGAACAGAAACCTCACCAAAGATTATATACAATGGCAAATCAGTATATGAAAAGATGTTCAACCTCTCATGTCACTTAAAACAGTGAAATGCCCCTACAAACCTATTAAAACTATTAAAATGGCCAATATCCAAAATACTGACAACACCAAATCCTGGTGATGATGTGGAGGAAAAGGGGTTCTCACACATTGTTGGTGGGAATGCAAAATGTTACGAGCACTTTGGAAGACAGCAGTTCGGGAGTTTCTTGCAAAACTAAACAGTCTTGCCCTATGATTCAGCAGTCACACTCCTTGATACTTATCCACATGATTTGAAATCCTCTGTTTACCACAGAAACCTGCACCTGGATATTTGTAGCAGCTCTATTCTTAATTATCAGAACTTGGAAGCAAGAAAATGTCCTTCAGTAGGTGAATGGATTAGTAAACTCTGGTACACTCAGACAATGGAATATTATTCAGTGCTAAAAATAAATGAGCTGTCAAGCCATGAAAACACATGGTGGGAACTTAAATGCATGTTACTAAGTGAAAGAAGCAATCTGAAAAGGCTGCATACCACATTTTCCAACCATATGATATTCTGAGAAAAGTAAAACCTTGGAGACAATAAAAAGATCAGTGTTTGCCAGGTGTTGGGGCAGAGAAAGGGATGGATAGGCAGAGCACAGAAGATTTTTGGGGCAGTAAAACTATTTTGTATACTACTACAGTGGTGGATACATATCCTTATACATTTGCCAGATATCAGGAGTGAACTATAATGTAAACTATGGACTTCGGGTGGTAATGTATCAATGTAAGTTCATTGGTATAAATCTACCACTGCGCTAGAGGATGTTGACTGTGTGGGAGGTTTTGTGTGTGTGTGTGTGTGTGTGTGTGTGTGTGTGTGTGTGTGTGAACAGGGGGTGTATGGGGACTTTTCATACTTTCCACTCAACTTTGTTGTGAACCTAGGACTACTCTAAAATAAAGATTATTTATTAAAAGAAGTTTTAGGTGATCAGTGTCAAACTTCTTCCTTTTATTTTAAAGACCCTTGGACACATCTTCAGCTTTAAATTTTGATATTGTAATAGATTACACGGTCAATTAGACAAGGGGGTGTTAATATATTTATAATGTGACACTTTCAGCTTCTGGTGTGATTAATTGCCATGCATTAAACATTGGCCGAGAAACCACACTTAATAATGATCATGGGATTATCACTATTTGAATAGAGTTCTAAACTGGAGGAAGACAAAGCCTTGTAGGATGTTTTCTTAGGACACTATTTCAAATTACTAATACCTGTGCTGCAATGCCTTGTAAATGGTGAAGCATTAGTAATAGTGATCTAGGAATAAAAACTAAACTGTATTGAGCACTCCATGAGACATCACACAAATAATACTATTTTATCTTGTGATATCCCTGTTTTAGGGTATATTTTGCCCTGTTGTGGCATTGAGGAACTTGTGAGGCACCCAGACCTAAAATAAATTGCTCGATATCACGCAGATAAGGAATGCTGGGAGTCAGATGACCATGGTCTTGCTTCCAGAGAATGCCTTGTAGCTGTTTTATGATCTTGTCTCCCACCTTCCTCTTGACTGTCACTGACTGGAAATGCAAAAGCAGTGAGTTTTAAAGAAAATATTTCGTTCTTCCATTTTCTAGATCAGTAGCCATTTGAGAAGATTGATGGGTAAAGAGAAACAAAAATCTATCTCAGAAATATTTTCTGTAGCTTAAAGATTGTGGAGCACAGTTGATTGAATAACAGACTGTAACAGACTATTTTAACTGAGAATGCTAATGGGGGTGGACAGAAAGGTTGATATTAAATCAGCAGAATATTGTTTTGATAGCTAGAGTAAATAGAATTGTACTAATTAGCGTAGTAGCAGGTTTATATTCTATTTATATTTACATATTGCAAGAACTTCTTCTTGTATTTTTATAAAGCCTAATCATTGTAAGCAGATGAATCACTTTGTATGTCTTTTATTCCCCAGTAACCTTAATAAATCAGCGTAGCCCAGACGGAATGTGACTTTTCCACATATTTATATATTTGCCTTACCAAATATAGATGATCTTTTTTTTCCTAGTCTCATGTCCTATTTAAACTTTTTTAGCAAGCTTGCATTTGTTTCCAATTGTTTTTCTGACAGAATAGTGACAAAGTCATCAGTCTGGTAAATTAGGAGGAAAAAATAACAGATTTTCACATCTGGAGCCTCAGGCTAAATTTAAAAAAAATTCAGACAACACCTTTATTTAAAAATATCGTAGCAGTTTGTGATGTCTTACAAATCACCCAATAATAAAATCATTTTCTTCTTTGATACATTCATGTCATTTTGATCTAAATTTAATCTTTAGGAGAAATTTTCCTAAAGTAATATATATATTCTATCTATAAGTGTGAAAAATTGTCCTGTAGGAAGACACACTAAAATAATGGCTTCTTAGTATATACTTTACATACACATTACATATCGCAGAGTTGAGGTCACATATAAATATATAATCAGTTGGTTGCCATTTATAAGGTTTGACATAATTATATGGGAGAAGCAACTGCATTGGTTTAAAAGTACTTTAACATTTAAGTGGGTATAGTGTTTCCTCTCACTAACTAAATAGCACCATCAATTTCATCTAGAGCTTCAGGCAATTCATTAATACTTTAGCAGATGAATATATTATACTTAAAATATTTATCTAACTGAAAAGTGAAGACATAAACTGCATCAAACATGCTATTGGCTGAGATTTTTTGTAAAATTTGCAGATGTATAAATCACTTTTCACATATATCTCATGTTGTTTTCTAAATGTATATTTTTTAAAGAAGAAATAAACAGCAAAGATAAGTATATTTGTTTAATTCCCTTCTCCTACTTGATCTTCTGCTGCTTTCAATTTTTACCTTATAATATTATTTATGAGACTCAATAATAGTGGACTTGACTAATGGCTACGGTGTAAAATGTATCTTCACTTTGCTTTCATGGGGATTTGAGAGTGCAGAGTAATGTTAATAATTAATATAACACAATGCCTACAGCAGGGAGGGTATCCAAGAGTTGTACAAATGAATTATAAAATGATGGCATTTTGTATTTTTATTTATGAACATACAAGAAAATTTCTCTGTTGATATAGAAATGTATCTCAGAAAGGAACTATTTGTATTCAGGTGTTAAGATTTTGCTCTTCATTGGAAAGAAAGTGGATAAAGCTCAATGGAATTAAGTATGACAGTGTAATGAAGAGTTATATATATAGTACTATATTTTAGAGTTGCTGTATATCAGAGTAACACAAACTTGCTTAGAGACATATTAATAGAATTTTTTTCTTCAATTTCCAAGGTTGTCAGTGACATTGAGCCTGATCTCCATTTAGCTGTGCACTATGGCAGCGAAGTAAAACATAAGGCATTTAGTGAACATTGACAAATGTAGTAGAGAATGACCTGAAGAATATCACTATGAAACATGCTAAGTTGGCTTTATTTAGTTGTTTATTTAGGTTTCCTTGGAGTAAGTCAAGAGCATAAATCCAAAGGCAATGCCATGAAACTAATTTTGTTAAGAGGCCTAGACAACTTCACATGACTACACTAATATTCTGGGATATTAAATCCTGCATTTTACTACATCCTTAGAATAATGAGTAGTATGCTTAGATAGATAAATATTCCTGATACTTGCAAAGTATCTGCCATAATTATGACCCTTTAGCAGTCAGATTTCTGATAAAAAATTAGCAGGGATCTGTTCACAGTCATACTCTCTAGCGAGCTTAGATCGTAAGTAGCCTTGTGGCTGCTAAGTAGCATATTTATAGGCTTTAAAAGTCATAAGACCTAGAGTTGACCTGTAATTTTGAAACTTAGAGGTTTAAACAAAGCTTGGGCCATTCACCCCCCTATTTACAATATGTTTAGTGGTAGAATTGCTTGATGAGGTAAATGCAGATCCAGAATGCCTACTTAAATTTGAATTTCAGATAAACAATGTGTAATTTCTCAGTATAAGTATCTCCCATGTAATATTTAAAAAATCTATATTTCTGGAAGGCAATAAGCATGAATTTCATTTTAAAATTTGATTCATTCAACAAATATTTATTTTGTGCCTATTCAATGTAAGGAATTCTCCAAGGTACTTAGCAGTGAAAACATAGGATCACTGACTTTAGCAAGAGAATAGTTTAGCTAGGAGACAGATAAGCAAAATGGATCTGTAATTATAAATGGAGAAAGATGGTGTGAAGTACTGTGAGAGAGAGGAGGGCCATCTTTAAATAAAGAGGCCAGAAAAAGACTAGATGAGGGAATAGTCTTGAACTGAGGCCTAAAAATTAATTGTGATCTGAATTAGTCATATGAAAATCTGAGATAAGAGCATGCTAGGGAGTGGGAATTCCTATATGACAATGCCCTATATCAAGAAAGGACTTAATATGGAATGTAAAGGAAAATTATTTATGGAACATAGTGGCACACTTTATGGAAAAATTAAATAGGTCCTTGCAATCATAGTAAGAATTTGGATTCTTTTGTTTTCCTTTTTTTGCTTTTCAAAGTGGAAAGCCATTGGGTTCCTTAAAGCAGAAAAATAACAAACTTTGGTTTCTATTTTCAGAAAATGAGTTTAAGTAACATAGGGAGAATATATGGGAGAAGAGCACAAATACAAACTGGGAGACAGGTTAAGATGCAAATGCAGTAGTCTGGGGGGCAGGTGGGAAGATGGCAGACTTGGAAAACCAGAGTGGTAGCAGTAAAAATGATAAGAAGTGGAGAAATGTAAGGTTTGCTTCGGAAGTAGTGATAAGGGCATGTGAGACCTGCTAAGGGCTTAATTGCTGGGACTAAGAGAAAACTATTAAAAGATAACTCAGTGTTTTAGCTAAGAGTAGTACCAGTGCACTTAGAGAAGGAAGGTCAGAGGAAGAAGAGGTTGTGAAATAAAATCAAGTGTTAATTTTTATTAGTGATAAATGGACATAGGCTGTGGTAGGTATCTTAATTATTATTTTTTAAATATTTATTTGTTTTGAGAGAGAGAGAGAGGGAGCTTGTGAGTGGGGGAGGGGGAGGGGGGAGAGAATCTCAAGTGGACTCCCTGCTGAGTGTGAAGCCCTACCTGGGGCTCAATCTTAGGACCCTGAGATCATGACCTGAGCCAAAATCAAGAGTCAGACATTTAAGCAGCTGAGCCACCCAGGCACCCTCTAATTATTTTTTGTTTGATTCTACAATGAAATAGCCCAACATTTCCATCTAATAGTCAAAATAGCTAACTTAAATCCGCCCCCCCCTTATCTCCTAGAGGACTAATTCTCTGTAGAAACTGGTTAAAAACAAATATCTGAAAATTAACTCTCTTTAAATTTCAGAAACATGAAGCATGTTTAAGCATTACATGGTATTCTAAAAAAAGAACATTGAGGTGGTTGTGAAATGATTCTGAAAAACCAAGTTTTCTCAGTCAAGAGATAACACCTGTGAATTACTTGATTTTGAAAAAATGGGCTATTTGTATTACTCTGTTACCTTTTCTCAGTCATTTGTCTAGAGATCTTCGTAAGTTTTTTGATGACTTCAGTGCCATTTCCGGTTTATTTGACTAAAAGTTATCAGAATAATTCACAGAAAGTTCTGTAACCATAAATATTGAGAAACAGGAGTGTCATTTCAAAAATCTATATATAATTGAGATATCCTTCTAAGGGTGATGGATAATCATAATTGAATTTCATTATTAGCCACCTGTTTTTCACATCCATTTGCTGATTTGATTTTCTAATAAAATCATGATGAATATCAATCTGGTATTTAGAAACATATTGAATTTAGAATTTTTCTATGAAAATGTAATTGGGCATGATACATTTTGGTAATGTAATATAGTGTTAAAAGATAAACTGAGGCACATTGAAATTTTTAAGAGTGTATTTGAACAAAAATCAATTTAAATTGGGCAGCATCCAATCTAGCAAATAAAAGGAGCTCTTAAGAGCTATACAAAGTGAGAGAATTTTACCGGCAGAAAAGCAGGTTGGTTATTGCAAAGTTACTTATTTGGGGGGATGGGAGGGGTCTATCAAGCAGATTATTTAACTAGTGCTAACGAAGTGATTCCTGATTGGCTTAAGATTCCATTTCTGGGAGAGCTAAAACTATAATAAACTATAATTAAGTCTTAGTTTGGTGACACAGGACTTTGCATAAGCGACTCATTTTGGGTTTGTTGTCTTAATTTTGACAGTTTCCCTTTTTGACCAGCCTCTCAGCTTAAACTGGGAGATGTGATAAAAAATGTAAGGTATTAGTGGTACTCCCATATACTGTTCTGAAGTTTTCGCAGTTTTTGCTGGATCTCTGTGTGGTATTCACTGGTCATGATCTGGGGTTCACAGTCTTAACTCACTCATATTCTTCATTCCTTTCCTGGTATTCTAATCATAGGAGATCATTTGCTTGGTGGTTAGGGGGCTATGAACATGCATTTAAAGATTTTGAGAGAATACGGTATACCAGGGAGACTATTATGATTATTATAAGCAGGATAATTCCCGGTGTCTGGAGTGCACTTGGGAGCCTTGATCCTTGAAACCCAAACCAATCACAATCAAATAAGTTAAATAAAGACCCCATTCAATGAGTCACTTTTTTAAGCCAACTTGTTTATTCAGTAATCTTACATAACTGGATTTCAACTTCTCCAGAAGTGTTGGCCATAGTACAAACAACTCCTTCCTCAGCTAAAAGATAATCAAGGACTATCCTATTATCAAGAACAGATTTGGCCAGAGATTTTAGGGATTTTTGATGAGCCACTATTGCTTTCACAGCAGATTCTGCAATAGCTTCAAGAGTTAAGAGATTCCTAATCAGAAGCTCAGTTGTACTTATTCTTGCCAGGGGAGTAGGAATCTGCCAAAGGAAGTGGATTTTGAATCATGACTGCTTCCTGGTAATTCCTGGCTTGGGACAGGGAAGGTGATAGCCATGGAGGCCAGTAGAATTTAAGGATCTGTAGACCACACAGGTGGTTTTATTCTGGTTACCCTGGCCTTGCGTCCCTTTCTTTGTACAGACTCTTGACTCAAGACTCCCCAGGTTGGGGTTTGTTAACTAGAGAATGGGAAATGGACCCCAGGATTATCGTGTTTGACACAGTAGAGAGGGGTTTGTTCCAGAAGAACTGAGGCATTAGAAATCAGAGAGAAGTTTGTGACAGCAAAAACTACAGGATCACCATCAAAATGGCAAATATGACAGGGGAGTAGAGGTTGGATTGCCCTCCTTTGCAATGGCCTGAGACTTGTGAACAATGGCATTATCTTTCCAGGACAGAGAAAGGCAAAAAGTGTCCAAAAGAATCATAAAGACCTTCATGATGTAAGAATCAGGAGAAGGGTGTTCAGAGAGTGAAGGAAGAATAGAATTAAACATTCTTGATTCAACATCTTGGGAGGAAGCAGTCTACCTTGATGTCAGAGGTCTCCAACATTTCCACAGGACCAGATGTGCTGTGCCATATTGGGGGGAGGGGAACTAATGGTTTGACTGCCAAGTTCTCAGGATACAAAATATGACAAACAAAAAGGCAGTAGTTATCCCTGGGAGAGAAATGATCAACAGCATATGGATACCTGAAAGCAAATTCATAAGTCATAAGTCAAAGATCTAATTCTTACAAATCTTTTTTGGGGGGGAGAGGTTTCTGGTTTCATTATTGTCTTGCCTGTCAATCTGAATTTGGGAAGAAAGGGACAACATGAAATATTAACCTTCCTCTCTTGACCAGGCACTGGTTAGATTTGGGAGAGCTGGCTTTGGCAACAATTCTCAATCTTTGCCAGCTTCTGCTAGTTTTTCCAGAATCCCATCTATAGGTTGTGGAGGGAGTGGGATGTCCCAGTGGATCTCATCCTGGTCACAAGAAACTGTAGAGGAGGAAAAATAGTATTTTCTCTACCCTTTATGGTGAGTACTTGTCTGAGACTCCTTTTTCTCTAGGCGCCTCATAAATGGGTGAGGTTATATGGGATAAAAGTCTCTACTGTGGCCACTGTAATTCAAGGTTATCTTTGGTAAGGTTAACCCGCTTGTTCAACCTTTAAACAAAATTTTATTCCCCTCTGGCCTCACACTGGACCCAGTCCAGTTTCTAAGTCAGACCCAGTCTGATCCTGACTGATTTCTGGGCCCAGTCTGGAAAAAGAAATGCTCTCAGATAAAATCCGAAAGCACATAATGCAAAAGGTACAGAGGTAGATATGAGAGGAACTTCACCCACAGCCTTAAGACACCGCAGGAAAGCAGTGAGCTGGGTTCACAGGTACCTAAGCCTGGTTGCTCAGTGCTCCCGGGAGCCTTCAGGGGTCTTTTTCAGTTCCCCCTTCTGATACCAGAACGGTTAAAAGATAAATTGAGGCATATTAAAAATTTTAAGAGTTTATCTGAGCAAAAATTGATTCGAATTGGGTGGCGTCCAATCTAGCAGATAGAAAGTGCTATAGGACATGAAAGACTTTTATAGGCAGAAGGGAATGGGAACAAGGAAGTTATACAAGGCAAAAAAAGCAGGTTGGTTATTGCAAGGGAACTTTCCTTTAGGGGATGGCAGGGGTCTATCAGGCAGATTACCTAACTAGCTCTGATTAGGAGATTATTGACTGGTTTAAGATTCCATTTCTGGGAGAGCTGAAACTGGAATTAAGGCTTGATTTGGTGATGTGGAGCTTTAGCATAAGTGACTCCCTTTCGAGCCTGTTGTCTTGTTTTTAACAATAGAAAATTAAAACATAATCAAAATGTAAGTAAACTTATTCAGAGGAAGAAAATAAGAACATAGTGGAGATAGCTTTTATGTAAAATATTTTTAAAATTTGAAAAAATATTTTAAAATTATTTTTCAGAATTTCATTTTCCATGAAGAAGATTTGAAATTTTATATATTAAATATATATTTATGGCTTTTCTGATAAATTCTTTTCCAAATGAAAATATATCATATACTTTATTTTCCAGCTATTATACACAATCATGAAATTGTAGTAAACCACAGTTTTGTTAAAGCAGGTAGATTATGTGGTATATTTTTTCTTTACGGAATCAACATTTAACTGTACTAGATAATTGCTGTACTAGTTATTTATTGCTCAGGATTATAGAGCTGTTTGTTGATGTAATGTTAAAAAAGAAAAACAAACAAGAAACCCATAACAAACCTTAGAAATTAAAATCTTCCCAACATTATTCTCTATTACAACCAAAAAGTGCATTTAAATGGGAATATCTAAGCCATATTAAGTATCAATGTCTATTTATCTAGACTAGTTCTAGTTATTTTATTGGCACAACTTTAATGTATTTTCATAAGACAATGCCAACCACATTGACAGAGAGGAAGAGAGGGAGAGGGAGGGTGACAAACAAGGAGAAGGAGAGGGAGAGAAAGAATGGATATATTACAGGAGCTCTTGTGAAAGTCACCTCCCAAACAACTTTTCTTTCTTTCTTTCCTTTTTTCTTTCTTTTCCTTTCTCTTCTCTTCTTTCTTTCTTTCTTTCTTTCTTTCTTTCTTTCTTTCTTTCTTTCAAGAAATCACCTTTAACTTTATCAGAAACTTAGAGGAAGACCATGTTGTGCAGAGCCTATATTTACCAAATTGGTGTTAGTGACTTATTTCCTACAAATAAGTTAATGTTAAGCTTTATCTGTTTTTCCTTTGTATTCCTGTGACTACTTTCTAATTATGTTCTATATATTTTAAAGGTTTAATCTATAATATATCTCTGACTCAAAATTTGTGTTTATTCATAATGTTTGTGAATGACTTTATAGAGTATCTAGAAACTTACTATAATATTCCTCATAGAGTTATCTTGGGCAGTTGTAGAAATATTTGTTAATTAAGAATACCAAATACTTTTGAAATGCTTATCATTTCACATGAGGAACAAATAATAATAATAATAATAATAATAATATAATAATAGTGAATTATGTAGCTGTTTTTATATCATATTCTATCAAAATTATTTATCATATATATATATTTGAAACCAGTAAAATGAAAGGAAATCATATATTACTTCAACTTTTGTGAAAAACTTATTTTATATAACATATATTAGTATAACATCATATATTAACATATATCCCTCTCTCTCTCTCTCTCTGGCCCGTTCTTCCTCCCTCTCTCCCTTCCTTTACTCCTTTCCTTCCCACAATGAATGGGACATTTTCCCCTCAATGAAATGAACTGTACTCCATCTTCCTTGTCATACTGACCATCACTGCTTTTGCCCTGGGATAATATTACTGATAGGTAAGTTTATAATATAAAAAGAGGAGTATTTTTCTTTATAATGCCTGACATATATTTTGGGAAAACATTTTACACATGTTTATAATTCTGTTTTGGGTAGGAATAGATAGGAATTAAGTAACTACCAATTTTAACATCATTATTTGGAAGTTAATAACTTGAGTTGAAAATCAGTCTTTTGCATCTGATTAAAGATAATGAGGATAATAATAATAAGGATGTTAGCAAATGAATTACTTAATAAAAGGCATATTATTGCTATTTTCTTTTTATAATGTTAATTCACAAAAATTTTTTCTCACCAAAGCAACCAATCTGGATGTATTATTCCATCTTCATTTTCATTTCTGATAGAACAGTTATAATCCTGAATTTGGCTAGTGCCCCTGATTTAACCTTTTCTGAAAGAAAGACAGAGAGACCGAGACAGTGAGGAGAGTGGAGAGATGGAGAGAAGTAGGCAGCATGGACTAGTTGGGCTTATGGCAAACATTAAACATAGTAAGCACCGCTTTCTTTTCATTTTAATTTAAAGATGTAGATTTACTCAGTTAATTTCTGATTTATCTGTTATTCCCTCTACAATTTTCAATTCTTATCTAAACTGTTCATTCAGTTCAAGAAAACTGATTTTCTGAATTTTTGACAGTAAGACATTTTCTAAGAAAAATGTTAATACAAAATACTATATTTTGAGTCCATACTACGAACCTATCACTGGGGCTTAAGGAGATGAATTAGACATACTTCTGATCTCATACTCTAGGATTTCCAAACAGACATTTTTAAAGTGAGTTAGGATTTATAATCTGTCTTCACCTGAATTGTGTAATGTAATCATTTGGTTTAAACTCTTAATCTGGTCTTATATAATTCTTTAACACTGGTAGAAATTATTTTAAAATGATAGCATTGTTTGAAATAATACATTCTTAATATTTAAAAATAAAATTTGAGGATTACCTATTGTCCCTACCTATGAAATGGCCTTCTTATTCTTAGGACTCACACTTGGAAAGCATACATTTTGGCTGCAGACCAGCATCAGATATTGGCATAGAACTGGGCAAAAATTTATCACAAAGGTCAGGTATACCTTACAAATGTTTACTAGTTGTCTTAGAATTGGTGAGGGCAGATTCAGAGGTGAGGAACTATAATATCTGAACATGCTCCGTCTTGACGGTCTCACTCATATCCTGATAAGTACTTTTCAGCGCTGCCTCTGAGTTAGTTCCTAGAATGTTTTCATGAAATTAAGGTTTGAAATGTTTTTTCCTTCTAAAGCACTTTAGAGATTTTGTGTCTTAAAAACTACTGGGAAAGTGCACTAACTATAGCTGCTGATTGCATTATTAAATTAATGTTTTCTGATAGTTTGCTTGATGTATTTCTCCAACTGGATATTTGAAAGCAGTACAAAATCATATATACCTGACAGACTGATTTCCTCTTTTTCTCCCTTCACAAACTGTTTTGCCTTAAGAAATTATTTTTTTGACTGTAAAAATACTAATGAGAAATTCTCTTCAATTTTAAAATGACATTCTCCCAAACTGATATGGGTGTTAACTATAATTAATTACAACAGCTGTTGTCTTCTTTTATGTGTGGCATTTGTCAAAAAGCCATCTTCATACTTTTGGCTTATTATGGTGTATCTGGGCAGTTTTATTCAAATTAGAAAGTATATTTACTTCATGATAGAAATAAAATATCTCTGGTTATTACATGTGTCATTTCCATGAAGAATATGTAATTGTTTTATTTTTTAATTTTTTTCATGTTTAAAGTTTTTATTTAAATTCTAATTAGTTAACATCTAGTGTAATATTGGTTTCAGGAGTAGAATTTAGTGATTCGTCACTTACATACAACACCCAGTGCTCATCACAGCAAGTGCCCTCCTTAATACCCATCACCCATTTAGCCCATCCCCCACCCACCTCCCCTCCAGCAACCCTCAGTTTGTTCTCTATCTTTAAGAGTCTCTTATGGTTTGCCACCCTCTCTTTTTTTCTCTTCCTTCTCCTATGTTCATTTGTTTCATATTTTAAATTCCACATGTGAGTGAAATCATATGGTATTTTTCTTTCTCTGACTGATTTATTTCTAACATAATACCCTCTAGCTCCATTCATGTCATTGCAAATGGCAAGATTTCATTCTTTCTGATGGCTGCATAATATTCCATTGTATATATATATCATATCTTCTTTATCCATTCATCAGTTG